>NC_090270.1:330918074-331224145 GCF_040414725.1 Anabrus simplex
TCGCTTAAGTGCGGCCAGTATCCAGTATTCGGGAGATAGTGGGTTCTAACACCCCTAGCCGCTTCCTGCCCCATCGTCGCCATAAGACCTGTCCGTGTCGGTGCGACATAATGCAACTTGTGAAAAAAAAGGGGAGGGGGGTATATTTCATTCAAGGAAAAGAAGGTACCGTTAATGCGTCAAGTACAAGTACAAGCTCTCCCCAACGGTGCTAGTCGGAGTTTTTCTTAGGGTAGAGGGTGAAAATTCTTACATGCACTCGGGGTGTAATGGCAAAATATACAGGTAGAGGAAGTATTAGTTCAACATGCTTATAAACAGTGGCCGACAATTTTATACAGAATTCGTACGGACTTCCGATCTGAAAATATGGGAAAGCGGGATTTGAATGCGTACTACGCGGGTAGTAATATACAGAATCATATATGAAACATGCACGGACCGTATAAAGAGAGCGTAATGAGCGGGACAACGTTATATGCGGGAGCGTTTAACGAGGTTTTACTGTTCTCGCTTGTTTTTGTCACGCCAATAGAGGCAGGTTTTATTTCGACGATAGGATAGGAAATGACTGATGATGATGATGATGATGATGATGATGATGATGATGATGATGATGACGAGGATGTTTGTTATTTAAAGATGCCTAACGGCTAGGTAAAGGGGCTGCCTGGTTCGCCCGGGAAGACGTGGGTTCGAATCCCCGTCAGGAAGTCGTAAAATTTAAGAAACGAGATTTCCACTTCAAGAGGTGCATATGGCCCTGAGTTTCACTCAGCCTACACCATAAATGAGTACCAGGTTAATTCCTGGGGGCAAAGGCGGCCGGGCGTAGAGCTAACCACTCTACCCCATCACGTGCCGAGGTTAACAATGGTGGAAGCCTTTACCTTACACTCCTCCAAGGACCTTCATGGCCTGTACTGAGGTGACTTTTTAACGGCTAGGTAAGTAAAGCAAACTCGTGTCCTCATCCCGAGGTGGTGGAGCCCTTTTCAGGCACACCCCCGATGGAGGTGAGTTGCGTGAACCATTTCAAACACATATCAGCCCTCCCCTGCCATTCTTAAATTTCTGGCAGTATCGGGGAATCGAACTCGGGTTCCCGAGGACGGCAGCTAATAACACTAACCGTTACAACAGCTATATCATCGGCCCTTAATGGTACGAGGTGGTACTATTCACAGGTAATGAAGATCCACGGTATGTCTCACACAATGGCATCACTCACACGCAACGTAAACCCATGGTGTTTCTCACATAGTAGGACTAAACACGAACGCCGGTATTCGTGTTGTGTTCCTCACCTAGTGTAACCTACTAATCACAGGCCACGTATACTCATGGTGTTGCTTAAATAGTGGTACTAATCACAGGCAATGTAGCTTCACGGTGTACCACACATTATGGCAACGCCCACAGGCAACACAAACCCATGGGTCCCATGGTGTTCCTGACATAATGGTACCACTACTCTCAAGCACCGCAGACCCATAGTATTACTCACTTAGTGGTACTAATGACGGGCGCCAGCCAAACTTAGCGGCACACATCACAGGTAACGCAGACCCATTCTGAACACAGAGGAACCGACCAGTGGAACGCACACGATGACCATTATCACAAACAACGCTGGTACTGCTCCTATGTACTCCTCGCAAGGTGGTACTAGTCGAAAGTAACGTCACCCCATGGTGTTCCGCACGTAATGGCACTGATCACAAGTATTCCCATGGTTCTAATGTAATCATTCCTTGGTCGCCCCTTTTAGTCGCCTCTTTCGAAAGGCAAGGGATACAGAGGGTGTACTCTATGTCTGCTTCCCCCTCCCTTAGCGGGTAGAGAAGGACTAGAGGTGAGAAGGCAGTGACCTTACTCTTGATTAATGTACGGCCCCAGCATTTGCCTGGTAAGTAATACCGAGGTAGTGCAACCCTTTTCAGGCACACCCCTAATGGAGTTGAGCTGCATGCACCATTTCAACCTTCCTGCCATTCTGAAATTTCTGGCAGTATCGCGAATCGAGCTCAGGCCGAGGACGGCAACTAATATTGCTCACCTTACGCTACTGAAGCGGACATTTGTCTGGTGAGAAAATGAGAAACCACTATAAGCCTACAATTTCTAATAATTAATTGCGTACGAAAAGCCTCGATTTAGTGCCAAACCTTTACCTGCTGTCCATATGGAGTGAGAGCATATGACGCTGATTTTTGCGATATGTCCGTGAGCAGACACCTTGGTGTTACTCAGCAGAAGTAGGCTATGTGCCGGCACCCGATCTCGCCCTCTTCCTTCCTCCTATTATATTTAATGTCACTCCTTTCATCTCATTAAATTCTCTGATGAGGTTGAAGTCAGGAAGGGCATCCGGTATTTAAAACTTGCTACGAAGATCCGTCTCTCGTCACACCCGAACTTGAGAGAAACGGGAGAAGGGTTGGATATACATCTGTATTATTCACAAAACTGTAATAGTTATTGTTATGATAAACAATATTTGGTGGTTGGTAGAGAAGGGTATTCTACTGTATTTTCATTCATTACGGTAGCTGTAGAATTTGCACTCGTCCATCTCTTGAGTCCATGATAACTCTCTACAGCGTCTGGCTGGCTGCCTACCCTGGCAGATCTGAAACAAACCGTGCCGATGTTAATTGAATTCCCGGCATCGGCCATTGAACTTGTTCCACGGAATTGGCATCTCACAGGCATTCCAGGCAAACGCCGGGACAACATTATTTGAAGTCGTGGAGCACCTTTCCCAATACTAGCCGGAAAGATCAAAAGCTCCCCACATCATTAACACGTGCTATGCTGAGGCGGTTTACATCCCAGCAACTGCTACTGACAGTCAGTTATTCACTGTGCTCTACAATAATCAATGATCTGCACTTAGGGCTGTCGCCCCGGTAGCATATTCCAAAATGCTTCTTTACCTAGAAATTTCTTAAATGATATCAAGGAACTTCGAAATGTATCGAACATTTTTCTCGGAAAATTATTCCAATTCCCAATTTCTCTTCCTATAAATGAATATTTGCCACAATTTTTCCTCTTAAACTCCAGCTTTATCTTCATACTATCATGCTTTTATCTTTAGAAACCTCCACTCAAGCTCTTCGCCTACTAACGTCACTTCACATCATCTCTCCACTCGTAGCTCGGAATATCCCGCTTACTCGAGCAGCTTGTCTCCTTATTCCGAAGTCTTCCCAGCACAAAGTTTGCAACATTCTTGTAACATTACTCTTTTGTCGTAAATCACCCAGAAAAAATGGGGCTGCTTTTCTTTGGATCTTTTCCAGTTTTCGTATCAAGTAATCGTGGTGAAGGTCCCACACACTGGAACAATTCTCTAGTTCGGTGTCAGAATATCGTGACTTAAGCTGGTAGGGCACGCACACTGTCTCTGTGGTAGCCACGGAAAGCATGCTCTTGTTGGTCTTCCAATTCGATCTTTTTTTGGGCTGCTTTCTATCATAGTTCAATAACTGACCTCAGTCGCCTGGTCTCTTCTTCTACCGTACTTGACTTATCCACATTTCCGTTGAAGCACTGCCAGCCACAAGAACGATAGAGAATATACAGTTGCTCTAGAAATTGGGTCCAAACCATCGGCGTCACGATTCCATACATTATCCTTGATGACTGACTAATTAGATTATGTCTTCCAATCTGAGAGTTCTGTCAATGGTCTTCAAACGAGATCTATTTTTTTTACATAAAACAACATTAAAAATACTATATATAGCCTAAGACTGTCTGCAGCTAACAAAGTGCACGTTTCGGAGCCATGGAACGAACCCTCAGTCTGATCTTCGGACTGATGGTCTTTCTTTCCCGACTCCACCACTGTTATAGAATTGAGATATGCCAAACTGTTGGAAGTTTGTATTTTATGTATCAAAGGACTTCACCACGTTCGAACCCGCAACCTTGACTATACGTGGTAACCGCCTAATCAAGCCGCTTCCCAATACGCAACCTTTTAAGTACATACAAGGAGCTATCTTGTGGTTATTGGGATCGAGATAACAGCCACAGAGCCACCAGGACCACGAGGGATCTAAACCACTGGAGTGCAGATGTATTAGCCGGGATTCGAACCACTACATCCTTGATGAGAAACTAGAGTGACGATGTCACTCTGATGACCGAGTTCTAGGATGAAAGTCACTTACTAGTTACATGTAATTCGAGTGAGGTCAAAAAGGTGTGGTATGAGATGTTCAAGGCACTTTTACTTTCAAGGTAAGCGTTTCTCTGGTAATACCACACGTAGTCACCTTGGCGGCACACCAACATCTTCAGCACTTATTTACCTGCCGTACAACTACGTATGGTAATGAGTGAAAGTCACGGACAAGCACAGAATTTCGCCAGGTTCCTTGATATTCTCAAGGCAGTCAAGACTCTACTCTGATAACGGAAGTCAATATGGAACAGTCACTCTAGAAACTCCGCAAAAAAGCATGCTGAAAAAAAGAAGAAAGGAAACAGTAACGTAGGAAGAGTGTAACTGTGCATATCCCACAGTATACTCAGTATCCCAGATAACTTGAGACATGATGAGCCCAAAAAGATATACTAAGGAAGAGGGACAGGGTCGGTTGCCAGTAAAATACTGTACATACCTCCTGAACTCAGAGCCCGTACAAATTAGTGTCATTTGAATATAATTCGGCAATGAGTACAAATGAGGTACAGGAATAATTTTTCATCCCCGTTACTGAAAATGTAATTTTAGTCACATTTTCTAAGCATATCAAATTAATGCCATTAGGTACGAAAAACCCTGGACAACAAATTTTTACCTTAGAAACCAGTAAAACTTCAAAGTATATTAAATTTTATTAAGATAACTAATATTAATATTAAGTGAATAATAATAATAAAAATAATAATAACGCTTTGTTTGACGAGATATTGAGAAGAGAAGAAAGAATAAAAAATGTGGTAATAATCTGAAACCCGCTAGTTAGTTGGGCATAACGAGTCAAGAAGAAAAATGTTTGCTGTACATCCCACTAACTATTTTTACGGTTTTCCGAGACGCCGAGGTACCGGAATTTAGTCCCCCAAGAAGTTCTTTTTATACGTGTCAGTAAATCTACCGACTCGAGGCTGACGTATTTTAACACCTTGAAATACCACCGGACTGAGCCAGGATCGAACTAGCCAAGTTGGGGTCATAATGCCAAATCCCCAACGTCGGAGCCACTCAGTTAGGCAATATTAATGGAACTGTTAGAAATATTATTTTTATTTATTCTCGGAATATGTGATTAACTTGTCCTGTAAATATATAATTCGTCTATATTGAGATGCTGATATATTTTTTGATAATATCGACGCTTCATAGCAATACTATTTCAAATGTTACATTAAAACGGATTAAAAGTTCCCGTGTATGCCATAAATCACCACGGAGACTTATGGCTATCAGTACTGCCAGAATTGTCAATAATATTAATCAATTCGTAAGTTATAAGAAGAACAAAACGTAAAAGATAAAAGAAACATGATCATAAAAACGTCTCCCGGTCATGGCCATCCCTCATATGGCAAGCAGCCACAAGACATAGCCTGCACGGTTGCTAGGTAACCCTGTCTCCACGGTTGCTATGGTTACAGTTACGTCACACATTTTGTCGCGTCACGTTACATAAATTGTCGGATAAGTTAATCCCTAGCCATAAAACATATTTATGCCAAAATAAAAATAAATGTGTGTGATTTAATCTGATAACGTTCTTCCAGTTCTATATTATTCTATTATTTTATTCATTCTATAATTGTTTCAGGTTTCATCTGTTGTTATATGTTTTCTTTCTCAGTTATTTTCTATTTTTTAATCCATGAATTATGTTTGACAGACTGAAGAACGTAACAGTTATAAATTCTGACAAAGAGAATATAGCCACATAATACCCATCACCCATACAACACAGTTGTCGCCCGTTCCACACTTCCCTACCTCCACCCCTGCAGACATGTTTGTGTTAAAAATCTACAATCGAGGCCAGTGGCCTGAGGTCGGTCCAAATTCGGGCGCTGGATATAAAGGACGTAAACTCAGAGCAAAAAATAGGAAGGACTTAAAAAATTCCAGCGCTGATTCTGCTAGTGTCCAAAATAGGAAGTGCTGGAGAAGAGCCATTCCTGTTTAAGAGGAAGGAAGGGGGGAAGAAGGAAAAGAAGAGGTTAGTGAAGTGTTTTGTATGGAGTGTTTTTCTTTATGGGTCTGAGACTTGGACTTCGAGAAGGGAGGAAGAAAATTGAAATATTTTGAAATGTGGGTGTGAAGAAAAATGGAGAGGATGAAATGGCAAGACAAATTAAGGTATGAAGTAGTATTGGAATGAGCAGGTGAAGAAAGAAAGACAATACTGGAAACCATTAAAAGGAGAAAGAAGAATTGGTTAGGTCACTGTTTACGAAGGAAATGTTTAACACAGGCATTGGAAGGAAAATTTGCAGGGAGAAGGTTGAAAGGAAGAAAGAAATATCAGATGAGGGACAGAGTGAAAATTAATAGAAGATACTGGAGGACTAAAAGGATGGGTGAAGACAGATCAAGATGGACAATGCATGCGAAAACCGGCTGATAGGCAGAGAACCGACGAAGCTTTATCCGACCCTGTAATACGTAAGAGGGGAATTCCTCAAGGCAGTATTACTGGAACTTTAAGGTTTTTTTTTTTTTTTTACGTCGCACCGACACAGATAGGTCTTATGGCGATGATGGGACAGGAAAGGCCTAGGAATAAGAAGGAAGCGGCCGTGGCCTTAATTAAGGCATAGCCCCAGAATTTGCCTGATGTGAAAATGAGAAACCACGGAAAGCCATCTTCAGGGCTGCCGACAGTGGAATTCGAACCCGGATGCGAGCTCACAGCTGTGCCTCCTAACCGCACGGCCAACTCGCCCGGTCCTTTATGTTTTATTATATATATAAATATATAAATGATATGAGTAAAGTAGTGGAATCAGAAATTAGGCTTTTTGCGGATGATGTTATTCTCTATAGAGTAATAAATAAGTTACAAGTTTGTGAGAAACTGCAAAATGACCTCGATATTGTTGTGAGATGGACAGTAGGCAATGGAATGATGATAAACGGGGTTAAAAGTCAGGTTGTGAGTTTCACGAATAAGAAAAGTCCTCTTAGTTTTAATTACTGCGTTGATGGGGTGAAAGTTCTTTTGGGGGATCATTGCAAGTATCTAGGTGTTAATATAAGGAAATATCTTCATTGGGGTAATCACATAAATGGGATTGTAAATAAAGGGTAAAGGCCTCTGCACATGGTTACGAGGGTATTTAGGGGTTGTAGTAAGGATGTAATGGAGAGCGGATATACTGTATGTCTCCGGTAAGAACCCAACTAGACTATGGTTCCAGTGTGTATGTGACTCTCGCCAGGATTACTTGATTCAAGAACTGGAAAAATCCAAAGGAAAACAGCTCCATTTGTTCTATGTGATTTCCGACAAAGAAGTAGCGTTACAAAAATGTTGCAAAGTTTGGGCTGGGAAGACTTGGGAGAAAACAGACAAGCTACTCGACTAAGTGGCATGTTCCGAGCTGACAGTGGAGAGATAGCGTAGAATGACACTAGTAGACAAATACGTTTGAGTGGTGTTTTTAAAAGTAGGTAAGATCACTATATGAAGATAAAATTGGAATTCAAGGGAACAAATTGGGCCAAATATTAGTTTATAGGAAAAGGATTTAGCGATTGGAAGAACCTACCAAGGGAGATGTTCAATAAATTTCCAGTATCCTTGCAACCATTTAAGAAAAGTGTAGGGAAACAACAGATAGGGAATCTGCCACCTGGGCGCCTGCCCTAAATGCAGATCAGTAGTTACTGATTGATGACGATTATTACTATTATTATTATTATTATTATTATTATTATTATTATTATTATTATTATTATTATTAAATGCCATTAAATTTTTTCCCAAGTGACATCAGTTGAGTATTGGAAGTTCTAATTTTCATCACCCTCGCTGCATCTCTCAGCAAATACCACGACATCGATAGCAATCTTTCAGTATATTCCGCCAAGTTTCCTCAAATAATATGCAGTATTAGTATTTCATTCGGTGTGAAAGTATGGTACCTGTTTCTTCTAAGGAATGGGAAACGTATGAAGTGACATTCCCGTTAAGCGTATAAAGCAATTCGGCCGTCGGTACTAGGAAACACTTGAGCAATGCGATATGCAGACACCTCAGAACACGTTTCTCAGAATGAGATAGTGTCACGTGCACGTCAACAGTGACAATGAACCGTTCTGTTCGGGCTCCAGATAAATGAGTATTCGTAACGTTAATGTATTCGTCCTTAAGCAGGTCAAAAACAACGCACACGTGGCAAGCGCTCATCTCCATGACGACATGTTTGCGATATGTAGGCTACGGCTGTGACATCAGTAAGCTGGTGAAATCACCAAATCGCCAATGTTCCACATTCCCGTACAGAGAGACCAATCAATATGATCTGCGTTTGTATAAAATTACAGCCAAACCCAAAGAAGTTGCGACCCGTTTATTATGTTATCCGCGGGGCTGATTAGTTCAGGCGGTAGAGCTATGGCCTACAGAACTCAAGTTGTTGGGTTCGATCCCGGTTCAGTCCGGTGGTATTTTAAGGTTCTCAAATACGTCAGCCTCGTGTCCGTAGATTTACTGGCATGTAAAAGAACTGATATGAGTAAAGAACTGGGCTTTATTGTATAGAGTAGTAAATACTTTGCTACATTACTAAGCGAGTTGGCAGTGCGATTAGGGACGGAGCTGTGAACTTGTATTTGGAGATAATGCGTTCGAACCCCACTGTTGAAGCTCTGAAGATGGTTTTCCATGGTTTCCCATTTTCACACCAGGCAAATGCTCGGGCTGTACCTTCATTAAGGCCACAGCCGCTTCCTTCCCACTCCTATCCCATCGTCGCCGGAAGACCTATCTGTGTCGGTGCTACGAAAAGCAACGTGTAAAAAAAAAATAGTTAGAGGATTGTGAGCGACTGCCGAAAAGACCTCAACAATGTTGTGAAATGAACAGAAGACAATGATGTGGTAAATGGGATAATTTTCACCAAGAGGAAATGTCCTCCCAATTTTAATTGATGATGATGATGATGATGCTTGTTTAAAGGGGCCTAACATTGAGATCATCGGCCCCTAATGGTACGAAATGAAACGAAATGGAATGACAAATTAAAATTACAAAATCCTCCACTGACCAGAATTCAAAACGTGAGGACGAAAATTGAATAGATAGATGGATATGAATTTAAAACGATCAGTGGAACTGACCCACAGTGCCGCACATGCACAGAAGCTGGGGAAGAACAATAGTATTACTGACCAAGGGTCTGCTTCTATAGCACAATACTGAATCGATGATGCTTGTAATCATATACCTATTTGATGATACCTAACATAGTGGTACTACGCGCAAGTAAAAGCGACCCATGGTGTTCCCCGCGTAGTGGTACTAATCACAAGTAGTTTCATGTTTCTAATATAATCATCCCTTGGTCGCCTCTTTTAGTCGCCTCTTATGACAGGCAGTGTATACCGTAGGTGTATTCTTCGTCTGCGTCCCCCACCCACAGGGGGTTGTATGTTTGGTCCGCGACAGGTATTTTATTTTCCTCAAGTCCGCCGGCAAGCCGGTTAGAACCCCCCTATCCGCCACCTGGGAGTATCACGCCCCCCCCCCCCCCTGCTACGCCAGCGTAGCAGGTTCGTGGCCAATTTTAATTACTGTGTTGATTGAGTGAAAGTATTTCACGGGGATCACTGTTACTTATATGTTAATATAAGAAATGTCCGGTTCCATGGCTAAATGGTTAGGGTGCTGGCCTTTGGTCCAGAGGACCCCGGGTTCGATTCCCAGCCGGGTCGGGGATTTTCACCTTCATTGGTTCATTCCAATGGCTCCAGGTCTGGGTGTTTGTGCTGTCCCCAACATCGCTGCAACTCACACACCACACAAAACACTATCCTCCACCACAATAGCACGCAGTTACGTACACATGGCAGATGCCGCCCACCCTCATCGGAGGGTCTACCTTACAAGGGATGCACTCGGCTAGAAATAGCTACACGAAATTATTATAATATAAGGAAAGATCTTTACTGAGGCAATCACATTAATGGGACTGTAAATGAACGTTACAGATCTCTTCATTTGGTAATGGGAGTCTTTAGGTGTTGTAGTAAGTATTTAAAGGAGAGGGCGCATAAGTCTCCGTCGACACACCAATTATGGATGTCAAAAATGATTTTGAATTTCTTTAATCGTATGTACAAGGAGAACCGAGCTATAATCAATGGTTCAACCTTACACCGTCTGCTGCAATCCTTATCGTATTAGCTCTTACGATAGTTCACCATGGTCACAACTGTCGACTCGACTTGTCTTAAAGGTAGCAAAATGAGCGTCTCAGTAGCTTCTTTCTGCTCTCCTGTAAAGTTGGTGAAATGTCACTTAGGACGTCCAGAATTAGAGTATTGTTCCAATGCATGGGAACCCGCACCTGTATTACTTGACAGGAGAACTGAAAGGAGTGGTGTTACGAACATGTAGCAGAATTTGGGCTGGGAGGACTTGGGAGTTCAGGAGACGAGCTCGTCCACTAAGCGGCTTGTTCCGAGCTGTCAGTGGAGAAATGGCGGGCAATGACATCAGTAGATGAATGAGGAAGAGCAAAGCTCTTTACGGTAGGAACGATCATAATATGAAGATAAAGTTGGAGGTCAAATGGGAATAAGGAAATGGAATAATTTATCAAGGGAAATGTTCGATGCATTTCAAAATTCTTTGAAGTAATTTAAGAAAAGATTTGGTAAACAACTGAGACGGAATCTGCCACTAGGGCGACAGTCATAAATGCAGATCAATGATGATTTATGATCGATTGATTCTACGGGACAAACGGTCAGCATAACAACCTTCGGTTCAGAAGGTCACCTGTTCGATCCCCGGCGGGGTGAAGAATTTCAGCGGTTTCTGGTTATTTTCTATAGAGCTAAGGGACGGGGGGTTTGTGTACTTTTAAATACACTCATTTATCTACACAAAACACACTATAGTGCCAACCAAAAGAGAAACACGTAAAATTCGAATAAATCCCTCCATATCGGGTTTCATCAGGAAGGGCATCTTGACCTAAAACTGGACCAAATCCACATGTGCCACACGGATCGTACCTGCGACTCCACCAGGCTGTCGGAAAAGCGCCGGAAGTAAATTTTTAACAAACCTATTATTAAATAACCTGCCAATGTATCTACTGGCAAGCGGCTGTCACATTTAAGCATGCTTAGATGTTAACTGACTGTGCAGGCACTCGATCCCTTGGCAATGTGTAAAGGAGGCAAACGCTTCACTCAAACTACGTTAGTTACGCAGCCGGACATGTTATCTTATTTACGAGAGTTGAAAAGAACAAAACAATCTGTTGCCTTGAATACAGTGAACGTCCTCTTAACCGGCAGAACCACTGAATAATGTCGCTTCCGTTTTCTGATGGTCGCGAGCGTGGAATATGTTGGAAAAAGAGAATCATCCTCTGTAGACGTTATTAAGGGAAAATGGTGTGATTCATCCTTCAATAAAATCTTTAGACATGAAACCACTACAGATTTAAGTAAATTCATTTTCAGGTGTAAAGTTAATTTTATCGGTAATTAGATTGCGCATAGTTTAGTAGAAGATTTAAGGCGGTATAGTCACATATGCTAAATGTACAGACAACGCCTAACACAGCGATTACTCTGGCGAGAGAGACCCGCACACTGGATGGCTCCCACAAAAACCTGGGAAAACAGATCGAGGATGAGCTTAGTTTTCTCGATGCCAAACATGACGCCGCCAGCCGCCAGGCCTGGAAAATCATTGTGAGTTATGTTCCTGATCCAGCGGCATACACAACAGAGCATGCGCTTCGTGGTCACATTGGCCCAACTGTTAACTACAGGAAAGAAACAGATATGACAGAATCTCTCTTATATTTTAGTTTTCTTCAGTGAATAAGTGATTGTGTTGTGAAGTCCAAAATACAGCTGTTGGACCATGAAATGAATCTATTGTTCCATATTGTGAAACAGAATCATGCATGTATGTATGTATCGGGTGGGTGAAATAAAACTAGCCCAGAAAATACTTACAATACGACTGACGCGAGATTCATCCCTGTTATTGAATATCACAGAAGATGCTGGAAATGGCCTCATCAGAAGAAATGAAAAACTGATTATCCAAAAGTCCTAACTCCCCTTCACTCAGAAACCGCCGGCAGAACTTAACACGCGGAAGTCCGTCTGGTCACTTTAACGCATACACAGCAGTAAATTTGTAAAGATACAGACGCAGCTCCTTATTGATAATGTTTCGACATGACGATGTCTTAATTGCCACTTGCACAGATAAACGGCGTTCAACTTCGGTCCAGGCTTTCCTTCACTCGAGCAAAGATTTCTGCCGTTCGAAGTCTTTTCGGACAGTTACGTTTCTTATTCGCTACAGAGCTCACTTCATGCCATTTTGTCCCTAGTTTTTGCACTGCAGACTTTGCTGGAGGTTTTGCTGAAACACTTCTAGATTTAAACTCTTGCTCAAACAGTTCCGTAAAGGTTTTCCACGAATCGTGCTTAGCATAACACTCGACAATGAACACGCGCTGTTTTTATCGTGAGTACCATTTTGTGTTGCATTCAACCGGTCACTAAACACGTCTGCTTCTCTCATTCACTCTCATGTAATGACACAGCGAAGTACTCGGGAGATACGCACGCGTAGACATGTGACAGCAACCGATTTTTGCATCGAAATCACGGCTGACAGCATTTCCTGTGATGGGCAGTTCTCATCTTCATTAACAAGGGTCAATTCCACGTCAGTCTTATAAATATTTTCCGGGCGAGTTTTATTTTGCCCACACTGTATTTATGTGCATACGTAACTCTTATCCTATGTTCCATGTTCGATCAAGTGTCCTGCTCCGAGCAAGCAGTCTAATAAAGGACAACAAATACTGCAATATTTTCCTAAATGTAAAAGTGAGGATCACGAAATATAATTTCAAAGAAGGTAAAGCAAATTTTGAATATGACTGCCCCACTAGCTCACGGATATCAACCAATATCGCCAGAACCTAAACATCAGACTTTCTACTCCGTATAAGTACACACATGAATCAACCAAGGATTTGTATTCCTCCGTGAATACTTAGGAGAAATCAATCTAAGCTCGACATAAAACAAATTTATAGCGGCCATAAATCACATCAAGCCATATTCAGAACTAATTTAATAATGATGACGAAACCGTTTATGAACCTCTCACAAGACTCAGCGCTGTGGATACCGTTCAGGACAGCAAGGTCAGGCGCAAGGCCGACAACAATGCACCGATTCCTAGACGTAGCATCTCCCCTTGGCAGGAACAACTTTAGCCAGAAAATTTCTGGTGATCTTCCCATTAGAAATTTCCTCGCGATGTGCGTGATAACGACCTAACATCGAACTAAACTGTCCTGTCTCTCTTGCACTCCACGTAAACGCCGTTCGAAATTTCACAGCAATAAAATCTCGCTGCCTATCTGAACTTCAACTCAATGAAGAGAAATCAACGAAATCTGTTAGACAACTGCGCGATATACTTAGAACTCGCGAATTTGAAGCTTGGTGTGCATATCCACAGAAAGGAAGAACTGTTCAGTTATTTGCTCAAGTTCCTGCTGCTAATTCTTCGGTTACCAGAAGGGATGGTTTAACTTGTTCGGAATGGAGGGAGATGTTGAAGATAACCGTGATGGTTGCACCAGTATGTACTCTGCCGGGACGTTCTACCAGCACAGGCCACTGCAGACACTGCAGTGAGTATGAAACCGTACCACAAGTGCTGAGGAGTTGCCCTCAAGGAGAACTGCTTAGGATCAAACGCTATAACATCATCAGAAACCTGATTGCTAATGCTCTTCGTCTCAAAAATCTAGAAGTGTACGAAGAAGTCCACTGCATCGCCGATGGAGGCAGTTCTCGCAGGAATGATATAGCGATTGACAGACGGAGGAACGAAGCAGGAATGATTGATCCTACGATACGCTTTGAATCTTCAGCCTCTCAGCCGACTGACGTAGACAATGAGAAAAAGGATATCTATAATCCAACCATCCCTTTCTTTGTTGAGTCGTATAACCTTAAAAAAAATCACTGTGACTTGACTTTTCTTTGGTGCGAGGGGAACAATTCCCAAATCTTTCGTGACATGGCGACAAAAATATGAACTAGCGAGAAGTTTACAAAATGAGATAGTCGTCTCACTCATCAAACACTCCGTTTCGATTCTTTGACACAATTTATATGGAGTTCATGACATGTAATATGGTTAATTGTAACGTATCATTTTTTTAAACATTAATCTTCTTTATCTCCCCTCAAAATTGTTATTGTGTATTATTCTGTGTCTTATGGCAAATCTAGGGTGTCCTGGATCATATTAAATAAATAAATATTGTCTTTACGTCCTACTAACTACTTTTACGGTTTTCGGAGACGCCGATATGTCGGAATTTAGTCCCACAGGAGTTCTTTTCCGTTCCAGTAAATCTATCCATACAAGTCTGACGTATTTGAGCACCTTCAAATATCACTGGACTGAGCCGTGATCGAACCTGCCGGGTTGAGTTCAGAAGGCCAGGGCTTCAACCGTCTCAGCCACTCAACCCGGCTTTGAAACAGTTAATGGGACGTAAAACCATTCTTCCTCTTCTTCTTCTATTATTATTATTATTATTATTATTATTATTATTATTATTATTATCATGGAACAGATTAGCTCAGAGCGTTGTGGCACGGCCAGTTATGGCTCCTAACTCCCTCCTCGGGAGACAGGTAGATTTAAAACCCCCATCGGCTATCCTCGATATGGTTTTCAATTTCCAAATTTACGGCAGCCACGAAAGGAACCCTAGTTACCCCAACTCGAAAGAAAGACGATCGTCTTCACAAAAGTCGGTATCTCTCATTAAGAAAGTGTGTGAAGCGTTCTGTTTCTTTTTGTTCGTCAAAGACCAGCGACCTCCAACACTTACCGACTTATCCGAACTGTAGACTGATAACTCAGCTAACATAAAGGTTACCAAATGTTTGGAAGGTTACGCAGGTCTAAAATGGATACCAACACCTTGAATGAGCCATTAAAAAACCGGGTTCTCCAGGTTTGGGAACTTGGCAGACAACTCTGTAGGTCAGTGTTGCTACTGGTAGGATATAAATTTTAAGTTTCTACACCTAGTCGAGGAGGTATTGCACACACAGTTTACTATGGATATGAGGCTAACCTCCTGCAGAAATTTATAGAAGCATATAGTAATTTTTGACATGATAGCTATTGAAAAACCCTGATTTTTCACGTGCAAGTTAACCGGTTTGTGGTTGCAACCTAAAAAATGCATTAACTGTTCCCCGTTTGGAACTACTGTAGGCTTGCTGTACGCGGAGTAGTTAAGAAATGCAGATTTTATGACAGTAATAAACCTCCTCTTCATGGCAACAGATTTCTCCAATTGTTATCGGTCTTGCATCTCTGTCGATATTGAATTCACCAAGCAAGTGACTGTGCGGTTTGGGTCACGTAGCTAACAGCTTTCATTCGGGAGATAGTGGCTTTTCACACGAGACAAATGCTGGGGTTTACCTTATTTATGGCCACGGTCGTTTCCTTCTTACTCCTAGCCCTTTCCTCTCCCATCGCCGCCGTAAGACCTATCTGTGTCGGTGCGACGTAAAGCAGATCGAAAAAAAATCATAATAAAGCTTCATCTTAATTTTCAATTTATCGTGATAGAAAATTAGGACAGCCGTTTTAACAGTTAAACACAAATTAGAAGTTATAGTAAAACGCTACAAGCGAGAGTAGGCAACTAAGCTATGGAATAAGCAGTCCGCAATTTTAAGAAAAAGAAACACCTTTTCCGTTTGGAAAAATCGGGTGGTCATAAATATGTCCCCCGGTCATGGCCGTGCATCAACGGCTGCTAATTTCAGATAGCAACCGGCCATAAGACGTAGCCTGCACGGTTGCTAGGTAACAATACCTTACATCACTGCCTGCATGGTTGCTATGGTTACACATCCATCACACATTTTGTCGCGTCGCATTACACAAATTTTAATAATATTTAATAATTAATGTTATTTGCTTTACGTACCACTAACTACTTTTTCGGTTTTCGGAGACGCCAAGGTGCCGGAATTTCGTCCTGCATGAGTTCTTTTACGTGCCAGTAAATCTACCGACACGAGCTTGACGTATTTGAGCACCTTCAAATACCACCGGACTGAGCCAGCATTGAACCTGCCACAAATTTTCGGATGACCCCCCAGACATACGACATATTTATGTCAAAATAAATCAAAACGTGAGGATTTTGTGCGTTAGAGTGACGAGATGCTAGAGGAGTTAAAGAAAAATCTACAGTTATTTTTTATTTATCGTGTGGCTTTTAGTTCCGGAATTGTCAGAGGACATGTTCAGCTCTCCCATGGGAGACCTAAGTGCCTGAATGTGAGGAGATAATGAAGATTAGATTAGCTAGGGATTTTAGGCACTGGTAGGTTATAATGCAACCTTACTGAAGGGAAAAATAGGCATACTCCAGCCCGCACAATGGTTGTGCTATGAGATTAGCATAGACATTAGGAGTACGGCCTGAGAAATTTATCTATATCTCGCTACATTACAGAAGAGCGGGCTGGAGAAACCAATTTATTTTACTCAAGACTTCACGTCGCTATCTGACGGACCGTCTACAGCAACATACGCCCTCACTCCATTTGAACACTGCGGATGTGCACATCTACTGCCCCAGTAGTGGAAAATAATTTGGAACCCATGGTCTTGAAGATGTGTATATCTGTTTAGAATTATGGCATAAAATGTAAACAAAAAATCAAACTCATCCTGACTGGGTGCGTGTTCTAGATCAAAACTTGCAACCTTGACTCCGCCTCCTTCGATTTTTTCATATTAAACAAATTTCGTTTTTGTTCTTTGGTTTACCACGCACCAACTAAGAGAGGTTTAGTTGGCAACTAAGCTAACGCAATATTATGGAGCCAGTAGTCCGCGATTGTAAGAAAAGGAAATACCTTTTCCCTTTGGAAAAATCAGATGGTCACTATGTACTATGGTCGTATGACTAGAAGTCGCGTGCATTCGGGGTAAGCGGTGCGAGGGCTGCTGCGCAAGCGCCGAACTCAAGTCTCAAGGCCTGACAATAAACATCGGTTCCGTCCGCAGTGATTCTTGTGAACTATGGTGCTGCTGTGAAGTGTCAAACTGGTGGTGCAATTGCGATTTAGTTAAACATTTACAGTAAGTACTGCGTAATGAACACGCTTCTCTTTCAGAGAGCTCGCACTGTTTATCACGACTAATGTTTGCAGCTTAGTGTAGGGCCGTACCTACAAGCTGCCGGGACTTCTCGTGAGACGCAGATAGTAGAGCAGTGGCATTTACTCAGCGCTTCTGACATTTTGAAGTTGCATTCGCGTAGCTTCTGACCGAGTTACTCGTTGCCAGCGCAACGACCCAGCTGAACGACGAGAGGCGCAGATTACTGGTAACCACAACCATAGTGAATGTTACTCACTGGAGTCGTTCAGAGATTAGTTAAGATATTGTATATCTTAAATCTGGAGGTTATACGAAAATGTGTGGAACGAAATAGTGTCATGTAACTAAATGTGTGACGCATGTTACCTAGCGACAGTACCTTGAGAGCTGCACAGGCCATGGATCTGTATGTCAAGGCCATCAATAAAAACTTCACATCACTGCCTGCACGGTTGCTTAGTTACATTGCGAAGAAGCCTTTTAGACAGATAGGGCTGAAGGGAGGAGCGTTACACGGTGTTGCCATATTCCTGCATTTTTTCTTCTTCCCTTCGCGTTCCGGCTCACTTGTCCATTCGTTCGTTCAGACGACTGTGTACTACTGTACGTAACTCAGAAGTGACAGGTTTGTCAACTCCAAGCAACACGAGCCGACCAGCAGGTTTATCTCCTTGGCAACCGCCGTGGGTTCATGACAACCATACCCCCTACTCCCTTCTCCCGATCCAGGTAAGTAGTAAACGAACCTACCTCTAAGAAATGTCAGAACGCATCTTTCAATGTTACGACCATAGTTAGGTCATCGTTTGCTATCAGGGTAGTAAGCTAAGCTTAAAGAAGGATTGTACTATGACAAGTATGCCTATACTGTACAATATTTTCTGCATCTCAAGTACTTTTCTTTTCTAGTTGTTCAAGGTCGCATGAAATCATACAGTATATTTCGGTGACTTTGCAGTAAGCAAGGGCTAGAACTGGGAAGGTAGCAGCCGTGGTATTAATTACAGTATACCATTTACCAAGTGTGAAAATGAGAAATCATGGACAACCGTCTTCATGGATGCCGATGATGGAATTCGAACTCACTATCCTCTGAATGCAAGGTTACATCTAATGACCCGTACCAGGCAAGAGTCGGAAAGTAATTTAGATTCTTATCTTTCGATATCCTTTATGAACTTCAGCGGCGAGAAGTTATCTTATTCTGAGAGTTAATCCGTTATCTTTTCCTGGTAGGCAGCGTATTTCAAACGAACTTTAACTGTCTCTAGGAAATAGTTAATAATACGTTATCGAACGATACGAAGCCAAGGTATTCCATCTATTGCTTAGTAAGCTCGTAGTTTTCTTTCTACGTGACTGCAGACATGCTGATGCGAGCATTTACGCGCTTTCAGTTTCCAGATAGAAATTCACTTATGTTAACAGTAAAAGTTACTTGAAACATTTGTATACGCTATTTGATGCATTTATTTTCTGTCATGCTGTGACAGAAAACGAACAACTGTCCTAAAGTGAAATATAAAGCGGCGTAAAGAATCCTCGGGCAAGTGACGCCACTGGAGAGCGAATTATTAAGTTCGAAATGTTCCAGGTCCCCTTCAGTTACCATCAGGCAATAAATATCTAGTTCGTATATATAATTGAGAAGTGGTGTTGGAAAGGAATGCTTTACATTCCTTAGACAATATTTTCTGCATTAGGCTGTCGGTAGTTTACAAACAACTATCCAATTCTTAGATAACTACTCGTACAAGCTACATGGACAATGTAATACCATAAACCTAGGAAAGGGTCGGTATATGCAGAGTGGATCTCGGCCCATAAGTGGCCACGGCTGGTCCGTGGTCCAACAGCTCTGCACTCTGACCGGCCAACCAAGCAGAGGAAGGGTGGTCACGGCACTGCCGAGGCTCTGCGCCTCTGCATTTGGGAGACGGGGCAGGGCTGTACCTCATGGTTAGCCCCGAAAGGCAGCTGTCCTGAGAATGGTTTTCCGTGGTTTTCCATTCTCCTGCAGTAAGACGAATGCTAGTCCTGGGAAGAGGAAACGTAGACGAGCTCCTACACGTTGGCCAGATATGCAACCAGGACATCTCTCACACCAGCAACCGATTTGGCAGGAAGCCGGGAAGACTAGATACTTGATAAAACATACGTACCCGGCGAGAGAAAGTTAGGTTAGGGATCTAACATGGCGCGGCTCGGACGACGTCAAAACACTCAGCAGGCGTGTCAACGTCTGGATTGGGTAGTGACAAGACCATTGGACTGGATTGGTTAGGTCGAAGTCTAGAATCATTCTTATACAGTCTACCGACCTACACTTACTGAGGGGTTTTCGCTTCTGACCTACCGTAAATCCCGGCAAGACAGAGCGATTTCCCCCACTACAGTACTTACCAAGCAACTCTTTCCACTCACTGGAAATACTACGAAGACTGATCAGTAAAAGGGCACTTTTAGCTCTAGGACTCCCATTGACTTGCTCTTATTTAAAAGAAAGCATCCTACCCTTAAAACAGGTCGTAAGAACTAAGAAGCCAAACATCCATTACAAACATCGCGGCCCTTAGCTAACTTACGACCTGTTTTAACTGGTTACCTTCCCACTTTTCTCAAAAATAAAATGAGCAGTGACAGGACTGGATTGGTTAGATCCGGCTAGTGACAAAACCATTGCTCTGGATTGGTTAGATCCGGCTAGTGACAAAACCATTGCTCTGGATTGGTTAGATACGGCTAGTGACAAAACCATTGCTCTGGATTGCTTAGATACGGCTAGTGACAAAATCATTGCCCTGGATTGGTTAAGTCCGGCCTGTGACAAAACCATTGCTTTGGATTGGTTAGGTGCGGCCTGTGACAAAACCATTCCTCTGGATTGGTTAGGTCCGGCCTGCGACAAAACCATTGCTATGGATTGGTTAGGTCTGGCTAGTGCGAACACCACCGTGCATAACGTCAATACGTTACGGATATAACACTCACATCCCGCATATTTATTTATTTATTTATTTATTTATTCAGGATCAGCAACAGCATAACGCCGAATTACCAAGGTCCGAGCTATGTACAACAGATATGAATAGATATGCCATGACAATTTCCGAATTGGCGGTTCTCTTTCTTTTAATGAATGCAACAGCCCTGTACCTGCACACGAGAGCTCTACCGGAAAAAATGCGAAACTTCGTCGGCCAATAGGAACACAGCAAATGGTCGCATTCTGCTGGTATAAACAGTCTCGTTCGGGGCGGGATCGTGGCAAGAAAAAAGGAATTCTCTCTCCGTTTTGCTACTTAGGGTATAGGTGCAAATAATTTGTATATGATTTCTTCCTTTCCATAGTACTGTACGCCAAATGAAAACTTATGCAGGGAAATGTTCTGAGAGATCATGATCCTCAGGACTGATAGAACAATCGAAAGATAATCTGTAATAGCCAGTTCTTCCGCCCGCTATCATGATAGCCTATCATGAGGGCCTTGGCCTACCAAGCTACCGCTGCTCAGCCCGAAGGCCTGGCCGGGAATTGAACCCGAGGCTTCCGGGTAAGAGGAAAGCACGCTACCCCTACACCACGGGGCCGGCTCGAAAAAGGAGGAAGTTTTCGGAAAAGTCTGCAAACGTAGTCTATTCCATTATCGTAGAGTTTGTACTTGATATGCACGGACTCTGGGCAGTTTGGAATAAAATATTCATCAGGGGCGCAGGATGAAAGGGATACAAAAAAAACCGAACAAAAAGGTATGCACAGATGAAGGCAGCCCCTCTGGGCTTTTATGACAACGGAAGCCTTATTTAGATTAAATTATAGACACGTCAGTCAATTCACTATAATTGTGTTTATAAGTTTATAAGTAACCGGTGGCATTGGTCGGAATTTGCATTCAGAAATGATTACGAAGCAAATTTTAAAAAATCGCACATTTTCGAAATTAATGAAATTCCGTCCGAGCCACGTCTCACCCGTAAGGCAAAACACCACTCTCCACGCCTGTTGCGCAAATAAACTATTTTAATATCCCGAAGCAAGAGAATCAAAAATACATACAGTACATCATTACTGAACCCAATCAATTCGCTCCAGGCTGGGTGGACACCTGTTAATGCTGGCAGGCCTGGGGGCATAGCGGGAGGCTCTATGAAAACCGGTGCGTGTAGCAGACAAATTGGATCAGTTCGTAAGGCTTCAGTTTGTGGAGGAAGAGCAAGGTTGCCGTGTTTGTTCAACAAGTCAAGTACTGGTTTAACACTACAAAAATATCACCCATGTTCTGGAGGTGGATATACATATCGGGTAGGGACAATGGGATCACGCGGAGGCTGGCGAGCAGGCAAGTACCACCGGTCAGAGAAATGAAATTAAATTAAATTAAATGGCGTATGTCTTTTAGTGCCGGGAGGACAAGTTCGGCTCGCCAGGTGCAGGTCTTTCGACTTGACTCCCGCAGGCGACCTGCACGGCATGATGAGGATGAAATGATGATGAAGACGACACATACACCCAGCCCCGGTGCCAGAGAAATTAACCAATGACGGTTAAAATTCCCGACCCTGCCGGGAATCGAACCCGGGACCAAAGGCCAGCACGGTAGCTATTTAGCCATGGAGCCGGACATCGGTTAGAGAAGTAAGCAACCACACAATCTGGAGACAACTACGATGTAATCCCCAAGACCTTCAAGTAGTTATCGACACAAGGAAAAGAGTGCGTTGATACCATTCAAATAATTCATTTTCAATTCCAGTCTTCTTCTTTTTCTCAATTTATGGGAGTCGGCACTTCATTAATAATAATAATAATAATAATAATAATAATAATAATAATAATGATAATTCCAACCAACTACTTCTACGGTTCTCGGAGACGGCGAGGTGCCAGAATTTCCTCTTATGTGCCCGTAAATCTACAGACCCCGAGTTGACCTCTGTTTCTCAAAAACCCTCAAATGTAGTTAGTTGGATGTAAAAACTGGTAATATTATTATTTACTTCTTCTGGCTCGGGGACTCGCTGTTTGTGTTTGTTCCAGCACTTTCCTCTTCATATCCAGATAACACGCTACACTACCAACAACCACAGAAACACTCAATACTGATTGTATCCCTCCATGTAGAGTTCGCGTCAGGAAGGGCATCCGGTCATAAAAAGGGGTAAATCCTCATGGCCACCACAGTTCGAACTCTCGATCCCACAGATGTCAGGGATGAATGAATGAAGCCCCCCATCTTGCGGCGAGGACAGGAATTGTGCCGGCTGCGGAAGCCTGTCGTACTCCTCTGAGGCAATGATTAATGACTGACAGATGAAATGAAATAATAGTGAAGAGTATTGCTGAAAGGAAAGATAACAGGGAAAACCGGAGTACCCGGAGAAAAACCTGTCCCGTTTCCACTTTGTCCAGCACAATTCTCAATTTCTCACATGGAGTGACCCAGCGGTGAGAGGCCGGGGCGCTGCCACCTGAGCCACGAAGGCTACACATTTAGGCAGAAGTTTGAATACAAACTTATTTGGCTGTAGGAAATGTCATCTAGCCCGCACTTCCGTAGTGTAGGGAGATTAACAGAATTTCTAGGGGTTCTAATAGACTTTGCCCTAATGCGGGTCAAGAGTAAATTTGTTACTTGTTTCCGTAAGTCTGCATTGTATCGTATTGTTGCCCAGACATCCGGACTCTTACTATTGATATCGTTATCACAGGACGGGATTTCCGGGTTTTACGCGGAATACGAACCAAAGGGAGAATCGTAAGAGCATTGGCTGGTATTAGAACCGGGGCCGCCCTGGTGCGAAGCCAGCGACGATGATACCCGACAATCATGCTCCTCCCTAAGTTAACAGCTGGAATAAACAAGATACTCTGATATAAATTTAGTCTCCCATCCTTCTAACCAAGCTGCCAAGTTCAGTAAAACATGGAAAGTGTTAGCTAAATTACTTAGAAATCTGACCACCGTCATCAGTTTTCCTGAATGTGCTTTTCATCGAATTTTCCCCCC
This sequence comes from Anabrus simplex, assembly GCF_040414725.1. Classification (NCBI taxonomy): domain Eukaryota; kingdom Metazoa; phylum Arthropoda; class Insecta; order Orthoptera; family Tettigoniidae; genus Anabrus; species Anabrus simplex. The sequence goes on from NC_090270.1 coordinate 330,941,509, forward strand.
TGCATTATCTGTATTAAAATTCTGCGTACAACCTTCTTAGTAATTTCGAGACACCGATCGAAACTCCCAACTGAAATAGGTATAATTAGCAATGAATCGTGGTGTGGGTTCTTGTAATCACGTCCTAGTTCGTGAACCATGGGCAACGGCTGACTGGCCTAGTAAGTGGTCCTGAGAGCTAAGATAACCAGTCACTGCCATATACTGTACTCAATCTATCAACGGCCCGTAAGTTAAATCACGTGCTATGAGGTCTCTTGGACTTTAGTTCAGATTATTGGAATTCGTGACACGAAAAACCGGAGTAGCCGGAGAAAAACCAACACAAACCTTACATGGAGTGACCGGGATATGAACCACGGAACCCAGCAGTGAGAGCCCGGCGCGCTGCCGCCTGAGCCACGGAGGCTCTGTTATTTATTCTGTATGTTATTTAATTTCTACCAAACTCGTTAATATCAAGTTCCTTTTTTGTTAAATTGTGTTTATTTTCTTAAGTACTTTTAATATTTTATACTGTTACGTAGTCAGTGTTATACTTCGTACCTGTAAATGAAACAGCGTATGGCTTTTAGTGCCGGGAGTGTCCGAGGACAAGTTCGGCTCGCCAGATGCAGGTCTTTGGATTTTACTACCGTAGGCGACCTGCGCGTCGTGATTAGGATGAAATAATGATGAAGACAACACATACACCCAGCCCCCGTGCCAGCGAAATTAACCAATTAAGGTTAAATTTACGATCCTGTCGAGAATCGAACCTGGGACCCCCGTGACCAAAGGCCAGCACGCTAACAATTTAGCCATGGAACTTCGTACCAGTATCTGTCTACGACTAAATAAATACAAAGTAAATAAAGAATGCCAAATTAAAATTAATTTTCATGCCTTTATCCAACGTTTTTTAAGCCTTGATATTGCTGGAAGTGATGAAATTCCACTTCCATACCGCAAATGCGGGTTTTCCCTCTAAATAACTGCGAATAGACGAGGAATTGATATAGAAATTTGGGAAGACTTACTGGCAGAATCAGAGCACATTTCTGGCAACGAAATGTTTATTACAGTCGTTGGTTACAGGGTCGTTGAACATTGTTAGCTATTGCCCTAACACAGATAGGCTGCCTGGATGGTGGGGTCTACAGGTATACGGTAAAAATAAATGAAATACTAGAGAGTGCAGAAAACTGTGGGGGCGAAGAAATGTGAATAAATGGCTTCAAAATAATCGAAAAAGCATTCGAGAAAAGAGATCAACTTGTCAGAATTCCCAGAAGTCCAAACTCACTAATGTCCATCGTCAAACGACTTACGGACAGCGTCACAAATTCAAGGCCGGCCGGCGAGCGTCTTCAATAGTGTTCCGCACTACTGGTGCTCCATCGCAGCAGATCTACTGCCTCCAGTTGGCAAAACTGATTTCGAACCCATGATCTTGTAGATGGGAAACATTGTTTCGGGTTAAGAAATAAAATGGCAACGTGGATTCTGAATTCGCTAATGTTGATGTCACAGAAACGACACTTATATTTGAGAGCAAGTCTCAGGCAGACCCCAACGGACCGGACTCCCCAGAAATAAAATGTTAATAACAAGATATCAAACCCTGCTGAATAGAGACTTCATTTCGGCAACACTTTTCACTCTATACGTAAATTGATTATGCGTCAAAACTTGCAGAAGTCCAAGAATTTGGAAACCAGATTTCTGCTGGTTTCAGGAAAACTTGGCACGGATCTGACTCCTCCATCCCACATAACGATGAAGTTGCGTAATAATGGGATATTTATCTTCCGCTCCTCCAGGGTATTTCATGGTCTGTATGAATATGAATTCCTTCACTTTTTTTTTCTTTCGGCAGAATGACATGTTATTCTACAATAGCTATCTCCTTATAATCAGTAATGGAAAATGTACAAGAAAGCGTAGTTGGGCTGAAAAATATTTTACTCAATTGTATGTCTACCCACTTAAAAAACCGGTTCTTGGTACGGGGTTTGGAATGAAGCCAGATGAGTTATATGGCATGATTTTACGAACGGATGCCCTTCCTGACGCCAATCTCAGTTACGGAACTGCCGGGCTGCGCAGCTCAGGCGGATGAGGCGCTGGCTTTCTGATCCCAACTTGCCAGGTTTGATCCTGTCTCAGTCCGGTGGCATTTGAAGGTGCTCAAATACGTGCCTGTAATTTACTGGCATGTAAAAGGACTCCTGCGGGACTAAATTCCGGCACTTCAGTGTCTCAGAACTCGTAAAAAAAGTAGTTAGTGAAACGTAAAACAAATAACATTATTATGTATCTGAGGAGCTAATGAAGATGAAATAAATGATGGTGAATGAAACTGGGTAAGGAGTTGGAAGGATCGGCTGTGGCCTTAATTTGCCTGGCGTAAAAATGGGAAACCACGGAAGTCCATCTTCGGGGCTGCCGACAGTGGGGTTCGAACCCACTATCTCCCAGATGCAAGGTGACAACCGCACCCCCCCCATTTTTACAATTTTCTTCACGTCGCACCGACGGAGGTAGGTCTTATGGCGACGATGGGACAGGAAAAGGGCTAGGAGTGGGAAGGAAGCGGCCGTGGCCTTAATGAAGGTACAGACCCAGCATTTGCCTGGTGTAAAAATGGAAAACCATCTTCAGGATTGCCGACAGTGGGGATCGAACCTACTATCTCCCGAATGCAAGCTCACAGCTGCGCGACCCTAACCCCACGGTCAACTCGTACGGTTTTCCATATCTTCTTCTCGTCAAATTTATCCAAATCTATCTCCGCTCACCAATTCGATTCAGCATCTCTTCATTCACGATTTGATCTACCCACCTCACCTTCAGCATTCCTCTGTAAAACCACAACCACATTTCAAAAGCTTCTATTGTCTTTCTGAACTAGTTATCGTCCATGTCTCACTTCCATGCCACACTGCGTTCGAAAGTCTTCAAAATATCTTTCTAATTTCTATATCAATGTTCGAAGTGAGCAAGTTTATTTTCTTAAAATGTTAATCTGCATTTTATGTCCTTAATTCTGTCATCGTTGGTTACTTTTACTTTCCAAGTAACAATATTCATCTACTTCCTTTAGGACTACACTTCAATTTCAAGGAATTATTATTATTACTACAATTATCAGCACTGTTTTGTCATACTGGCTGTGATATTTTGTGATGATTGTAACTCAGCTGAAAATACGTAAACGTCATATATTTTTACGCTCAGGCTCGGCAAAAACCCATTACTGATCGCTATGGCAATTAAGAGAAAATAAGTACGTACTTAACATTTCCTAATTGCGTCTCCTAAATTCGCGTATAAGGGCATCACACATTTTTTGGGGTTTCTTTCCACTCTAGAAATAACATGTACAAATTTAATTTGATGGTGTTTCGGACGACAATGAACATCGACGGTCACGCGACCGGGTCAGGAATGGAATGAATGAAGCCCCCATCTAGCGGCGAGGACGGGAATTGTGCCGGCTGCCGAAGCCTGTCGCACTCCCCTGCGGTAATGATTAATGAATGACAGATGGAAAGAAATGATAGTGGAGAGTGTTGCTTGAATGAAAGGTGACACGGAAAACTGGAGTACCCGGAGAAAAACCTGTCCCGCCTCCGCACTGTGCAGCACTAATCTCACATGGAGTAACAGGGATTTGAACCACGGAACCCAGCGGTGAGAGGCCGGTGCGCTGCCACCTGAGCCACGGAGGCTCCTTTCAGACGACAATGAAATTCGTTTTCTCAAGTCTTCTCTTTCTCTTTCCGTTTACGGTCATCTATAACGTATCAAAAAGCGGAAGGCAGAAGCTTTGCGAGTGTATAAACATCAGTGACAACTGCATTCATTTTTTTTTCAATTTTGCTTTACGCCGCACCGAGACAGATAGGTCATATGGAGACGATGGGACAGTAGATGGATAGGAGTGGGAAGGAAGCGGTCGTGGCCTCATTTAAGGTACAACCCCAACATTTGCGTGGCATGAAAATGGGAAACTACGGAAACCCCACCGACAGTGGGGTTCGAACGTACTATCTCCCGAATAGTGGATACTGGCCGCACTTAAGAGACTGCAGCTATCGACCTCGGTACTGTACATGTAATTTTGACAAGGCATCATTAGGGAAGCGATAGAGATATCTGAGCATCACAGCTTACCAGCATTTAAAAAAAGACCTAAGAAATCACTGTGAAAACTCTCCCCACAGGTTCACAGTGGAAACCGAACCAATCTATTTCCATATCGTGATAAGCACTTGAATTACACTAGGAGAGTATATATCAGACAATCTGTCGGTATGCAACAGGATCGAATCAGCAACCTTATGGCTCGAAAGAAAACTTTTAACCACACACACAAACAGATCCCTATACAAGCACATACTTTCCTCGAACACACATTTTATGTTTAGAAAAACAACTTTTAGCCACTGTGTAACCCACGCAGACATAGCTTTCCCATTCATCTCAGAAGCTACAACAGAAGCATCCCGAACACTTAGTTCTGTTTACCGGCACTCACAATATTCCTGTACTATTATGGAATAAGGTGCTACGAAGGGGAAAGCCCTCCCTGAATACTGAGCTTCTGCATTGCTGCCTGGCAGTTACAGACAGCTCCGTATCCCCCCCGTTCTACTGTGGCGGAACTTAACAATTATCAGTGAAAACAAAAATAAAAAGCCGGTTTGGAACACGATCCAGACTGGTCCATTCGCTAATAGGTCCGCTAAGTCAGTGAACTTGTGAGTGAACAGGCATTGTATAGAGGCCAACAAGAACGGAAGGAATACTAGAGGGGTTCGTATTTTTGTATGTACGATGCCATGATGTGAAATCAATAAAACAATGAAATATGGATAAGGGCCTGCATGACTTGGTTGCAAACGTCAATACACAATTGTAATCTACATAAAAGCTAGATAATTTATGCAGAACTGATCAGAATGACACTCATAATATTTTGTGAGACTTTTAATTTTTACTTTGGGACAACCAAAATTTGAATTTAGATTCTGAAAGAGCGCTAAGCTAACCTTCTAACTCAATATATGTAGCTCGATTAGTACATTTGTATACGCTTAGACGGCGAACAAAAAGGAAGAAACATTTATACAAACACAAGAAGTCAAGAATACGCGGAGAATTTGTGCGCGTGTGTGCCTAACTGAAAGTTCGGCCACTTACCGACAGGATCGTGAAGGCCATTCGTCCCCAGTCAAAAGATCACATCTTCTTCCAGGTCTACACAGTAGCAGCTTGCTGAATAGCATATGATTGTGTACCAAATGTGTTTGAAACGTCAAGTTTTTTTTATGAAACAGCTGCTTATTTCAGAAGTAAAATGGAAGTAACTGAATATAGATTCCTGTCTGAAAACGAAAGTAATATTAATCTGGAAATATATCTTAATAAATCAGTATTTAAATGAGGAAACGCAGCAACACGAATCATACACGTGTCTCACATTTTCCTACTGATAAAATAAGAATCATGAAGACCATCACGATTATATATAAAAAGGTTGAATAGTGTAAACAAATTTTACTGCTCGAAATCTTCGATAATTTATACCCATATGGTCGGCATGACTTTGAAGATAAAAAAAAAGCAAACATGTTTACACTTTCACACTTTCGTTATAAGACACCGGTCTAGATTGCTTAACGCTTCGCCAAGTTCCCTTATCTCCCGCACGTGAAATCGTAGCATCTGTCACTTTGTCATCGATTTACTAATCCATAACAGAACAGAACTAATTTTCTTCAATCACAGATAATATTAAATGCGATAAACTCACCACTTATTCTCCTCATAGCAGAGATATCCACTGGGAAATACACGATTGACACCGTTGATTCTTCTTCTTCTGGAAGTGTTTGCTTATTTTACACACACGATAAAAACCAACACACTCACACACACAAAAATTCACCGCTCGATGATAATCACCACTGGTAAAATCTTCATTTTAATAGACGATCACTAACAATTTAAGCGACAGCGCCTTTATACAAATGGTATATCCATTACGTCAAGCGCGCAACCCGAAGAAAGCAGCACACTCCACGCTCCTGCACCATGCCACAGTCTTGCTAGCCAGCGACAGACAACGCGACTCGCGCAGGTACTGTGCGGGGAGGGAGAAGCGTGGACGAGTCCATTGCCTTTACTACGAGCGTAACGGAGGGGTGGACTGTTGGGTGTGCCGGCGAGCGCGGGCGGGCGGGGATTACGAACACAAAAACTAACTCTTAAGATTTCTTTTTTACAATTCTACACAGACACTGACGGTTGCTATATGCGGCAGTAGCAGATGGGATGGTGTAAACTCTTATAGAATCAACAGATTCGTGAAGGAACTTCAGAAGCTAAACTTTTAACAAAAGAAAGGAAAATAAAGAATTACGCTCCCCCCTCCCTACAAAAAAAACACATAACATAACGCTGCATAATTTCGCAATAACTATTCCTCAGACGCACATGAATTAGCATGCCATTCTACATGATTAAAAAATCCACAGCCTGTTTCCAGTAATTTGACGGGTCGGCAATGGAATGAATGAAGCCCCCACCTAGCGGCGAGGATAGGAATTGTGCCGGCTAACGAGACCTGTCGTACTACTCTGGGGCAATGAGTAATGACTGAAGGGCGAAATGATATTGGAGAGTGTTGCTGGAATTAAAGATGACAGAGATGACAGTGACCGGGACTTGAAGCAAGGAACCCAGTGGCGAGACGCCGGCGCGCTGCCACCTGAGCGACGGAGGATCCAGCATTATAAATGATATTCTGTGAAAATTATCTATTAGAAATATTACAGTTAAGTTATATTTTCACGATAATATTGTAATATATTTGATGTTTCATTTGCCGTAGATTAAGACACACCAGTGTCGATTTCTTTCTTTCTTTCTTTCTTTCTTTCTTTCTTTCTTTCTTTAGAGCATCAAAAGCCAACGACACGAAGTTAATACAGTTGATCATCCTGAAAAGATGCTAACCTCAGCCAGAATCGAACCCGCTCTCTAAAGAACGTTATTTTATTTTCATTTCTTACAGTTTACTTTATGTCGTACAGCTATGGCGACAATAGGAAAGGGCTAGGAGTGGGAAGCAACTGGCCGTGGCCTTAATTAATTATTAATTCATTCATTATTTAATAATTAAAATATAAATATGATATCGCAAAACCAAAGATAAGTAAGCTAAATATAAGATTTAGAGAACACATAAGGAAAAAAAGAATCCAAAGCTAGAGACTGATTTAGCCGTGCGGTTAGGGGCGCGCAGCTGTGAACTTGCATTCGAGAGAGAGTGGGTTCGAATCTCACTGTCGGCGGCCCTGCAGATGGTTTTCCGTTGTTTCCCATGTTAACAGCAGACAAATGTTAGGAACCAAAAACCAAACCAAACCCCTTGGCACTACAGCCCTTGAAGGACCTTGGCGTATCAAGCGACCGCTGCTCAGCTCGATGGCCTGCAGATTACGAGGTGTCGTGTGGTCAGCACGACGAATCCTCTCGGCCGTTATTCTTGGCTTTCTAGAGCGGGGCCGCCATCTCACCGTCAGACAGCTCCTCAATTCTAATCACGTAGGCTGAGTGGACCTCGAACCAGCCCTCACGTCCAGGTAAAAATCCCTGACCTGGCCGGGAATCGAACCCGGGGCCTCCGGGTAAGAGGCAGGCACGCTACCCGTACACCACGGTGCCGGCAGACAAATGTTAGGGCTGTACATTATTTAAGGGCACGACCGCTTCCTTCTCAACTCTAGCTCCTCCATATCCCATCGTCGCATTAAGACTTATCTGTGTCGGTGCGACGTAAAGTACACTGTAAAAAAATAAAAAATAAAGGGAAAACGAGTACAGCAACGAACAGTGATGCTAACCCTATCTACAGTACGTAAAACACAATGCATAATAATTAAAAAGGTAAACAAATATGGCAATAAATAAAAATAATAATTCTTAAAGTTGTCCGTCTATGTGGTGTAGTGGTTAGCGTGGTTAGCTGCCACCCCCGGAGGCCCGGGTTCGATTCCCGGCTCTGCCATGAAATTTCAAAGAGTGGTATGAGGGATGGAACGGGGTCCATTCAGCATCGGAAAGTCAGCTGAATAGAGGTGGGCTCGATTCCCACTTCTTCTCCAGGCAAATGCCGGGATGGCACTTAACTTAAGGCTACGGCCATTTCCTTCCCTCTTCCTTGCCTATCCCCTGGCCACCTGGAGAGGGTACTAGTCCTCCTCCCCAGTTGTATCACCCGACCCTAAGTCTCGCTCTCCAGGACACTGCCCTTGAGGCGGTAGACGCGGGATCCTGGAGGGTAAACAGACTAAGAAGAAGAAGAAGATTATTAATTAGCTCCTGGCTTCCCACCTGGAAGGCTGAGATTCCAATCCCGCTCGATCCTAGGTCGTAACTTTCATCACAAAAAATCACGTGGCGTCAAAAAGGGCATCCGATCTTATTAAACTACCGGTCAAAACTAAAAGTTGCCTACGTGTCTCCAGCGACCCCAGAAATACCTGGGACAAATTGAAGTATATTTATTATTATTATTATTATTATTATTCATCTGTTTACCCTCCAGGTTCGGCTTTTCCCTCGGACTCAGCGAGGGATCCCACCTCTACCGCCGCAAGGGCAGTGTCCTGGAGCTTCAGACTCTTGGTCGGGGGATACAACTGGGGAGAATGACGAGTACTTCGCCCAGGCGGCCTCACCTGCTATGCTGAACAGGGGCCTTGTGGAGGGATGGGAAGATTGGAAGGGATAGACAAGGAAGAGGGAAGGAAGCGGCCGTGGCCTTAAGTTAGGTACCATCCCGGCATTCGCCTGGAGGAGAAGTGGGAAACCACGGAAAACCACTTCGAGGATGGCTGAGGTGGGAATCGAAACCACCTCTACTCAGTTGACCTCTCGAGGCTGAGTGGACCCCGTTCCAGCCCTCGTACCACTTTTCAAATTTTCGTGGCAGAGCCGGGAATCAAACCCGGACCTCCGGGGGTGGCAGCTAATCACGCTAACCACTACACCACAGAGGCGGACATTATTATTATTATTATTAGAATAATACAGAATACTCACGTCCCACAGTTTCGGATCGCCAGAAACTGATGAGACCGAGTGAGTAACTGTGAACTTTCGCTCAGGAGATTGTGAGTTTGAACCCCATTGTTGGCAGCCCCGAAGATGATCTTGCGTAGTTTCCTTTTTTCACACCAGACAAACGCCAGGGCTATATCCCAATTAAGGCCACGGGCCTTGCCTTCCGAATCCTAACCGCTTCCAGTCCTTCTGTCGCTGAAATCTTTGACGTGTTTAGTCGACGTAAACCACTAGCAAAAATGAAAAATAAAAATGTAAATAAATGAAAAACTGTGTAGGTTTTTGTTACCATCTCTAGCTATAAGACTCTTCCACTTCTTATATAGCACAATCTAACCATCACATAATAATAATAATAATAATAATAATAATAATAATAATAATAATAATAATAATAATAATAATAATAATAATAATCTTCTCCCCTCGCGTTTTTCCACATCTGTGGGGTCGCGGGTGCGAAATGTGTCACACACACATATATATATATATATATATATTTGACCATGTTTTACGGCCGGATGCCCTTCCCGACACAACCCTATACGGAGGGATGTAGGCACTATTGCGTGTTTCTGTGGTGCTGGATAGTGCAGTGTGTTGTCTGAATATGACGAGGGGAGTGTTGGGACATGCACAAACACCCAGTCCCCGAATCAGAAGAATAATTTAGAAGCGATTAAAGTCCCCGGTCCGGCCGGGAAACGAACCCGGGACCCTCTGAACCGAAGGCCTCAACGCTGACCATTCAGCCAGTGAGTCTGACAATAATAATAATAATAATAATAATAATAATAATAATAATAATAATAATAATAATAATAAAACATTGAGAATAATTAATTGAGATCAATACAGTACACGTCATAACAGTGACATTAACATCTTTTACATTTTTATTTTTAAAATTTCCTTTTACGTCGTACACACACAGATACGTCTTTTGGCGATGGCAGTATGAGGAAGGGCTAGGAGTGGGAAGGAAGCGACCACGGCCTTAATCGCTTTCTATGGACACCAGTACCTTTGAAAACTGAAAAGGACGTAGTAGGACTCCGTTATCACTCAGGTACACATCAAAGCAATTTCATCGCACAAATATACGTTACAAACTTAAAAGGGTTTGCGAGGGGAAAACACAAGAAGGAGAGCAATACCGTTTGAATTGAGAATAGGAGAGAGAAACATCGAGAAACAGAGAGAATGAAAGAGATGTGGGAAACAAGGAAGAAAGGAGGAAAGTAACAGTTGAAATGAACGTAGCTACTAGCGACATAATATAATATATTATAATAATAATAATATATTATTATTATTATTATTATTATTATTATTATTATTATTATTATTATTATTATTATTATTATTGGGGCTGCCTGACCGATGCGGTAATGGCGTCTTCGGTTCACCCGGGAGGACGTGGGTTCGATTTAAGGAACGAGATTTCCACTTCCGGAGATGCACATGGTGGTGAGGTCCACTCAGCCTACACAAAAAATGAGTACCAGGTTAATCGCTGGGGGGCAGTTGACCCCAGTCTAGAAAACCAAGAATAATGACCGAGAGGATTCGTCACTCTGGCCAAGCGTCACCTCATAATCTGCAGGTCATCGGGCTGACCAGCGGTCACTTAGTAGGCCGAGGCCCCTCAGAGCGTCTGCTCCATGGAGTTTGTTTTTTGTTTTAATTACATCCAGAGTTGCTCACTTGGGGACATTGTCATAAGCGGTGGCATATTATGCAGATATATTTTATATCACTTACGATGATATTTCATCAGTTGAAATTCTTCAGAACTTACTTAAAGACAGTTCATCAAGACGAATAAGTGCAAATTTTAAGTTTTTGTGTAGCTCTATGAAGAAATTAGAAACATCAACTTTGTTGACTGAGACTGTTCTTTTCTTATTTTCTAATAATTCATTTTTCGTTGCACCGACATAGATAGTGATGATGGAATAGGGAAGGGCTAGGAGTGGGAAAGAAACGGCTGTGGCCTTAATTAAGGTACAGGCCCAGCATTTGCTTGGTGTGAAAATGGGGAAACAGCAGAACACTGAGGATAAATCACTCGAACGTCCTAGAAAAGCTTATAAATAATATCACACACTTACATTAGCCTTGCATGCGAAATCGCACAAGCTGAACCTATAACTTACTTGCGCCATAATTATTTAAATGGCTCCGAAATTCAATGCATAATTTAGAAGAAAATCCCGAAAGTTCCGCCCTAACTGTTAACATAATTCTAATATTACAATTTCATAATCCTACAAAATATGTCCATCAATCAAGAGAGGAGCTACGTGGATCACAGGAGTCCTTCACATGTTGAAGTTTCCCTAGGTCGTCCTCCCCTCCTAGGCAGTAAAATTTTCTATGTCAATGAGTCTCGAGGTCAGTGTCCTGCAACTAACAGAGAGGTGGGTACAGGAAAAAAAGCAAAGCGAAGTCATTTCCGTACAGATCATGAACACCCTTGGAGGAGTGGAAGGTAAAGGCTTCCACTATCCGTTACATGAGCACATGATGAGGTAGAGTGGTAAGCTCTACTCCCGGCCGCCTTTACCCACAGGAATTAATTTGGTACACATTTCTGGTGTTGGCTGAGTGAACCTCAGGACCATGTGCATATCCGGAGGTGGAAATCTCCTTTCATAAATTTTTCGACTTTCTTATGAGGAATCGAACCCACGTCTTTCCGGGTGAACGGAGCAGGCTTTTACTGCCTCAGCCAGGCAGCACGCACAGGAAAAATGGCTTTAACAACTCATAAAATGTGTGATATGATTTTAATATATGGTGAGGCAAAATGTAATAGAACAATAATGGGACGAATGCATCGAGAACAATTTTCTAACCGAAGACATCCAAGTGATCGGGCATTTGTTGCTTCTTCAGAGACTTCCAGACACTGGACAACTACAGTCTACGAGTGCATTTGAGGGAAGTGGTCGTTCACTGGGGCTAATTATAGAAAGGAATTTGCCCTTTAAATCAATCAATCAATCAATCAATCAATCAATCAATCAATCAATCAATCAATCAATCAATCAATCAATCAATCAATCAATCAATCAATCAATCAATCAATCGACTCCCACATTCACTAGGTGGTGGTTGTGATTATTGTTTTACGAGGAAGTACAACTAGACAACCATCCTCTATATAACACCAATCAGAGAGAAAAATGGAAGGGTTAATACGGCACTTCGAAAAATAAAGGTATCGGCCCAAGGAAGACAAGGGCCACGAAGAGCGTGAAAATGAGAGACCCCCTGGGATTCACAAACCTAATACCGTCGGGGTCGGAAAAGAACAAGAGCTGACCAAGGAAGGTCGTATATGATATATGGAAGTGAGAAGGCTGGCACAAGTAAGTGGATGCAATCGCAGAACTCAGCAGAGGGCCTCGTGGACGCCAACCCACGCTTCCAAGTTGAGAGCCCCTAGGGCCCCTTTCAGTCACCTCTTACGACAGTTAGGTGACACCGTGGGTGTTATTCCACCGCACCCACCCACACGGGGACCGTTCTAGGTTGGCTACATAGTCCACATATCCCAATGCTTTATGTGACATTGCAACAATAACAGTTTTGTAAGGTAGGGACTCGATTCTCATATCAGCTTACTGTCTCCCCTACTCACTCCCACCAGCAGGCCCAGTAATGCTTAGATTACGCCACAACTTCCCCTCATCGATCTTCCTTCGCTCCAACCTCGTCTAGCAGTCTTACTTTTCCACTGCTGCTGAAGAGTTGCTCAAAGCCTCCTGACCTGACTCAGTCCGGTGGTATTTGAAGGTGCTCAAATACGTCAGCCTCGTGTCGGTATGCTTACTGATATGTGAAAGAACTCGTGCGGGACTAAATTCCGGAACCTCGGCGTCTCCAAAACCGTAAAGGTAGTTCGTGGGACGTAAAGCCAATAACATTATTTTATTATATTAGAGACAGGGTGTTTACGCAGCAATATGTTAGAATGCAAACTATTACTGCGAGTAAGAAGTACTCTACTCTGCACAACGGTTATGCTATGAGATCTGCATAAACAACAGGGGCACAGTCTATCTGAGCCCCTAGGATCTATGTTACTCTCACAACATTATGCAAGAGCTTGTTGGACGATATTTCCTTCTAACCAAATTAGTTTGTATTCTAACGTATTACTACCTAAAATCCGACGTCTGGTTATTATCCGTAAGCGATTTTAACCGGTCAAGTATGCAGTCTGCTTGACAGAAACGTGCATTCTGTCTACATACAGCACGCACGCAGCGTTCAGAGTGGCTGGCGACTTGAACTTCCTCAACCGGTTAGTGCAGGACTGTATTGCCTATTATACCTTGTCTGCGAGTCCCAAATATTTTTATTGCTTTTCTGACACTCGGTCTTAGCTGTTATTGAAGCTCCAACAATTTGACATGACATAAGGTCAGGTGCATATGCTTTTTCTTCTTCTCCTTCATCTTTTTCTTGAAGTGTCATAAGGAATGCATCCAAGATATTTCCAGCAAACGACAACAGCACCAGAGCTCAAAGGCATTTAACCATGTGTTTATTACGGCCGTGAGTGGCTATGTCTCCGCACCTTAAAACAAAGTGGAGAAGACGAGGTATGAGGACTCGGGTTCTATGACGAATGTTTAAGTTCAGATTCATGGGATAGAATGTCACGCGTGCTTTTACAATTTGGATTTTTATTTCTTTATTTATCCCATCTGTCATTTAGTGAACATCCTCAATATTCGATTCTCTCTACTCTTTGCAGTCATTTTCCATTGACAAAGATCGAATTATAATTGCTACAGAACTTACGACCATTTTTTTTGTACAGTGAAACCTGCCTAAACCGGAACGTATCCGTTCTGGACTGGTAAGTTTTTCCGTTGACAGAGATTTCTGGCTTACAATAGGTTGTGGTATAAAAGTAGTAATGTATATCTGTAAAACGAAGTATGGAAAAGAAATAGTTAAAGGGAGTCACGACTGAAATTTATTCTACAATTTATCTTTTATCAAAACCAAATTTAAAACACGAGCATTTATTAATGAGACAGAGCACCATAAAATATTTTAGTCGGTTAGTTCCAAAACTCAACATGTCCATGTTAAAGTAAATTGAGAAAAATTGGAGAAACTGTTATCAGGATTAAACCGATGTGAATGTGTATTATGATATGTTATGATTGAAATAACAATAATGTAGGATTTCAACAGAGTTAAATAATAATGAAAGTTTTTTGGACATGTTGAGTTTTGGAACAAACAATGGACACAATGTGGTTTGGATATATTCTGAGGGAAGCTGTAGACTTAATACAACTAAACATTCCTATTTTCACGTTATCTTCAAGATATCTGATGACAACTATATTTTGCAATGGGAAAAATGGAAATTTTTATCTTCAATAACTTAAAAAATGAGAGTAAATTAATATTGTCTTCTCAGAAAACACTTTCAAATAGCATCGCTGTCAATCATTCGCTCATTTTCCTACTCCTGTTGTTCTCCCTGCTCTTGGAAGTTCGCTTGTCTAGAATTTGTCAGTTCCTTGTAGGAGCTGAGATATGGATTAGATTCCCATTCACTACCATAATTCTTTTTGAGTAGATTTAGTGCATCATTGACTTTTGTAACTTTAGATAAAACACCAAGCGGTATTGGTTCACTAAATATTTGGTTTATGTTCTTGCCTCTTTTGCAAACACCTTTTGAAATACATTGATTCGCCCTGAATGGTTACTGTAGTTTTATCCCTTTGTATGATGAATTTGAAATGCCAGTTATCAGGTGGTTTTAAAGCTTCACTGACTGATTTCTATATTTTTTCCATGTACTCACATCTCTTGATCTTTACCAATTCCGTCGTGACTCGCAAGCTATAATACTGTTTTCACACTCTAATGTCTTGTTCACCCATTTCACTAATTAGAAAAGCTACATGAGTATGCACACTGGCTTCTCTATAGCGATCCCCCTGTGGGTAGGGGCGGTAGAATAACACCCACGGTATCCCCTGCCTGTTGAAGAGGCGATTGAAAGGGGCCTCAGGGGCTCTCATCTTCGGAGCGTGGGTCGGCGACCACGAGGCCCTTATCTGAGTTCTGGTATTGTTTCCACTCACTTGTGCCAGGCTCCTCACTTTCATCTATCCTATCCGACTTCCCTTGGTCAACTCTTATTCTTTTCTGACCCCGACGGTATTAGAGAACTCGAGGCCTAGGGAGTCCTTCATTTTCACGCCTGTAATCTTTCTTTGGCTGAGACCTTCATTTTTCGAACTGTCGGAACTCTTCCATTTTTTCTCTCTGATTAGTTTTTTTTTTTTTTTGCAAGTTGCTTTACGTCGCACCGGCACAGATAGGTCTTGTGGCGACGATGGGACTAGAAAGGGCTAGTAATGGGAAGGAAGCGGCCATGGCCTTATTTAGGGTACAGCCCCAGCATTTGCCTGGTGAAAAAATGAGAAAATACGGCAAACCATCTTCAGGGCTGCCGACAGTGGGGTTCGAACCCACTATCTCCCGAATACTGGATACTGGCCGCACTTAAGCGACTGCAGTTATCGAGCTCGGTTTAGTGTTATATAGAGGATGGTTGCCTAGTTGTACGTCATCTTAAAAACAATAATCACCACCACCAATCACCACTGTCTCTATAATGAAGGAAGTCAATGTCGATACACTGAACTACGTGTTATTAACGGGAAACCTTTCTTACAACGATAAGCTTCCTTCTGTTACCAGGTTACTTTGGACATGTCAAGTTATGGAACAGCACATGTTGTGGACATACTCAGTTTTTGAACAGCACTGAAATTTTAAGAATTAATATTACTAAGGGTCCGCCTCTGTGGTGTAGTGGTTAGTGTGATTAGCTACCACCCCGGGAGGCGTGGGTTCGATTGCCGGCTCTGCCACGAAATTTGAAAAGTGGTACGAGGGCTGGAAGGTCAACTGTGTAGAGGTGGGTTCGATTCTTACCTCAGTCATCCTGAAAGTGGTTTTCCGTGCTTTCCCACTTCTCCTCCAGGCAAATGCCGGGATGGTACCTAACTTAAGGCCACGGCCGCTTCCTTATCTCTTCCTTTTCTATCCCTTCCGATCTTCCCATCCCCCAATAAGGCCCCTGTTCAGCATAGCAGGTGAGGCCATCTGAGCGAGTTAACGGTCATTCTCCCCAGTTGTATCACCCAACCCAATGTCTCACGCTCCAGAACACTGCCCTTGAGGCGGTAGAGGTGGGATCCCTCTCTGAGTCCGAGGGAAAAACGAACCGTGGGGAGTAAGCAGATGAGGAAAGTCAGGAAGAATATCTAAGGAATAAGAAGAGTTATGGAACAAAACATTGTCACATATTAAATACAGTACCCCAAATATTGTGAAAAATACATCTCATTTTTTTAATTTTTGTGGACATTTTGAGTTTTGGAACTAACCCACTCATTTGAAGTGTTAGAGGGTTGGTCGTACTGATTAATAATTTGAAAGAAAAAAGTCTGTATCTCACACCGTTGTCATGTTATCAGCTGCTGAAGTTCGCCAATCAGATTGCTTCACGGGTGAACTGAAATGGTCTTTCGGAGGCGATGTTGCTAAATCTGCTTAAAAGACCACCTAGAGAGCACCAGTCGGAGAAAGAAGCATTACTATGGGAGGCATTTGAAGACGGAGCTCCGAGCTGACAGGATCGTGCCGTAGCAAGCACGTTACGGAGACACCGCTTGAAAGCCAAAGTGTGTTTGTGTTTGATACTGATTTCTCGGCATGGTTCTCAAGCCAGTCTTTATCCACGCGCAGATTTTGCAGCATCACATCATAAAACCCATTGAAATTTGCCCGCGAAGCGATCTGATTGGTGTGAGATATCGAATATATTGCTTTCAAATTATTTATCAGCGTGACCAACCCTCTAACACTCATATTCCCCGGTCCACGTTGTTTCCGACTACCCTGTGTATGTGAAACGTTGCGCGCAAATTGGCAATGTAAACTTTACACAAAAGCAAATATACAGTAAGTGTCTGGGGTGTAAAACTTGTATTTCTATGTTTTGACTTCTTGCGCTACCTATGCGTCTTCTTAACAAACTAAGTCACACAGCAGTTCGAGTCTTCACCACGCGATGTCATGAAAACTTTGTACAATTGGTAAGAAAATTAGTGAAAGATGTAATTGCCTTTTTTTCAAAACATAGTTTCCTTATAACAAAGGTCAATAACTAATGTCTTCTGAAGTATCGCACCTAGAAGCATGAACTCTCTTTTTTAAATGTTCAGTATCTTATGACAATTTTAGAACCACAAATTTAACAAAAACAAAAAATCCTACTTTCCGCACAATGCGTAAAAATTCATAGCAAGAAATGTCTTACCTTTAAAGAAGATAGTATAAATGGGACTGTCAAGCTTTTGTACAATTTCTTAGTACGATACCTGTGAACAGAGAAAAATGAATATCAGGATAAAATCTAAGCAAATTTTATAATTACGTTTACCAATCGTAAACAGAAAGTATTCACAATATTAGATTATTGCACACATAATGAAAGGCCAAGGCAAATCATCTTAGGTGAACCAATTTAATTAACACACATGTATATATAAAAATATTCTACAGACTAAACAAATCAATATTCATAAAGTTCAGCGTTAAGAGAAACGTACACAAAACATTGGATGTGGTTTTTTTCCATAATTCTTGTCCAAAATACGCATCCTTCGAAAGCATATTTTAAAAAGATATTTAGAGGAGGCCCACTGATTATGTTAGTCCTTTTCTGCCTTCCCTTTCCGTCATTAATGTATAACGGACGAGTCATTTATTTATTTATTTATTTATTTATTTATTTATTTATTTATTTATTTATTTACTAGCTGTAGTACCCGGCGTTGTCCGGATAGTTTTTGAATGTTTGCCATTTGTATTACCAGTTAGTTAAGTGTGAAGTGAATGCTTATAGAATTCTTTTTGAGATGTTGATTTTACGACTTATTATGTAGTTTTAGAGTTATTTGGATGTATCTGATTTCAAGTTTTGGATTATTAATTATCGAATAAACACTAATCTCGGTCATTTTATACTATTTTCTTGTAAGCCCTTCTCAGCTCCTGCCTCGATGGAGGCTGAACGTGGACTTAAACGGTATCCAAAGCGTCACAGTTCGTATCAGCGACACATAAACAATGGATTTCGACATTAATATTGGTTATTTTCCTTATTTTTGCACGTCAGCCCCTCTCAATCCCCAACACCAGCGGGGGCTAGGTGTATCTGACCTCCACAGTAATGTTTTCTATATAGTAAGTCATGTGTATACCAAGTTTGGTTGAGAGATATGCTAGACCATACACACATACATCCTTAAACTCTGTCCCTTTGGACGTTTTCAATTTTTTGCCAGTTCTCATCCGCCTGCCGATTAGGACTGAGCTTTATCTTAAACGGCATCCAGAGTGTCACAGTTCATCTCAGCGACCCCGAAAAGAATGGATTCGACACTATTTTCGATTATTTCTACATCTCACCCCGTCGTAGGTGTGGTAGGGTTGTCATACCTCCACGCAGTTTGTCTCCTGATAATAAGTCATAAGTGACCAAGTTTGTTTGAAATTGCTCCCGTAGTCGCGAAACGTATGGATTCAACACTAATAACGGTCATTTTCAGTCATAATTATATTTCGTCCCCTTATCTAAGGCTTCTAGGAGTGTCTTTCCCCCACAGTATTTTTTTCAGGTAGTAGGTAATATTTGTATTAAGTTCTGCTGACAGTTATATTGGAACGTACAAAAACCACCCTTAATCTCAGTCATTTGGATATTTTCTGTTCTTAATTCCTTCTCACCCACCTGGCAATTGGGGATCAACTTGGACTTAAACGACAACCGGAGTGTCGCTCTTCATTTCAGCGACCCCTAAAACCATGGATGTGACATTATTTAATTTATTTTATATCTAAATCCCCCCTAACCCCCCACCACAAAGGGGCCTGAATTTGGACTTTAAGAGTCCAGAGTGCCACTATTCATCTCAGCTACCCAGAAAACTGTGGATTACCGGGCGAGTTGGCCGTGCGCGTAGAGGCGCGCGGTTGTGAGCTTGCATCCGGGAGATAGTAGGTTCGAGTCCCACTACCGGCAGCCCTGAAGACGGTTTTCCGCGGTTTCCCATTTTCTCACCAGGCAAATGCTGGGGCTATACCTTAATTAAGGCCACGGCCGCTTCCTTCCAACTCCTAGGCTTTTCCTATCCCATCGTCGCCATAAGACCTATCTGTGTCGGTGCGACGTAAAGCCACTAGTAAAAAAAAAACCCTGTGGATTCGATACTATTTCCGACTATTTCTATATATACTCACTCCTCGTCCCCCAAACTCAAAGGGGCCTGAACGTGACTTTAAAAAGATTAGAAGTGTCACTATTCATCTCAGCTACCCCCAAAACTATGGATTCGACACTATTTTCGATAATTTTATATATCTCGCCCCCTACCCCGAAGGGGGATGAACTTGGTTTAAAATATTCCGGAGTGTCACTGTTCATCTCAGCGACCCCGAAAAGTATGGATTGGACAATACTTTCGATGATTTTTATATACCAGCCCCCTCCCCCCCGCCCCTAAGGGCGCCTGGGGTGTCTTACCCTCACGTGGTTTGTCTCATGATACTAACATTCCGGACTACCGCTATTCATCTCAGCGACCCCGAAAACTGTGGATTCGACACTAATTACGATTATTTTTATGTATCACTCCCCCTTGCCCCCACCCTAAAGGGGGCTGAACTTGGAATTAAAAAATTCCCGGGATGTCACTATTCATCTAAGCGACCCCGAAAAGTATGAATTCGACACTATTTTTGATTATTTGTATAAATCACTCCCCCCTCGCCCCCACCCCAAAGGGGGCTGAACTTGGACTTTAAAAAAATTGAAGTGTCACTATTCATCTCAGAGACCCCGAAAAGGATGGATTCGACACTATTTTCATTTATGACCCCCCTCGCCCCCCGCCCCTAAGGGTTCCTGGGGTGTCTTACCCCCACGTGGTTTGTCTCCTGATACTAAAATTGGGAGTGTCGCTATTCAATTTGGCGACCCCGAAAACTATGTATTCGACACTATTTTCGATTATTTGTATATATCACCCCACTCACCACCACCCCAAAGGGGGCTGAACTTGGACATTAAAAAAATTGGAGTGTCACTATTCATCTCAGCGACCCCGATAAGTATGGATTTGACAATATTTTCATTTATATTTATATATGACCTCCCTCGCCCTCCCCCGCCCCCAGGGGTGTTTGGGATGTCTTACCCCCACGCGGTTTGTCTCCTGATACCAAGTCATAAGTGTATCAAATTTGGTTGAAATCGCTCCAATGGTTTGGGAGGAGATGTGGTACAAACCCACCCACCCACATACATACAATGACATATATATATTATATGTGGCGAGTTAGGGCTCACGACCTTCTCTTACACTTAACCACAACATAAATTAATTTGAAAATTAACGTTGTTTACAGTCTCAAGAAAATACCTGAATTAATGGAATAAAATAGTATTATAATACGTAGTTATTTTGTTAATGATTAGTATTCTCTATCTACATAAACTAACAATAGTTCTAAATCATACTTGCACTCATTAACTCCAAAATTCATACAAGCTGTTCACGTATTTGAGAGCAAATCTCGACGACACCGTTTAAATGAGGCTGAGTGGAAGAGTGGTCCATAGCCTGGCCTCAGACACCTGGAATGAGCAAGTGTATACAGATGGGTGATTAACGGGTGTCATAGGGGTAGAAGTCGATCTGGTATTATGTTCATGTATAGATGAGAGGAAGTAAAAATGTGAGGATAGGTATTCAGATGTAGATTCGTTGATAATTTAAAAAAATAGTGTCGCAGTATGTAGGTTTCTTAGTTTCTCGATTTTCAGCCAGGATAGGTTCAAAGAAAATATAAATCGTATGTAAGAGTTCATTGTCCTTTGAAGTGTCATTGTTTGTTCTACACTTGCATCGGGTAGTACAATATAAATGATTGGAAAAATGAGAATTTGGATAAGTTTTATTTTCATACTATGTGGGAGAATAGATTGTTTCATTTTTAGGGGATGAAGAGATTCATATGCCTTTCTGCAGACACTTGTTATGCGGTCATTCCAGTTTAATGTCATTCATGACAACGCCTAGGTTATTAACAGACTTCTGAAAATGTATAGCTACGCCACAGAGCATCAGAGTAGGCAGTTGTGTGATGTTCAGTGTATTCAAAAGCCTGGACTGTCCTATTATGATTGTTTGCGTTTTCTTCGTGTTAATTAATAGCCAGTTTCTTTTGTATCATTTAGGAATACAGCCGTCATTGGCGCTAGGAATTACCCTGTTACGACTTTCATCTTCTACCTTTTTGTCTTGTTCTATCTATCGATGGCTTCATTGACAAGAATGGTGGGAAATGAATGCCCATTACATATGTGTTTTCCAGTGAGTTACAAGTATAGTTGCCAACAAAGGATTATTTCCCCATAGAGCGTGAATTCTTCACACAGTCTTGTTTATGTATCGTACTGAATATGGGTGCTGAAACTTTTGATGGCGTAACACGATCTCATATTGAATATTTGGATGCTGATTTATTTGAATAAGTTCTTTAGAGATTCCGTAGAAATGCAAATATTAAAGACTGTCAGTACGATATTAATTATTTTCTTTGGGTACTAACAGCGAAAGGAGCTGCCTGGCCTAGCCGGTACAGGCGTGCTCGGTCCACCCGGAAAGATGTGGGATCGATCCCCCGTCAGAAACTGGAAGTATTTAAGCAACGAAATTTCTACATGGTCCTGAGGTTCAGTCAGTATTCACAAAAATGAATACCAGATTATTTCCTGGAGGGAGGGCAAAGGCGGCCGGGTGTAGAGCTAACCACTCTACCCCATCAGGTGCTGAGGTTACGGATATAGGAAACCTTTACCTTCCATCCCACCAAGGGTCTTCATGGCCTTTACGGAGGTGACTTTTCTCTACTTTTACTATTAGAAAATGTCCATAACAATTGACAACATTGTCGAATAAATAGGTGATCTTTTCTCAATCTGCGCTGAGGTAATAATGCATTCTTTCTTTCCTCCTTCCTTTCAAATCCGTTTACCCCCAAGGGTTGGTTTATCCCTCGGATTCAGCGCGGCATCCCACCTCTATCGACTAAGGGGCAGTGTCCTGTAGCGTAAGACTTTGGGTCGGGGGATGAAACTGGAGCGGTGGACTGGTACCTCGGCCAGGCGGCTTCACATGCTATGCTGAACAGAACAGGGGCCTTGTGGGAATCGTAAGGGATAGACAAGGAAGAGAGAATGAAGCTGCCGTGGCCTTTGCCGCGGAATTTTCCTAGAGGAGAAATGGGGGGGGGGCAAGGGAAAACCACTTCGAGGATGGCTGAGGTGGGAATCGAACCCCCTCTAGTCAGTTGACCGCCCGAGGCTGAGTGGACCCAATTCTAGCCCTCGTACCACTTTTCAAATTTCGTGGCAGAGCCGGGAATCGAACTCGGGCCTCCGGGGGTGGCAGGTAATCACACTAACCACTACACCATAGTGCCGGGGTAGTACTGCGTATGTTTTGAAAATTATTGATTTTATGAGCACGCTTTAAAAGTGGTAAGGATTTACGTTTGATGAACAGATAATAAAGTCGTTTCAGGAAGCAAAAGTACGGAATTATCACACTCGTTAGACTAAACTCAAACAATGAACATAATCACCATTCCCATCTGTCAATTATATTTACATGGGGGAAATGACGTAAATTCTACTAAGTTATCTTACTTCGAATTATAACCTGTTTCTAGTTATATTGCCTATTGCTTTCAAGAGTATTTTCTGTTGGGTGTTGTCGAGTAGTTGCAGGTTTGGCCGTATAATTTCAATTTTCGAGACTAATTCCCTTGTGGCATTTCGAAAAATACTTCAAAATATTTTTCACTTTGCTACGTTGCTTACTTATAGCACCATAACACGCTTAAAAGTCATAGGATAGCAGTATTTAAAAGTAATGGTCGGTGCTGCCATCGTACAGTGACATCTTGGAAGTTCCCAGACCATCCAAACGACATGGATCAGAATCTCTCCACAGGCGTTTCTTCCACTTGTGGAATATATGGCCCGACGAGTTTCTGTACTTGGCTGACTTAGAAGAGGGGCCTTGTGGGGATCGGAGGTGAGAAGGAAGCTGCCGTGGCTTAAGTTAGACCCTACCCTTGATTTTTGGATGTCAGTGTATAACATAAAGTAATATGTTCGACAATCTGAGACTATAAAACTATGCTGTCATGAATACTAATACAGGGTATTGGATTGGATATTTCAAGAAATCGGGATTAGGCACCTTTTCCCTTTTTAAATACTGTAGATCTTCATCATGGTCTGCCTGATGTCGGAAAATCTCAAATCTATCGTTTTAACTAAAGAGAAAGAAGTGTAATTTCTTCTATGTTAATTATTTATCAACATTTCCAGAGCATTTTCAGTACAGAGTCCACTGAAAATTCAGCGTAGAGATTTCGAGCACAAGACATCGGCAGGTATAATTTCCCAGAAATTCCATGACGTGTTCGCTAGTTTTCACTGAGAATCATTGCCAGCTAGTTAACTGTTCTTATTATCACAGACTACCGAATGTGACATGTTAGTTTTAACGAGGCCTTCGTAATCGGAAAGCCACCCTTGTGGTGTTGAGGCAGGGCCCGGGTTCGATTCCCGACTAGGTTAGATATTTTTACCAGGACCTGAGGGCTGGCTCGGTGTTCACTCAGCCTACGTAATTACAATTGAGGAGCTATCTGATGGTGAGATAGCGGCTCCGGTCTAGAAAAACCAAGAATAATGGCCGAGAGGATTCGTCCCGCCAACCACACGACACCTTGTAATCTACACACCTTAGGGCTGAGCAGCGGTCGCTTGGTAGGCCAAATTCCTTCGGGGCTGTTACGCAATGGGTTTTTTTCTTCGTAATCAGAAGCAAAGCAACTACGGTGTCGTATTTGTTACTTTGTCGCACGTCAAAAGTGAATAGTATAATTAAAATACAAATGCAGTGTTAAGAATATGTCATATTCACTACCTTACCATGACATAGGTGACCCTCAGTAATGTTGGAAATTGTCAAAAATGAAAAATTGCACTTCTTTTTACATTCTTTCGTTTAATCTGGTGCCGACGACCTCATCACAAATAAATATCGAGCACAAAATTTGATTATACGTCCATAACGATAGCACATAAGACATAAGAAGACAGGGGAGCAGAAGACGTACGCAGAGAACATCAGAAAGTATTCCGGTTCTTTTTATGGCAACAAGTCAACAACAAAGTAGTGGAAAAAGTAGCCTTCCGTACAAAAAAGCCAACGGCCGTAGCCGTGTTGAAACACCGGATCCCGTGGGATCTCCGAAGTTAAACAACATTGGGCGTAGTCAGGAGTTGGATGGATTGCCACGCGCTGTTGGTGGGGGGTAAGGGAATGGAGGAGCGGAAAGGAACTGGCCACCCTACCGCACGTAAACTCCGGCTCAGGAACACCTCTGCGGAGGTTCGGACCTGCCTTCGGGCAGAATAACCCTTACACGTACAAAAAATATCCTCTCTCTCAATTCAATTCTCTCTCTCTCGTTCTCCTCAACCTGATGGTTGGTGGGTAGCGTGACAGTCCTCGTCCAACGACCTTCTATCCTGAGCCAGCTGTTTGTTTAGTTGATATGGACGTCGCCCTTTAATGCCATCAAGGAACCCTGCTCTTGGTCGTCCTCTTCTAGTCTTTCCTTTCAGTTCCCCTTCAAGCAGTGTGGTGCACCATGATGAATGCCAGAGTAAATGACCTATCCAACTACATCTTCTTTTCGCGATCATTTTCTATAGACTGATGGTTTCTTCAGCTCTCTTGAGATCTTCTTCATTTGTTAGCCTGTGAGTCCAGGGTATTCGTAACATTCGACGCCAGCACCACATTTCGAATGCATCTACTCTTTTCTTATCAATGCCAGCGTAATCTGTCGAGCGAACATCTATCACACTCAACACTTGTCACATTGTTTGCAATTCCAAACTCTTGAAATAGGAAATGTTGATATAGGAAGTTGAAACATCACATGATGGTGACGTTTTTATGTCTTATCTTGCTAATATATGAGGTAGTCCAGACACTCGCATGAGATGGGGCATGCGCAAATAGGATATGGGAGCAGCCAGGTGGCTCTGGTGTCGAGTGTAGTGTGCTTTTGACGGGTATCCGGTGGGGAGTGCTGTTGCTGTGTGGAGTTGAAGTGAAAAGACTCGATTTCACCCCTCTAAAGCATGTTTTCAAAAGATTATCAGTATTCGTGGATTAAAATCGAGATTGCCCGTGGCCAAAATGCACCAGAATGTTATCGAGGATTACGTGAAGCCTGTGGGTAGGATGCATTGCCGTATAGGATGGTTGCACGATGGTTCATGGCGTTCCGTGCGAGTCGGAATGGGAGTGCCGAATTTTCACCGCACAGGTCGGCCGTCCATTCTTCAAGATCAGATCGACATCGTGAGTGGTCTCGTTTCCGTAGACCATCGGTGGACTGCCCGGGAATTATCCGTAGAGGTTGATGTCGGTCATCAAACGGTGTGGCAGATGCTGACGAAATGTCTTAACATGAGGAAGACTACGTCCCGTTGGGTTCCACATCAACTCACCGACGTACAGAAATGCACCGGTATGTACTGACTGGCATCCACCTGGACAGATACCGCAACGAAGGAGACGCATTTCTGCAGTGTATTGTCGCCATTGACGAGTCGTGCGCACGAGCCATACACTGTGAAGATCTTATTGCAACAGTGCCATTGGGAGGTCTTGGAACACCCACCGCACTCACCGGATATGAGTCCTTGTGACTTTGATCTGTTTCCGAAGTTGAAGGAAACCCCAAGGACGCTGATTTCCTGACGTGACATCTACATCGCGCAGTAGTGCGCTCCGTCGCTGTCATCAGCAGAGAACGCCTTACCAACGGTCCCGACATTTGGCCAAATATACTTTGCGGGTGACTACACTGAAGGATTGTAATGCGGTTGTACTTGTTAGTTCATTAAAAATTGCGTTCTATCAATATTGCTACTACTTTGTTGGCAGCCCTCGTATCATAAAGGTATAGTGTCTGTCCATACATTCGTCCTTGGTTGCAATTTTGAGAGGTTTGGTAACCTAGTATAGACGATGTGTAGGCGATATGTATCACTTGAAAGATGGTTGTTTTGCCACCAACTGCGCTGCAGGCTTAGCCGGTCACAATCGAGAAGAGAGAGAAGATAAAATATGTAACATTTAAACTGCAGAGAAGTAGGAAGTTTTTATGAATCCTATTTATAATGTCATAATCAGATTAGAGTAGAAAGCTTTGTATGAAGAAGAAAAAGAAGCCAAATATGAATTCACAAATGTTACTAACCAATGTGAACTTTCAGAGTGCAACGGATTACATCGAACTGGATTAGCTTCTACTATATCCCGTTCATGCCAGGAATGCATTCCCACTGCTGTGTGATTCGTCGGTTCCCTGCCAGTCACAGGAGCAATTTCATGCATAAACTGACCGTATCCATATTTTCCTGTCCTTCCTGTAAGAAGTATACTTGAAGAAGCAACAGAGAAAAAGTTTTTGATGTCTATATTCGTTTTACCGTGGATCAATTCTTTCGTTTCATTCATGTCTTGTGCCCCACGTAGAATTTTGACTGACATAGGAAGATGAACAAGTACGCCTTTATAACTTTGCAAATATAAATGGTTAACATACGGTCATAAAAAATATGTATGTCAAACCCTCGCCCCATTTCTCTAAGGGGACGGGTATGATGTGAGATGAATATTGAATGGTGAGTTTTTACGACCTTCCTGACGTCAACCTCATCAGAGGAGATAATGAGATGAAATTAATGGCGTGACATATGATAATAGGAAGGGAGAAGGTGAAGCCCGGTGCCGGCACATTGCCCACTCCTGTCCATTAGCACCAAGGGTTTGCGTCTCCATCGAATGGACGAATCACAATCAACAGCTCATATGCCCTCGCTTCATATGAGTAGCTCTTTTAAGCAGCTTCAATTTTACATATTTTAATTGTCATTTTATCAATTAAAATCTTTCTTTCTTAATCAATTTACCCTCAGGGTTGATGTTTTCCCTCAGACTAAGCGAGGGATCCCACCACTACCGCCCCAAGGGCAGTGTCCTGAAGCGTGAGACTTTTTAGGTCGGGGATGAAACTGGGGAGGAGGACCAGTGCCTCGACGAGGCAGCCTCACCTACTATGCTGAACGCGGACCTTGTGGCGGATGGGAAGGTTGTAAGGGACTTAAGTTTAAGTAGCATCCCTACATTTGCCTGGAGGGGAAGTGGAAATCCACGGAAAACATCATCGAGGATGGCTGAGGTGGGAATCGAACCCCCCTCTACTCAGTTGACTTCCCGAGGCTGGGTGGACCCCGTTACAGATCGTGTACCACTTCTTCAGTTTCATGGCAGAGCGCAGAATCGAACCCGGGCCTCCATGGATGGCAACTAATCACACTAACGACTACACCACAGAGGTGGACATCAATTAAAATACCATTATTATACTACTAAATTGATAATAAGTCTTTAGGGGGAAATATAAAACTAATTTCACTCACCTCTTGGTCACACAATATAATCTTGCCGTTCGATGTAAAGTGGGAAACTCATGTAATCTTTTAATTGAAGACAACATGGAAGCTGACACTCGTGACACAGACTACGGGATTTACAGGGAATATGGTTTACAGCTTCCCTATTTTAAAACAGTTCAAAATACTTAAAAAGGGGCGGCAAAAATGTTAGTTTCTCGGAACAAATTAAAACCATTTAAATTCGATTTAATGATAAAAAGTAGTAATATAGGCATGTAAGAGTTCTAACGTCAATTTAGGCATGTTTAGGCACTAAAAGATCACCGTTTTAATATTATAAGTCCATGAATATGTAAATAAAACTTCGTTTTAAGTTATCTCTTAAGGAACAAAATAGGCTTTTGTGAATATACCGGCGAACATTCCGATGGTGAAAAACAGGACGAGATCCGCCTAACCACAATGTCAGACCAATATATACAGACTTCACGCTTTAACGATCATGGCTATTAGGCGGGCTGTTAACATACGATGAAGAAAGTAAAGGATGTAGATATGCTTTGACGTCATGATGAATGTTGGGGGCGTCCCGAAATTTATGTTGAAATCGAGATTGCCACGATGCACCAAGTTAACATAGCTTGTGACTCCGTCGGAATATAGTGATACAAGTGGTATTGGTTCATCTTTCTCATATAATTCAATCATGTCCGCCTCTGTGGTTCAGTGGTTAGTGTGATTAGCTGCCACTCCCGGAGGCCAGGGTTCGATTCCCGGCTCGCCACGAAATTTGAAACGTGGTACGAGGACTGGAACGGGGACCACTCAGCCTCGAGAGATCAGCTAAGCAGAGGGGTTTCGATTCCCACCTAAGCCATTCTCAAAGTGCTTTCCCGTTGTTTTCCACTTCTCCAAGCAAAATTCCGGCCATTTCCTTCCATCTTCCTTGCCTATCCCTTCCAATCTTTCCATCCCCCTACAAGTCCCCTGTTCAGCATAGCAAGTGAAACCGCCTGGGCGATCCCCGTGTGGGTGGGGGCGGTAGAGTAACACCCACGGTATCCCCCACCTGTAGTAAAGGGTGACTAAAAGGTACCCCAGGAGCTCCTAAATCGGGAGCGTGGGTTAGCAACCACGGGGCCATCAGCTGAATCCTGGCATTGCTTCCACATATTTGTGCCACGCTCCTCATTTTCATCTATCCCATCCAACCTCCCTTGGTCAACTCTTGCTCTTTTCCGACCCCGACGGTATTAGATGTCGAGGCCTAAGGAGTCTTTCATTTTCATGAGCCTTGTCTTTCTTTGGCCGATACCTTCATTTATCGAAGTGTCGGATACCTTCCATTTTTTCTCTCTGATTAGTGTTATATAGAGAATGGTTGCCTGGTTGTACTTCCTCTTAAAACAGTAATCACGATCACCACTGCCTGGGTGAGGTACTGGTACCCCCCAAGTTGTATCCCCGACCGAAAAGTCCGAGGGGAAAAGCCAACCCTGGACGGTAAACGTATTAAGACAGAAAGAAAGAAAGAAAGAAAGAAAGAAAGAAAGAACTATATCTTACTACATACAATAGGTTACCAAACATCCAAAACTTTGTAACCAAATCAGTTGAAATTTTGCAAACGGTGCGAAATTTTCAAAATGTCCTAAATGGACCAGAAACTACCGTAAACACGTTCAGGGTGATGGAGAGAAATATTTAGAATCGAGTTAACCCCAGGAGTCTGCAGTAGAAAGTGCCAAAGAATACCGGCAGAGCAAGAATGAGGACAAGACGTGTCCGTGCAGTAGCGCTTACAGCCCAGCCGTTCTATCGCACCCGTGGAGGCTGTGGACGGGAAGTCGACTGAAGATGACGAAGAGATCACTGGGGACCTCAGGCAGACAATCTCTGACTACCAGCAGATCCTGGAGGATGAACAGGCCTGAATGGAGGAGGCGCATCCGGGGGACCGAATTTGACAGGATTCGGCAAGCTGCCACTATGCAATTCTTGTGTTGTGCTTTTAGGCAGTGAGTTGGTTACGGTTGTGATGTGTGCGACAGATTGTGGTACAGGAAGGCCTTGAGACTCCTAAGAGCCCGATCAATAGTGGTGATGGCTGCGAAGATTTGCATATAATTAGTTCTACTTAATTTCTATCAGGAAGACGTCTTCTGCTCCATAAACCTTGAAATCGTGTCTCCGCCAGAGCCTGTACATGCTTGCTTCTTCTTTGTCCTTTACAAAATGGATCGCATGAAAAAAATGGAAACTAATCCTGTAACACGCAGCAGCTGTCAGTTAAGCCGAGTCGCTAACGAGGAACGTTACTCATCTCCGAGGCTTCGTTTATCATTTAGTTTTCTATTCAGAAATACGCTGCTGCTTTTATTTGTTTCATTTTAGAGTCCTGATACATCGACTTTTGGTAGTGCGTATGAACGCACATTCCGATGAAATGCATATTTTACTCGCAACTGTATTAAATTATTACTTTTCTTCGTTTCTGTTATCGGCTAATTAGTAGTATTAATTAAAACATCTCTGAAATCAACTGGGCGTAAAACAAAAAATAAAGAGTAGTGTGGGTCAGTGCAACAAGGGATAACCTGTGCTTTTTGTCAAATAATACGTAGCCCATATATTATTTAAGTTACCCTATTTCTTTTCTTGTAAAGTAAATGTGTTTAGGCGGGAAATATTACCATGCGCCACAGATCTATGACGTAGCAATCACATACCTGTCGGACAAGTTCCGCCCGGTGCCAGTAGCGTAGCAGCAGTGGCTCGTATTCTTTCTCCCGCCGCCTGCGAGGTTCGGTCTGTGATAAAGTTTCTACCAAGGTAGTTAGAGTAAGAGGTAGGGATCACGCGCAGGTCTCCCCACCACGCTTGGCCGTCGATGACGTCAGCGTGCACCCTCAGCGCCTTGTCTTCTGTATGAGGTAGGCTAATACACAGCTGTAAGTTATTCTGTTTTAGCCACAAGTTAGAGATAAGAGAACTTCATAGATATTTTAACATCACCTAAGAAAATGCATTCCACTTCACTATTACAGTAGAGTAATAAGGAGATCAAATACAGTGTGAATCCAGCAGCGTTTCTGAAGTATTTCGATCTGTATAAAAGGTTGTAACAATGCTAAGACTGTGATCGCAGTGGAATGGCCATTCCATATGTTCATGTTCTCAACACCTAACAATAACAAGGGGCTCTAATTGTTACAGACTCGAACATTAAAGCTTAATGACTGCAAGAAATATGTCGATTGTTACAAGCAGTATTGGGAAACTATATACACTGTCAACAACACAAACAGCAAATGTTCGGAAACTGTCGACAACACAAACAGTACAGTAAATGTTCTCCAAGTGCCAGGAAATGACAAATTCCACGTTAACATTAGATAGGCCATATTAATAAGCCTGTATATTAATATTCTTAGCACTGGTTTCATATACAACATAATAAATTGCCTTTCACAACAAAAAATAACAGGTATGTTATACACAAGGAATAATGCTGATATTTATAAAAAAAAATATCAGACACACTTATCCATAGCATCAGTGGAATTTCTTTGTTCTTCTTCTTTCTTTATCGGTGTTGTATTAATTGAAACCCGGTCTCTTGAATGTCTTACTTTTGTTTAAAGCGTCCATTCGAATAAAAGAACGGCTTCTCACGAAGCAACTTGCAAGCTCATACATTTCGGGGAATTTCTTTCTCAGGATATCCGTAAGATTTGTGATGATGTTAGAACCCTCTTTCAGTTCTTTCCCGTGGTAAAATTTAAACTACCGAGCTCGATAGCTGTAGTCGCTTAAGTGCGGCCAGTATCCAGTATTCGGGAGATTGGGTTCGAACCCCACTGTCGGCAGCCCTGAAGATGGTTTTCCGTGGTTTTCCATTTTCACACCAAGCAAATGCTGGGGCTGTACCTTAATTAAGGCCACGGACGCTTCCTTCCCACTCCTAGCCCTTTCATGTCCCATCGTCGCCGTAAGACCTAACTGTGTCGGTGCGACGTAAAGCAACTTGCAAAAAAAAAAAAAAAAAAAAAAAATTGGGACCCTTTTTGAAATTTAATTTCCACCCCTTGTAGTTTGACCTGTTTTCTCTCCGTAATTACTTTCTTTATCGAGGTTCTTCTTCTTTATCCTAAAACCTATGTAGCCAGTGAAGTCTTCAAGCAGCTCCTTGGTTTCACAACTGTCCTCGAGCTGTTTTACTAGATCTTCAAGGGCTTTAACGAACCCTTGCTCATCCTCCGATAAAAAATAGGATGCTGTGGGCTCAACGCTGGCCTTGGACTGGCACACGGTATCCGAGGTCCGAGTCTTGATCGAGTTCAGCAGTACATATTTGGGCGTAATATTTCATAATCTTCCGGAGAACAGTTGGAATTTCTTATCGCCTCGGAAGCATTGAGGCTAGAAGCAATGATTTCACCTTTCGCGTCACAGCTGTCGGAACAGGATCGTCATAAAGCCTTCCGAACCCTCGAAGCTGAGAAAGATGGCTTTCGATAATGTCTTGATTACTTCTGTCACCATGTATTTACGTCAGTGGTTTTAGGGAATACATGAAAGTGTATGTTTCGTTCCTTCGCGTGCCTGCTATGATTTGTGCAGCCTGCAATGGCATGACAAAGCATACTGAAAAGTGTACACTATTGCTGCTTTTTACGTTTTATCTCATAAAATAAACACACACGGTTTCTTATACACCACAGATATGTTACTATCGTGTATTATTAGCTCCTAGCTTCTGCGTGCACAGCGATTCTTATTCGAACTACCTCTACCTCATTCAGAGCAGATACAACGCGAGGGTCCAGCGTGACGTCACAGCTCTGCTTTGCCACTGCGCACCTCTCTCGTGATCCCTACCTTGTATTCTACGTACCTTGGTTTCTACCAAGGTTGTATTCTACGTACCTTGGTTTCTACGGAAATTGCGATTGAAGAAAAGAGGCATGGAATGCTCAGTGCAGATGTTGTGTTGATCCATAGCAAAGCTCGCCCACACACAGCTCGGTGCTCAGCAACTGTTCCGCAGGAGTTCGTCTGGGAGGTGTTAGATCATACACCGTGCAGTCCTGATTTTCCTCCCAGTGATTTTCATCTTTCCTTGCACCTCAAGAAATTCCTATCCTCCTGTTAGCATTTTCACACGTACGAAGAGCTGAAGACCAAAGTCAAACGCTGGTTCCATTCCCAGGCGTCAAACTTCTACGACACCGGAACACAAACGTTCATCCCACGATATGACAAGTGTCTCAATTCGTGCGGTGATTAAGTCAGAAAATAGCTCCAACATTGCTCCTTCGGGTGCCAATAAAGTTATTCATGTGACTATGTATTCTTCTTTTCTTTTTAAATAGGGAAACTTAATTTCTAGATGGCCCTCGTAATACGCAGATCTATTGTGTTCAGAAATTCAAAGTATTATTAATATCTCATTTGGTGAGCTTAGTCAGGTATCAAATACAAATTCTGTATGAAATCTCATACCTTGTTAATTGATTTGTATCAATAACAATTGTACCGCAGTAATCGATAAATGAAAACAGAAGTGTCTGAATGAGCTTTATTTTCAGGGACCGAAGAAATAGACTTTATACTGCTTCAGGGAATGAAAGTTTTGACATTTTTTTTCAAACATTCGTCATGTATTGCGACCAGTTTATTGTTTCGCTCATAGCCATATCAATATTTGTAACTGCAGTTCGCTTACACATTCCAGATTCTAGTCATCAGTTACGCCTATTTTGCTTCGCCTTGCCCCCCCCCCCCAAATGATCTTCTCGGGGCAGAGTGCCATTTTGACTCCCACACTAAAAATCTCCTCCTAGAGGTTACGTCCGTTTAAAACATGGTGTTCGGTTGTCTTCGGAGGCTGCTAAGGCGTTGAATCTGGAGAAGTTTTCACATCAAGCAATGGGATTAGAAAGCGGGCGTTCCTTCAGAGAACTACATTTCGCAATGGAGACTGTTCAGGCAGTACGTCTGGTGGTAGAGCTTTTCACATTTCGTATCATGCAATGCATAGTACACAGTACGGTAATAGGATGTTTATTAAGTAAATATATTTATGAAGCAAGTTATAATTTTTTACTTGTTATTATTTTTATAGCTTCGTACATAAACCATGCCTTCAAAATACACTTTAAAAAAAGGAAATTGCAATACCATGGATGCATTTGTCATTTGTGTTGATTTTCAAGATATGGAACGATGCCATGTAGGTATGTAAACGATCAAAGTTTCAGACCCATTGGATTGTTGCTACAGCTCTCCCCACGTGATTGGTCGCGGAAGAATCAACTCTAGTATACAGACTCTGGTGTAGCGTAGTTGACTTGCAGTCTGTGCAGTGAAGTGTTCCCCGTCAAACATGCCTCGACGACAGAGAAGAGCACGCTTTCAACAGCTGTCGCCGTTGAGAGGGCTCGGATAATTGGGCTGTGTGAGGCTGGATTATCGCTAAGGACTGTCACTGCACGTGTTGGCCGACAGGCATCTACGGTACAACGTGTATAGCAGCAGTGGTCAAATGAAGGTACCCACACTCGTAGACCTGGCACAGGCCCAGCGCGACAGACAACTGTGAGAGTGGATCGCCGCATCATTCGGATGGCCCGGATGGAACCCCATGCAACACCAGCGCAAATCCGAGCAGCTGTGGCACCCACGTTACACAACAAACAGTTGGTAATCGCCTGCGTGCAGCTGGCTTACGAGCCCGTGTCCCTGCAGAAGGTGTTCCATTGACCCCACAACAGCGACGCGTAAGGCTGGCCTGGTGTCGAGAAAGATCGACGTGGGTCGAGAATGGCATAGGGTCGTCTTTAGTGATGAATCGCGCTTCTGTCTTGCCCGCAGTGATCACCGGTGTGCGCCGACGTACCGCGGAGAGGGGCCGCCCAGCTTATTGTCGAGAGGCACACAGGGCCAACACCAAGCATTATGGTCTGGAGAGCTATTGGCTTTAATGTAAAATCACAATTAGTGCTTGTTGAGGGCACTATGATTGCTCGACAGTACGTTGATAGGGTACTCAAACCAGTGGTTGTCCCTATGATGGCGAACATTGCTCATGGGATGTTTCAGCAGGACAATGCCCGGGTTCACACTGCACGCATCTCCAGAGAAGCTCTCCACGACATCACAACCTCAGAATGGCCCGCCAGATCCCCGGACCTCAGTCCTATTGAGCATGTGTGGGACATGATGGGTCGACAACTGGCCAACTGTCCTCAGCCACCCACAACTCTGGATCAACTGACCCTTGCAGTGCAGCAAGCATGGGCCACAATTCCTCAGGAAGCGATCCAGGGCCTTATTGACTCCATGCCTCGACGAATTCATAAATGTATTGCAGCTCATGGTGGGCACATCCTGTATTGATTGTTGTCCAAACTTGCGGTCAGAGGGATCTGAAAGTGTAATCATCGAATCACAGCCGAACACTCGTCCTGCATGTTCAATTGCAGCAATGTAGCACCACTCTTTCTGGGTGTTGCAATTTCTATTTTCTTCACTGTGTTTAGTGTATTTATGAATCAGGCTCTATTTCTCTGTTTACTTGTGAATATTATTGAAAACTCCATACATGAGACTCATTCAAAAATGTATTTGAGAAACAAACTCTATTATTGTTCTGTTTTTCTGTTTGTTTATGAATTGTTATTTTATAAGAATGTGTGCATCATTAATAGTTATTCCTCATTTCACATGAGTGTGCTCAAGTTTTTCATGCCTCTCTCCCCCTGATAGTCATTGTAAGTCGTAAACGGAACTGTGGACACACACGGTTTTAGGACCTCATGACTGACAAACCTGCGTGTGACCAAAGTCCCACAAACTAACCGTTCTTGTGTATGATTCTATGAACATCTAGAGTGAGAAACTTTTTGGGTGTAACCGGGGAAGAAAGAGAACGACGGAATGTGATTATCGGAAGATGTTGTTAAGTGAGGAGCCACAAGAGGGAAGGACAGAAGGGACGCGTAGAAAAGAAATAAGGAAGTAAGGAAACAAGCATCTTCCCGACAGGGCGAGTAGGAGTGATAGAAAATGAAATTATCGGACTGGAGGAGACAAATGTGTTAGCAACAGGAAATCAATGAGGACAAGCTGCTATTACAAGTTCACAATGAACAATGGCTCAACCAGAAGGTCCACTAATCGTTGCTTGCACGAGCAATAATTGTAACAAATTATATACCTCCCCCACTTCCGGAGTCCTTGGAACAAATAGGCCACAGTGATGAACGTGCTTCAGACAGACGCAGCTTCATTTATCACAACAAATTTTTGAAGAATCTTGTATTTTGATGTTTTAACGAAATTCCTTCACTTTTAAAGATAATGGACTGGTTTGCAAGCGTTTAAGTGAGTGAAAGTCCACTCAGGAATTTCAACATCCCATCCTCAACCAATCAATCAATCAATCAATCAATACTGATCTGCATTTAGGGCAGTCGCCCAGGTGGCAGATTCCCTATCTGTTGCTTTCCTAGCCCTTTCCAAAATGATTTCAAAGAAATTGGAAATTTATTGAACATCTCCCTTGGTAAGTTATTCCAATCCCTAACTCCCCTTCCTATAAATGAATATTTGCCCCAGTTTGTCCTCTTGAATTCCAACTTTATCTTCATATTGTGATCTTTCCTACTTTTATAAACGCCATTCAAACCTATTCGTCTACTAATGTCATTCCACGCCATCTCTCCGCTGACAGCTCGGAACATACCACTTAGTCGAGCAGCTCTTCTTCTTTCTCTCAATTCTTCCCAACCCAAACATTGCAACATTTTTGTAACGCTACTCTTTTGTCGGAAATCACCCAGAACAAATCGAGCTGCTTTTCTTTGGATTTTTTCCAGTTCTTGAATCAGGTAATCCTGGTGAGGGTCCCATACACTGGAACCATAGTCTAGTTGGGGTCTTACCAGAGACTTATATGCACTCTCCTTTACATCCTTACTACAACCCCTGAACACCCTCATAACCATGTGCAGAGATCGGTACGCTTTATTTACAATCCCATTTAT
Source organism: Anabrus simplex (assembly GCF_040414725.1). Taxonomy (NCBI): domain Eukaryota; kingdom Metazoa; phylum Arthropoda; class Insecta; order Orthoptera; family Tettigoniidae; genus Anabrus; species Anabrus simplex. The sequence goes on from NC_090270.1 coordinate 330,978,361, forward strand.
GTGATTACCCCAGTGAAGATCTTTCCTTATATTAACACCTAGATACTTACAATGATCCCCAAAAGGAACTTTCACCCCATCAATGCAGTAATTAAAACTGAGAGGACTTTTCCTATTTGTGAAACTCACAACCTGACTTTTAGCCCCGTTTATCAACATACCATTGTCTGCTGTCCATCTCACAACATTTTCGAGGTCACGTTGCAGTTGCTCACAATCTTGTAACTTATTTATCACTCTATAGAGAATAACATCATCCGCAAAAAGCCTTACCTCTGATTCCACTCCTTTACTCATATCATTTATATATATAAGAAAACGTAAAGGTCCGATAACACTGCCCTGAGGAACTCCCCTCTATTCTTTTATTTTTATTATTAAGAAATGCACACAAGTTGTGTATATACTGTATATTACATAAGTTACATAAGTTTTGGCGATACATTTGGCCTGCATTTTGATTGTACACATTTTAATTAAGCACAAAAGTCTACCAGGGGTATTACTCGTTTCTTTTCAAAGTGGTCATGTGCTAACGATCACAAGGCTGATCGCACAACTCACATATACAGTTATTCCCGGGATCGTGAAAACTCCTGTTCTTGCATACTTTGTGGTGTTACCCATGCACAGCTACTGAGGTCAGCAGGTGTCGGTGGTCTTGATTCGTGTTGGCCCAGGATCTATTTACCATGGCTTCTGTAGTATAAAAGTCCAGCCAAATTTCTCTACGTTTCTTATGTCTTTCAAGGAGCAGTTCATTGGAGCTGTCGGTAAATCGGAGTCACATACGCAGTTCTTCTATAATGAACGGTTCTCTCGCGAGCTCGTGTACTAGCCTCGACTTTGTGTGTTTCGAAACACCTAGAGCAGCTTTCAATAATCTTGATTTAACTGCTTCCAAAGTAATTAGATCTTTTAGACTTAACTTATCTCAAATAATATCTATTCCGTATGTTGCGATGGGAACTATTTTTGCGTTGAATAAGGCCATAGGGGTTCTTTTATGTTTTGGTAATGGTTTATCGCCACACTAACACATCGAAGTTTTTCGGCCTGGCACCGTATCTCAACGGTAGAGTAACCGACGCGAAATCGGGATGTTGTGTGTTCTGGTCCCAATGGTGTCCGGTTGGCCGTTTTTGTTCTGTGCGTAACATCTCTTCAACAAGTACTACATGTACGTAACACGACCTGATAGGTTGAAAGTCGATTTCGATTACAACAGGGTGGTGAACATTCTGTATTCATTGATTTGGCCCACAACGGATGACTTGCACGCACTCTACAACGTGATGGCCGTAGTGCCAAACCTGTAGCACGGCCGACTGAATCCCTTACTGCGCTCAAGGAGCTAGCTAGAGTGACGCATCAAGTCGGCGGTGCCTGTAGCTTAGATCCTTCCCAACAGAACAATCTAGGCCACCATATCTCAAGGGTAGAGCAACCGACGCGAAATAGGGAGGTTGTGGGTTCGGATCCTACTGGTGTTCGGTTGGTCATTTTTGTTCTGTACTTAACATCTCTTCATCATATTCTATATGCAGGTAACACGACCTAATAGGTTAAAAGTCAATTTCAATTAAAATAGACTTTATCAACAAACCTATACTCTCAAAGGCAGAAAGGGCTCGAGCAGGTAAAGAAGTAAGTTAGCCAGCAAGGAAGGAAGGAGGACAAATTTTGGCTAGGACGTATCTTCTGCTCGTCGAGAATTGAACCTGGTTTGCATATCATTTGCTCAGTTCCACTGTAGCCTCGACCAATTTGGGCTTCCTTCATGCTCTTAGAATATGCTCACAGATCTACTGTTTCCACGATCTAACTTAAGTTCATACAACTCCATCATAATCAGTAATCTAGGACAATTTCATGCAGGAAGGAGCACGCTCCATCATTACACACTAAATGTCTTATATACTCCATTAGCCTTTAATCACACACCAGAGTGGGCTAATATGCAATTATATTATTGCCTCGGCAAATCGCAGGACTCTCAGTCAATATCCGTCCATATTTAATACCAGACAATGAAGCAGACATGTCGAACATTTAATTGTGAATCTTGCAGTCCACACTGTGTCTTTTCAAAAGCAACACGAGATTCTGATGAACTTCTCGAAATAGGCTTCGGTAGATGTCTATATAATTGTACTAAAAGTACGGCGTCTGTGGTAACAACATTCATGTGACTAACATAATAATAAATATAATAATAATTATAATAATAATTTCGAACGAAAATCTGAAAGAAGACAAGCTGTCACCAATAACAATGGAAAGAAAAGCCAGGGGTGTTGAAATAAACTGTCTAGCATTTGCAGATGATTTTGCCGTGCTTTCAGAAAACCTGAAAAATGCAGCAATACAAGTCAGTCTCTTAGAAGAAATACCCAAAAGAACAGGTTTAAGAATTTCTGTAGAAAAAGACAAATTTATGAAAAATTAAAAAAAATGATTCAGAATTTCTAATAACAGAAATTGGTCGAATAAGGAAAGTAAAGACTTCCAGATATTTGGGAAAAACAAAGCAAAAATGGTTTGAAAAAGTCCGCTCTAGAAGAAAGTATACGCAAGATGGAAAGAGCACACGGTATAAGTAGGAATATCTATAACAAAATGTGTTTATCTAAGAACCTCAAAATACAAGACTACAACACAGTAATTAAACCTGAATGCCTATACGCGAGTGAATGTCTAGCACTGAATAACAATTACAAGATATTAGAATCATTCCGTATTGACGGTTTTCGCTTTACAAAGTTGAAAAATGAGTGTATCCTTCTAATTCAATACAATAAATATTCCGTCATTAGACGGAGTAAACAAATTCAAACATGTTTCGGCTCGTTTGAGCCATCTTCAGTGAAAAATGAGGGGAGTTTGAAATAATTTACATAATATAAGTTGAAAAAATGCAAAAAAACATAATGAAGGAGCAAATGATAAAGAAAACAAAAGAGAGCCTAGACGGAAACAAAATTAGCACAAATATACAATATTTACATCAATATGCGGAGCAAAAAACAACTTACTGCGACAAAATTCAGCTAAAAGGTGTTAATTTAAAATAATAATTGAAACTAAAAACTGTGTTAACCTAAGAAAACAAAGGAATGAAAAAAAAGATGCAGATGGAAATGAACAATGTTTTTAGTTTCAATTATTATTTTGAATTAACACCTTTTCGCTGAATTTTGTCGTAGTAAGTTGTTTTTTGCTCCGCATATTGATGTAAATGTTGTATATTTGTGCTAATTTTGTTTCCGTCTAGGCTCTCTTTTTTTTTGCTTTATCATTTGCTCCTTCATTATGTTTTTTAGCATTTTTTTCAACTTATATTATGTAAATTATTTCAAATTCCCCTCATTTTTCACTGAAGATGGCTCAAACGAACCGAAACATGTTTGAATTTGTTTACTCCGTCTAAGGACGGAATATTTATTGTATTGAATTAGGAGGATACTCTCATTTTTCACCTTTGTAAACTGAATAACACGCTGAATAAATTAGAAGTGCTGGAAAGAAGAATTACACGAAAAATACTCGGTAGGCTAAGAACTACAGATGTCTGGAAGTCAAGAAGTAATGACGAAATATACCGGAACATAGATAACATAACAGAAACAGTGCGAAAGAGGCGATTGATATTTTTTGAACATTTATACGAAGTGTATGACAACAGGTTAATCAAACAGATCTTCAAATATCTTTGAAACAAAAAGTCAACAACAACCTGGATTCATGAAGTCAAGAAAGATTTAGAAAAAAAATTATGTAAGAGAAGAAGCATCAAGAAAGAGGGAGAGAAAGATGAAAAGAAAACAGGCTCAAAAAGGACCGAGGAGACGAAAAGGAGACATAGTGAGCAGATGAAGGAGTGTTGGAGGAAGAAGAAGGAACAACAAAGAATGAAGCATTGAAATTGTCACGTGGTCTCTAGAAGACCCTAGGGGAGAAATAATAATAATAATAATAATAATAATAATAATAATAATAATAATAATAATAATAATAATAATAATAATAATAATAATAATAATAATAATAATAATTTAATTATATTATTATAATAATAATTATATTATTATTATTATTATTATTATTATTATTATTATATTTTGTTTATATTTTTTAAAAGCAAACACCACCACGAACAAAAACAACAACAGAGATTAACAAGTAATAACAGTAAGAATGAATAAATAGAAGGGATATTACATGTGTACTTACAGTGGTCTGCCAAATCATTATACTCACTGGTAGGTACTGCATTTTTTCATGTCGCCTGTGTGTTCTTCAAGGAAAAATGGAGAGGGGTCAATACGAGCTAGTTTAAAGCAACGAACATCTGCCTCAAACAAGGATTATACAGTCACACTTGATACTACACCGTTACATGAGGCAAAATCTGTTACAGCTATCCCATACAATCAGGAAATTAATGTCTAGGACTGGCCAACAAATTCCCTTGACTTCAACCCAATAGAAAACGTCCATATGACACAAAGGAAAGAAATTTAGCCTGAAGAAGCTATAACGACCTAGAATATGCTCATAGAAAAAATAAACAAGACATGGAGAATCCGACGAACTCACAAGAGAATGCATTTCAAGTGAATGCAAGCAAGTCTGACTTCATAAAGTACTAATACTTTGGTTAGTTCGGGGCGAAGCGTTCTTGTATAGGAAATATATTGTAAACCATGTAAAATATTCACACAATAGAGGGAGTGTAATCTTTCACCGGTCTGCATATACTACCAGCATGTATTCCAAAAAAATAAGAAAATATCTCATTCTCCTTGTGAGTATAATAATTTGGCAGACAGCTGTACAACTTACATGGATAACGAAGTAACGAGGTTAACTCTTCACGCAGAACTGAGAACAGTTTCGCTGAACATCACTCTAAAGGCTTCATAACGTCCCAAGTTAAAAGAACTGTCGCATCATTTCAGGGTCTTCGTCTCCTTCATTACCCGGCTGAGTGGCATAAAGCTGCACCAGCTCTCCTTGTAGCCCCATTACGCGGTGAAAATGATACTGATAAAGAATTGACTTGACTGTGAGATCTGTACGAACAGCCTGTCACTTGAGCTCAGTTCTTGAGTGCAGAAATAAAACGTAGACATATAATCCTCTTGTATTTATATCATCGCATGTCATATTAACTTTCAAAGACTGCTCGCAGTACAAAAGATAATGACAAACGTTCTTGAAACACTCCTTCATGATGACCTACAGAATACTTGCTGTAACAAAAAGTAACTCAGAGTAAGCAACAGTAAATCCTGCCTAATTCTCCTTCTTTAATCGATTTTCGCCTACTTTGGACCACTGTAAACAACTGACTTGCTGTTTAGTCGTTTTTCTTCTCCCAGAACTTCTTCATCATTTATCTGCGGTTCCTCTTCCTCTCTGACCGTATGCAATTGGACTTTCCATTTTGCTTTTCCTGGAACCCCTTGAATTTATCAATTTCAGCTTGAAACATAATTTATAATAAATATTTCTTTTGGACTGATGCCAAACTCCTCCGTGTCCTTTCTTGTTTCTTCTACCCATTTAGTAGCTGCTTTTCATTTGGTGATATAGTTAAAGACTTTCTTTGTTAGCCATCTCTCGCTCATTCTCGTGAGGTGCCCATACAACTTCAGTCTCCTCTTACGTACGGTGTCTCTGATCTTCTCTGTCTGTCTTGTATACATCATCATTTCTACTCGTCCTCCTTGAACCATCCTTTCCTTTTTCGGATCCTAAGATTTTTCTCACGATTTTTACTTCTTTCTTTTCTAGCTCACCTTCTTCCCCTTCCTTATTCAGTATCACCGGGCGAGTTAGCCGCTCAGCTGTGATCTTGCATCCGGGATTTAGTGGGTTCGAACCCTACTGTCGGCAGCGTTGAAAATGGTTTCCCGTGGTTTTCCATTTTCACACCAGGCAAATGCTGGGGCTGTACCATAATTAAGGCCACGGCTGCTTCCTTTCCACTCCCAGCTCTCTCCTATCCCATCGTAGCCATACATATCTGTGTCGGTGCGACGTAAGGCAAACAGTAAAAAATTGTTGCTTATTCAGTATCAGACATTCTGAACTATGAGGTATCTCTGGCTTGATAATCGTGGTATAGTGTCTGATCTTTGCCCTGTAAGATATCGTTCCTTTATTGTATCCATTCTGTAATAATTTATAGGCTAACTCCATCTTTCTGGCCCTTTCCTTATTTGCTTCTTTATAAAGCCCATTTGGCTGGATGTATTCACCAAGGTATTTAAATTTATCTGATCTCTTGACTTTACCACACCTTTTCTAATTATTATTATTATTATTATTATTATTATTATTATTATTATTACTATTATTATTATTATTATTATTATTTTGCTAGTTGTTTTACATCGCACCGACACAGATATAGGTCTTACGGCGACGATGGGACAGGAAAGGGCTAGGAGTAGGAAGGAAGTTGCCGTGGCCTTAATTAAGGGACAGCCCCAGCATTTGCCTGGTGTGAAAATGGAAAACCACGGAAAACCATTTTCAGGGCTGCCGACAGTGGGGTTTCGAACCTACTATCTCCCGAATACTGGATACTGGCCGCACTTAAGCGACTGCAGCTATCGAGCTCGGTATTATTATTATTATTAAGAGAACACATGGATGGTAGATGGAGAGAACTGACAGTACCTAGGAAGGTTAACAAAATACCACAAACAAACTTCTAATTTTGAATGTATTTCCAAAATTATCTTTTCCTTTCCCTTTTTGTTTTGTTTCTATTTCTTCAAAGCAAACAAGAATAAGAACAACAACAACAGCAACAACAACAGAGATTATCAAGTAATAACAGTAAGAATTAATAAATATATGGGATATTACAAAATTAGATTTATTGAAGAGGGAAGAAGGAACTCCAATATTACAATACAAGACTTGTTAGTCTTAAAAACATATTTAGTTTTCTTAGAGAATAAGAAGCGAGAGCTTTCAATAACAAATTGTTTCACTGAGAAGGATATAGGACCTTCAAATTTATTTTACAATGGAGTCATGGGCCAAGAGTTCACATCCAGGCACCTTTACATTAAAGGCTTATCAGCTTTTACACCATTTGACACTTGCTGCACTTATTTCAAAGGGCAGCAACGCATCGGAACGATACAGCAAAGACAGGAGCTCATACTAGGCGGCCAAGAAAGAGAAAAATAAAAGATTAATAGAAAGACGAGAACAAAATAGAATGCGATGCTGAACCCACTCAAGCAAAACCTAATAGGGCAGAAAGCCCGATGACACAGAGGATAAGCCAAGGCAAGGAATAAATAAATTGCTGAAAATTATGAAGGAAAATTAAAAAAATTAGAAATCTTAGTCACTGAGAAGGAAAGTGAACAGAGGAAACGAGGGTCCACAGTCGTACATCCTTAAGACTTGCACGACACCCTCTAGGGTGGCCGCACACTGTCCACAGACAGCACAGAAACCTACATGTTACAAAACTAACTAAACTTAAAGAAGACCTACATTTGAAATCAAGGTAAATGCGGGTCACCCTAACCGTTACATGCTATAAGGAAACTCTTGTATCTTCACATGTTAGAGAAAAATTCTTGCCGCCTACCTTACATTCTGCCCCAGCTCGTCCGTAGCCTCCTGTGAGGATAACCTCACTTGTCGCTGCACACAACAAGATCCAGCGAGCTGGGCGGGCGATGGGTGGTTGGTTTAATTTGAACTAACATTATTGGCAACTTAGAAACGGAAGAAGAAAGCTTTCTTGAACCAACCCCTAAACAGTTACAATACTCTACTAAGTCGTACGCAATCCAAGTCCCTAGATGACATTTCAGAATAAGAAATAGTGACATCTGTTAAAAAAGCTTGAAAATCAAATACTCTTCAAAAAGTGCAACATATTTCCATGCGAGTTCACCGCCCTCAGGCGTTTAATGTGTTGCCTATCATTAGGAAGTGGCCTTATGATGGTATTATTATTATTATTATTATTATTATTATTATTATTATTATTATTATTATTATTATTATTATTATTATTTAGCGGATAGCGTTTTGTCCCACGCGTTAAACATAGCTATCCTAGTAAATTACAACGTCGAGTGCGTTCGGAACACTACAATGTGTTCTTTGAGTGATGTAAACAATACTGTAGGATAATATAAAAGTTTAGAGGTAAAATCTATAAGATCTAAAGTTAAAATCTAAAATTTAGAGTTTCGTTAACTAAAAACCACAAATTACGCATCAGCTCAAACGCCAGCGTATTTAACTCCGCGGTCGCTCGGATCCGTGACCCTAACGCACCTCCCGTATAGTCATCATCTTGTCTAGTTAAGTTAGGCCTGTTAGTTTAAGCTTGCACTCTTGGGTATCGAACCCAGGGCTGTAGGGTTATACCTGCACACGTCGCCAGCGTCAGATTATAACGTAATGTAAAGTTAATGCACTCTTAGCCAGCAGTCCGCATTTCAAATTGCCCGCGCTTTGACGTCACAGCTCCATCAGCTGCAGGCCTGCGCGTTAGGTTATGACGTCATATGAAGATAAGCATACACACTTAGCAAGCAGTCTGCATTTTAAATCGCCCATGCTGTGACATTAGAGCTCCGTCACTCCTCCAACGGGGACGGTAAAGAGCCTGTGTGAGGTCAGGTCGGCGTTCGTGCACAAGGTTAGGTTAATACGTCACAATCACGTGTTAACCTCACCAGTTCGGCTCCTCCAAGGGGAGGCAGTAAAGAGCCTCTGAGAAGTCAGGTTAGCGGTCCTGATAGTAAGGTTAAATTAACACGTCATAATGACATCTTAACCTCAACTACAAATCACCTAACCGACTGGGTTCATCCAAGTGGAGACGGCAAAGAGCCTGGTAGGTTAGCGATCGTGCGCATGTTTAGGTTAACACGCCATAACAACGGCTCCCCCAAGGGGACCACCGATACGGTTAGAATTGCTCTCGTACGTAAGGTTATGGCGTTATTTCACGTCTTAACCTCACCAAAAGGTCATTGACCCCGCAATGATCTTACTACTTGGGCAATGACCCCATGACCTACAACCCTTATACTGTACTTCTCCTACCAATAAAAAGTGCTGAATCGACGTAGGAAAATGCTGATTTAGCATCTATTGTTTTAAAACACACTTTCCTCATACAACTCAAGTAGTCTATCAAGGCTTAACGATACCATCCGACGGACGAAACACCACTTACAGCGTCACTCCATGTGATGACTAGGGAGCAGGTTTGGAATTTAGTTCTCGCTTTTGTGAGCAATATACAGTAGTGAGTAATATATTAATTTGTCATCAGTCAGTACAGAGTTCTCCTTCAGGTTCAATATACACTACGCATGAATTGAATAAACGAATGGCTGCATGAATGAATGAATTGCGTGACTGAATTATTCATTCATGCATTCATGAATAAACACTCCTCTCCCAGTCACGGATAACTACCAACTGAGGAGGGAGCCTTCCTAATTGAATGATTTGATGAATGAATGAATGAATGAATGAATGAATGAATGAATGAATGCATGGATACATTTATGAATGAATGCGGGAATGGATGAATTAAATGCACTCGGTCTATAGCTAAGAAGCACCAGCAGCTACGGAGAGACTATGCCATTCAGAGTGAATCTCTCAGTAACGGATATAATCAGTAACTGCGCAGAGTGCCCTCATAATAAATGAATGACTGAGTGAATGTATGGGGTAACGAATGACTAAATGAGTGAATGAATGTAGCCATCCTACAGCTACGGAACACCAGCAGCTGACATGAAACATTCCATCTGCAATCTAGTGATTATAAATTGTATTCCACCACGTCCCCTTCCCTGCCGACCATCGTTCTCAGATGAACATATTTTTCCAATAACGGGACTCCAACCGGATAACCACAGTGTTGGATCATTAAAGACTTGACACCATGTGTCTGATGACCTGTACGTTTACGCTGTCATTATTGGTGTGCGCAATATCGCTTAAAACTTTAAAACCATAATCAAATATTGTAGAGTGAGACGACGCCTGAGTACTCAAGTTTACTTGTATAATTAGGTTTCGTCAGCTTTTATAACGTAATGCGTCTTATAAATAGGGATCCCAGTTTTATAAGTTGAGCCAGATTAATATTTTAAAACCTTGTACATTATAAACGGCGCTCAGTATAGTCGAGTTGCGTAAACAATGGGGACAATGCATACCAAAGGCGGGAGTTGCGTCTGTCAATAAGAACGTTTTTCGAAAATATTCCAGGTCACAGCAATGAATCGATGCACATCTCGAGGGTTTAATTCCGGATGGCAGTCTACTTTGAAGGTGCGGGGCGAATACAAACGTCAACCGATTTAAATAAAAATATGTAAATAAAAATGAAAGTTATTATACCGGGCTGAGTGGCTCAGATGGTTAAGGTGCTGGCCTTCTGACCCCAACTTGGCAGATTCGATTCAGGTTCAGTCCGGTGGTATTTGAAGGTGCTCAGATACGTTAGCCTCGTGTCGGTAGATTTACTGGCACGTAAAAGAACAATAAAGTACCAGACTATAGATTAGATAAACTTGAGGTACTAGAAAGGAGAATCATGTGTAAAACCTTAAGCCCAGTGAAAACCACAGTAGTATGGAAATTAATATCTTATGATGAAATATACAGGAACATAGAAAACATGTCAAAAACTATAAGAAAAAGGAAACGGCAATTTTTGGACATATTTACATAGTGGATGGTTCCAGATTAACAAAAAGGATTTTCAAGTACATTTGGGACAAACTAGCTGGATTCAAGAAGTAAAGAAAGATTTAGAAAGAAATAATATAAGAGAAGAAGAAACAATGGACAGAGAGATTTTTAGAAAGAGGGTATGGAAGGACTGCAAAGAAGATTGAACAAGAAAACTGGTGCGAAGTGGTCCGAACATAGAAAGAAACAGCATACAGTAGTGAAAGGATGAAGGAATATTGGAGGGAGCGGAAGGGAAAACAAAGTATGAAGAATTGAATTGAAATTGGCACGTGGTCCTTAGCAAGCCTCATCGGAAAGAAGAAGAAGAAAAAGGAGGAGAAGAAGGTACGGTCAAACTTTGAGGACACATTCCTGACACATAGCAAAAAAAAATGTTGTATTGATATAAGCCATTTACCTAAATGCCGTATTTTCATGTTAGAACACACAGTACACGGGAAACACGCAGAAACAGATTGTCGCATTCAACCCCGCATGGGCTGATGCGTTTATCAATACTAACGGAGGACATTTCAAACATTTCATGTCAGAAAGATTTACATGTGTTATACCTGTATTATTTTCGAATTAACATATTAAGTAGCGTGAACATACCGTATGTTTCTAAAAATATTGGACGCTAGTCCTGAACGTTTATGATTAACTGGGATGAAGTGGGAACGAATCAACTGGGGAATATATTTTAGGTACAGTACGATCTGGAGATTCTCTTGGAAGAAACATGGGACAGTACTTCGGGTATAACGGATAGAAAGAAATCCTAAACAATATCAAACATAACTCGACGACGCTGACTGCAAGCCTTGCATTGTCTCCCTCACTCATCTTAAATCTGAGTCTCAGAACATTGTTTGTTTCCCTCTGCAACGACATCGAAAACTTCAGGTAGTAGGAAAGGTAGTTGTTGCCTACAGACAAAATAAATAACTTCTGGAGAAGTAAAAATGTAGAGGTATATGTGTTACGAGCTAAGGGGAAAAGTTACTTCTAGGAAAAGGCAAAGCTATCACATTTTGTACAACGTGTTTCAATATGAATATCGGTGTTTTAAGAATCTGTAGTGTTTATTACATTGAACTTTCATTTGTAAATAATACACCAGGTGAAAGAACAATTCAAACAGTTTGTCCTACAAATGTTCAATGTGAGCACCACTTATCACACGGCACATATCGAGTCGATAGCAGAGTTCGCCTCACACCTTGCTCAGTGTGTCTGGAGTAATTGTTGCAACAGCTGATTCAATCCCGTTTCTTAAATCGGTTATGTCAGCTGCCAGCGGATGTACAAACACACGATCCTTGACGAATACCCAAAGGTAAATATTGCATGGCGTCAGATCGGGTGAACGTGGAGGCCGTACGAAACAAGTTCAGTCAAGCGGCCTCTTGCGGCCAATCCAGCGGTCGAGTACAACATCGTTTAATCAATCGCATACTGAGTTATGCCAACGAGGCGGCGTACCGTCTTGTTTCCAAATAAAATTTCTCTGGTTCCGCTTCTTGTAATTGAGGAAAGAGCCATTTTTCATGCACGTCGAGGTATGAAACAGCAGTTACAGTTGGTTCGGGGTAAAAGAAAGACCCATAAACATTCCGCCGGGATATGGCACAAAAACATTCAATTCAGGGGGTCACGTTGCAACTGTACCATCTTGTAGGGATTTGCTGACCCCCAGATGCGCACATTATCAGTGTTCACATGTCCATTTAGGTGAAAAGTCGATTCATAACTGAACACGACACGGAACCAGTGCTGAGCACAGTTACAAGAGCGCTTTCTACCGGAAGACAGGTGAACCAGTGTATACGCACAGGAACGAACACTTGTAGATCAAACAGTTTGAGTTGCTCTTTCGTTTGATGTATTATTATTAATTGTGAGTTCAATATAATAAGCATTACACAGCCTTAGACCTTGAAACACCATGTTTATTGAATAAACCAGGCGGCAGGAGTGTCATCCAAGTTTGAAAATGATGTTGTTATCCCTCTACCTTGGAAAGCATGTGCTGAAATGTGTCAAATCCACCGCACAATTAGTTCAGTATCTCTGTACTGTACCGGTAAAAGAGCCCGACTCTCAGATTATATTTTAAAGTAAGCAAGTATGTAGTTCTCAGGGCAAAAATTGGGTGACTAGTAGCTAGGGCTCGGTACAGGAGGTAAGGTCCTATCTACAAGAAAACTTTGACTTTGACTGAACATGAGTTTATTCATATAAGACATGAAATTGCACATCACCTCCAGGTAGATATAAGCTGTCTTCCACATAGTCCTATAATATGGCTCGGATTCTCCAGTTCACCAAGCCGAGCAGGTTGGAACACGTTCCAGAAGATTCCAGGGACTCCGTACAGAAGCGGCTGGACTGTCTGGGTTGGTAGAAGGTAGAGATACCTCGAACTTTCGAGGCCCAGGTTGAACCCCGATGATCCTGGTGATGTTGCAGATAATCATTTGCTACCTCAGTCCAATGTGACTGAGAGGGTTGATGTCTCCAAGGTCACTCGCAGTACTGATAAATCTGAGTTCATGAAAACCTTGGGTGATTAACCTATTAGCGAAGTCACTGGTTATTATTCGTCAAGACTTTCAAAATTTAACACTCGTAAAATGATATGTCTCTGTATACGAGGATTATGAGTACTTTCTAAGTTCACTACTAGCAAAGTCCTCATCTCTGAATAAATACTGGCAAAAATAACACAAGTCCCTTCTCATGAAACTATGACCAAATTTAAAGTTCATCACTGGCGAAGGTACTAGTCTTTGAATGAACACGGACGAAAAACACAAGTCCATCCACATGAATAAATTTACAGTCTATCACTGGCGAAATTTATAAGTCTTTGAATCAACACTGGCGAATGTACAAGTCTTTGAGTGAACATGGACGAAAAACACAAGTTTATTAGAGGAATGAGTCTCTTAACACTCGCAAATATTGCAGGTTCAATTTATGAAGAATTCGTTCTTTAACATACGTAAATAATACAAGTCCAATTATGAATTTAACACACGTAAATAATACAAGTCCATTTCATGAATAATTGGAAAAATTCCAATCTCGAACACCCGTAAATATTGTAAGTTCAATTATGAATACTTAGAAAATGTTCTTTAACACTCGAAATATTGCAAGTCCACTTGAGAATACTTGGAAGAATTCGTTCTCCCACACTCGAAGAAAAATACAAGTTCACTTTATGAATACTTAGAAAATTACAGATTTCCCCGTCGGGACTGTCACTACACGACGATAGTAGCAGCGAGAGTGTCCACGCTGACTACTCAGCTGTAACTGAGTGAACAGGCTACAGTGGGCCCTCCTTTTATTCGATCCGGGACGTCTACGTCACAATACGGCTTGACTGAATATCTCCTGAATCCCTCGATGAATTTACTTCAAACTCGAGCATTGCGACGTTCAGGTGATCCTAAACAAGATGACATATCGCTCAAGCTGCTAGCGTAATTATTACTGGAGTTACAAACTTTTCCCCGTCGAACAATCCAGAAGATGTGACGTGGAGTCTAGAATATACGAGCCCAGGCTGGGAACACGTGTGTGACCGGCGGGTGGTCTAACTAGCCCCTGTGGCTACGTCACAGCTCACAGCTGTCCTTCACTCGTTTGCTTGCCCCGCTGACGGTAAACAAACCAGGCGTGCTCAGAACATCACGCGTGATAATTAAATGTCATTTATACTAAAAAAATACTCATGTACAGGTCGTAACCGGTACAGCACCGAAGGTGGGTGAAACTAAGTCCTGCTGCAATAATGTTGTAATCACTTTGCCTAGCGGTATCTTCAACTAGTCAGAAGATAAACCGAAACAAACCCATGGTGCAACAACAGCGAATGGTCTTCAATCAATCAATCAATCAATCAATCAATCAATCAATCAATCAATCAATCAATCAATCAATCAATCAATCAATCAATCAATCAATCAATCAATCAATCAATCAATCAATCAATCAATCAATCAATCAATCAATCAATCAATCAATCCTGATCTGCATTTAGGGCAGTCGCCCAGGTGGCAGGTTCCCTATCACTTGTTTTCCTTGCCTTTAGTTAATTGATTGGAAATAAATTGGATATTTATTGAACATCTCTCTTGTTAAATTGTTCCAATCCCTAACTCCCGTTCCTATAAACGAATATTTACCGCAATTTGTCCCCTTGAAATCTAACTTTATCTTCACATTCTGATCTGACCTACTTTTAAAACACCACTCAAACTTATTCATCTCTCCCCTGACAGCTCGGGACATACCACTTAGACGAGCAGCTCGTCTCCTTTCTGCCGGGTCTTCCCAGCCAAACCTTTGCAACAATTTTATAACGCTACTTGTTTTTTTTTTGAAATCACCCAGAACAAGTCGAGCTGCCTTTCTGTGGATTTTTTCCAGTTCTTGAATCAAGTAATCCTGGTAAGGGTCCCATACACTGGAACCATACTCTAGCTGGGGTCTTGGCCTACCAAGGGACCGCTGCTCAGCCGATTACGAGGTGTCATGTGGTCGGCACGAAGAATCCTCTTGGCTTTCTGGGCCGAAGTCGGAAGTTATGTGAGGTAAACCATCTTTGGTGAGACACTCGATATCACGCAGGAGATATCTCACTGTTGCGAAATTACAGCTATCCGGATATGTTGTATTGATCTCTGTATGCTGCATTGTTCTTCCTATCCAAAGATGGAATTATATTGAAACCGTACAGTGTCCTGTACAGCTCATGGGAATGATATGGGCCTTTATACTCCATTAAAATTACTCCTAAAGGTCGCGTCATTGGTAGCAGTATGGGCGAAGGGGATCGAGCGGCGTTCTGCCAGAATGGAACCCGCGAAAAGAGCGCCTGCGAACAAAGGGAGGACAAAGCAACAGCCAAGCCCCCGCGGAAATACGCTCTCAACTTGCAGAGAGAGATAGAAGGGGACGCGATGCTGGAGTAGTCAGATACGCCCCGAGGTGTGGCCTAGCTTCCCAGAGTTCCAAACGAACATAAGGAACTTCCGGTTTTTTATGCACGTGTCACGGGTGCCAACGTCGGACTTTGGCGCGTAAACAATGGAATGATATTTTAATCCAGACATAGGAAAATTATGTGAGACACACCATTGAATAGAGCGGAATTTTCTGCGTTCCCCAGACTAAAAATATGTAATAACTTATGCAGGGGAAGAAATGAGGTCACCAGCTGTCAAGATGTAACATATCGCTAACACATGTGGATACAGCGGCGTCACCCAAGCCAAGAGTCGCGCTCAAAGTTGACTCCACCTTCCGAGGGACGCTAATGAATTAATAAAAGGCGGGAAGCAAATTACATAAAAACTGCTGATCGTAGGTCCAGCACGCCAGGCTCAAATGAAAGAGGAGACAGAGGGCTACAAGATGCAATATTTAAATATCGTAAATTCTTGGTACGAAAGGAGCTCTTGTTCTTAATGAACCGTGAACGTTGACGCCCCCAAGCTTCCGGCGGGCAAGATAATATAGGCCGAGCAGGCCATTGCAGAGACAGTTGTTCTTTTACGGTCGTTGAGAAGGACACTGCGTCCCGCGGTGCCCCAGTTTAAGTCAGAAACCCTTGACCGCGTACTGAAAGCGACATTGTGCCCAGCACGCTTTTTGAAGTGAACGGGAGGCCAAACGAGCCTAGGTATTGTTTCTGTGCTGCGTGTCAAACTAGTAAAAACCGCGAGCATAACTTACCAACAAGTAGCAGAATACGGCTGAGAAACTGCCGGTTTAATGAGTCAGTGAAATTCATAATTTGGTATCACCCAAAGTGTTGCTTTGAATCAGGGGCTCGAGTCTCGTGAGCCACCCGATTCTTACTGTGAACGCGCCCGCCGTAATTTGAAAGTCCGTCTTATTCGTGGTGTAAACTAAGAAAATAGAGGACGTGTGACGAATGTAAAGTGTTACCCACTTGGATTACTGTAAGATTTCAGCTGTGACGAGTCCCCCAGGATGTCGGACTTGTATGGACCAGGGATGAAGGACTGCACGCCCGCCACCTACCGAGTGGTCATGGAGTACTAAGAACTTCACCATGGGTCTCCCGTGGAAGGAGAAACAACGGCCACCAAACAGATGAGTGATGTCCAAATTTAATTTCTAAGCATGACATAACCCGGGGATAGGATTAGCGTTCTTTTGTAAATATCAAAATGTTGTAAGTTAATGCATGTCCTATATGGAATTTTTATTGATTTTTATAATGTTGAAGTAAATTCAAGGGAGCTAAATTCCCGGACGACTCATATTTCTTTCTTAATGATTAGCTTATCGTGAGGGTTATATTTTTAGTGATATGTAGAATGTCCTAGCAAATATGGGAACAAGGTTAGGAGAATATTTGAGTTTCCCGTAAGGGGTGGTTGGAAAAATGGAATTTGGCGAGCAAGGAAACATGTCGAGATGTTGGTAGTCATTGTCCCACGTGATTGTCGAATATGCCAGGGAAACTCATGGGTCAGTCAGACAATGCATGCCTAGCTTACAGATATAATCAGTGCATGGACTGCAAGAAAGAAGAAATCCCGACCGGGAGAGGTACATATTGTGTGATCTAGATAGGTGTGTGGAACCATGTGCAAGTTTCCCGTGATTTTTGATTAATTGGCCATAATGGTTTGCAGTGTTTTTTTTATCTATAGCCGGGGTGAGACCCAGGGGCAGGAGTCCTTAATCTTTGGTCAGATGGTTTAAATATAAGCGTATTTTATGTGGTATGAACGAGGAGCCATGAGAGCCATAGGCCCAAGGGAAGAAGATACGCGATATGAGACGTAGTGAGAAGGCCGAATAGGAATTTACGATGAGATGATTGAGAAGTGATCGTGCCCACAGTCTCAGTGATAATAATGAGAAGGGAGAGAATAAAAAGAGTATTTCATGGGAATTCCATAATAATATGGGTAAGCAAATGAAGCGGGCCATGAATGTGTGTCCCCGAGATGAGAGGGTAGACGTGTGAGCGAGAGAAGAATCAGAACGGCCGTGCGAAGTGAATGACCGCCCTCCCTTCCTTGTCTTTTTTTTGTTGTGAATGTCGGGCTCTCGCCCTCGTGACAGAGGGATCCCTTTAAACCATTGTGTTAAGACTAACTTGGAGCCCTGGGTCAACCTCGCGCTCCCCTCGGTTGGTTTAAATGGCCTAGCTAAGAATACTTGTATAATGATAATATCACGGTGATTTCTTTTAAAGGTATTTAATAAATGAGTAGGGATCCCCCCAGATGTCCGGCGATATGAGATTGTAACTATTCTAGGGATCTACAGAAACCCACAGTACCTCTCGGTCGGGAGTCGGCCAGTTCGACTCCGGATTATGATGACGCCCTTGAGCGCGTTGCTCCAGGCGTACGCCTTGGGCCGGAGACAGTGATAACCATGCTGTTTTTTTTTCTAGGAATGGCTCTCCTTTGTGCATGAAGTGTATCTATCCATATATCTGTGTATGTTTCGTAATTATGTGCGCATATTTTTGAGTTCAAACAGAACCTATGTGCACGTTGTGTGGTCTTGGTGATAGATGAGGAGTCCGGGGTTTAGCAAAAATGGTATTGGTGTTTGTGTGTGCATTATGCAAATGTGTCTTTTAATATGATATTATGTAGTGTAGGCCCCGGTTATGTTCGTGCTTAGAACAGCTAGTAATATTTGTGAATAGGGACATCAGGTCATCTCACGGTGTGATCGACAGAATAATGTACAAATTTCATGAACGGTATGAATTAATGGGGAAAAATGAACGATATCAAGTCGCAAAACCTCAATCATACCGTTATGCAGTCGACGCCCATGGGCGATTCGTATTTTAAAGTGATTATTATTTTCTTTTCCTCCCATATGCGGAGAGTCATTGTATAGAGCTGTGTCAACTTTTTTTTTTAATTGTCATTTTGAATAAATTAGTATTCGTAACCCCTATTTTATGATTCTTGTCATTTGTAGCAGTGCTAAGCAGTATCCAATAGGCATTTGAACCCAGAGATCCTACTTTCATATTATAGACATAAGGCTCCATCTTAAGTATTAGTTTTTGTTTTTCTTTCGAACGTACCACTTCCCCAAGTGCTCAGGCTGCCGGGCCGGCACAGAAAGTAGGAAGGGGAGCGGTTCGAAGCTCGTTAAGCAATTCGACCCGCTCTTCAATCCAATCTCATCCGCGGGTGTTTACCCCGTTACGTGGAGGCATTCTTATGCGTGGGTCATCCATTCGAAGCCCGGTAGGGTGTAATATGTAAGGTTAATTTGTGGGATGAATAGTGTGTATATATTATGAAAGTAACTCACAATAACCGACAACATAATAGAAGGGGAGAGGGAATACGATGTGCAAACTCACAGAAATATTTACAATTAAGTCTCTCGTTAGCAGTCTGTAGCATTCCCTTGGGATCGTGCAGCTTTTGAATGCCAGAGAAATTTCCACTAAAGCAATAGATCACCAAGCTCGATAGCTGCAGTCGCTTAAGTGCGGCCAGTCCAGTATTCGAAAATAGTAGGTTCGAACCCCACTATCAGCAGTCCTGAAAATAGTTGTCCGCGGTTTCCCATTTTCACACCAGGAAAATGCTAGGGCTGTACCTTAATTAAGGCCACGGCTGCTTCTTTCCCATTCCTAGCCCTTTCCTGACCCATGTCGCCATAAGACCTATCTGTGTCGGTGCGACGTAAAACAACTAGCAAAAAAAAAAAAAATCAAATTCACGAGGTAGAGAACAGAAAACGAACTGAGGTGAAGTTACGACTTTCGCATATTATGAGAGCTAGGAATTTAGATACAGTACATGTTTGCCAACACATGCATTCTTCTGTCCAGCGAGAATCAATTAAAATGCAACGAAAACACGTAGTGTTAGAGGAAGTATAAAACTGAAATATCTCCTTCTTTGTGGGGTATGGCACTTCATAGGGATTCAGCCCAGGTTTACGACCAAACATCCTTCCTGACGCCGACCCTCGATGGAGAGATTAATTCATTACTCATTACTGTATGTTACTGTGATGGTTGGTAGTGTGGTGTGTTGTTTTTCAAGACGAATATAGTCCGCTTGTTAGCGTGCTGGCCTTTGGCCCAGGGGGTCACGGATTCGATTCCCGCCTAAGACGAAGATTTTAACATTCATTGGTTAATTCCGCTGACTCAGGAGCTGGGTGTATGTGCCATCTTCGGCATTAGAATTATCATTAGTATGCCCCAACCCCACAGATTCGCAGGTCACCTATAAGGTGCCAAGTCGAAAGACCTGCACTAGGCCTGTTCGAAGTTCACACGCTATTACTATTATAAATTATGTTATTTGCGTTACGTCCCACGAACTACTTTTACGGTTTACGGAGACGCCGAGGTGCCGGAAATATGTCCCGCAGGAGTTCTTTTACGTGCCAGTAAATCTACCAACACGAGGCTGACATATTTGAGCACCTTCAAATACCATCTGACTGAGCCAGGATCTAACCTGCTGAGCAACTCAGCCCGGCATTATTATTATTATTATTATTATTATTATTATTATTATTATTATTATTATTATCATTATTGTTACCGTGTTTTTGTAGATCGCAGAGAGGTTAAAGAAGGTGCGGGGTGAATGGGTCTATCTACTATATCAAAGGTTAACTTAAAACTTTAAATAAAGGTTTTATTTCTTTTCAAATTACAAACTTTAACTTTTCACTAGGTAAAATAACAAGGTTACAGGTACAAATACAGTTTGGAAATTACCAGTACTGAGCTTCCAGCTCCAAATTTACAAGTTTAAAACATCACAAATGTTGCGTTTAGTTGGATGAGGGGAGAATCTCCCAATTCAAGAGCACTTTGCTCCAAAGTTTACAAATACAGCTTCCAAAGGCACCCTTCAATATTACTGTAAAATTAGCAATCTCAGAAAAGAGTTTAAATGCTCTCCAACTTTAACCGAGGAGACTGCGCTCCCAATTACACCAAAAAAAATCTTACAAATTTCTGGCCTCTCTAGCCCGAACAATTTACAATTTGTACACAGGGGTATCTATTATCCAAACTACTGGGCCTTCGTAAAAAAAAAACAGTTTTAATTATTGGCCCGCACACAACATGTATGCAGTCCTTGAAACTTGGTTTTAAAACCCTATTTGGGCTTGTGGCCCGATGATGCAGGGGCTAATCGCACACTACTGAGGTGATTAGAATCAAGGTTAATTTAGTGCGTTACAGAAATGAGAAAGTTACAAAATCGTAGCCACCTCAACATAAATTTAATAATAATGCTATTTGCTCTACGTCCCACTAACTACTTTTACGGTAGTACACCGAGGTGCCGGAATTTTGTCCCGCATGAGTTCTTTTACGTGCCAGTTAATCTAACGACACGAGGCTGACACATTTGAGAACCTTCAAATAACACCGGACTGAGCCAGGATCGAACCTGCCAAGTTGGGGTCAGAAGGCCAGCGCCTCAACCGTCTGAGCCACTCAGCCCGGCCAACATAAATTTAAGTTGAACTCGAGAGGGTAACGCATTCACTATCCCCGATTTACAATTTAATTCCTTATGAAATTTTACATTAGCCGAAAGAAGGTTTACATTTTTAGAAAATGGATGGTTACATACTTAGAATTTAGAACCTTCCTCTCGTGTAAGTATGCGGAGGTAGCTAAAGAAAAATAAGACTGGTGGCCATTACCTTGGCTGTTAAACTGCCTGGTGAGGAATGAGGCGCCCCGCCTCCTGTCTTAGCACATACACTCAGTAAGACTACGATCAATAAGACAGGTAGCCTGAAAAGGCCGCAGCATATATACTAGAGGGGACGGTTCGAGAGGGTTCGGGACTAAATCCTGATACACCCTCTCATTTTTATTGGTCAGTTCAAAAGGTACAAGAAGCCTATTATTGGTTGAAAGATAATTACAGAAAATTAGTGATTGGCCAGATTCAAAAGCTGGTGGGATGAGAAGTAAGTGTTGCAAATCTTCAAATAACAAAATAAATGAAAGTTAATTTAGTTGAGAAAACATAATAACACAAAACTTCTTTAAATCACTAATTCTTCGACCGTGCACCAGAGTGCATGACCACAGTTTTTGTAAGGACATCTATGGAGAAAAGTTCAAACTTCCTGAAGTAAACAAACACAAAACAAATAAATCCAGTCAGTTTAGGCAACTTCAAAATAATACATTACTCTCTTATTCATGAGTGACATCTTCTGATTAACGTCCCAACTTCATACAGTAGCTGTTTCACGTTTAGTATGAGAGATAGCGTTCCTTGAGGCGCTTCTTTTAAATGGGCGGAGTTGAGGTGCACCTCCCGGTACAATTATTATTATTATTATTATTATTATTATTATTATTATTATTATTATTATTATTATTATTATTATTATTATTATTATTATTATTATTATGAATATTAATATTATTATTATAATTATTATTATTGAAATGAATATAAACACCCAATCCCCGAGCCAGAGGAATTAACCATCTTCATCGAATGATTTCAATCTAGTGCACAGTCTCTGGATCTTGAACCGCCTCTTTGTCCGATCCACCGCCACCTCATATCCTTACTGACCACGTCCAGTCATCTCCTCTTTGGCCGTCCGCGTCGTTGCTAACTGTTAATATTCAGGTGCCAGATGTTCTAATTGTTTCAGTGATAAATGACACACTAAACTGATGTTGGATGTTTTCATTGGTGACGTAGTCAAACAAAGAAACAACCCATGGCATGGGAACGTCTCTCGGTGTCCACTATTACCACCCACCACTCGGTACTTATGGCCGTTTTGTAGATCTTACGTTTGAGGCTAATTTACATTTTTCTATTGCAGAACACACCAGTTACTTCCCGCAAACACATCCAGGTCACATTTAAAGTTACCTTCACGTCATTGCTAATACAGAATACACTGTCCCTCTTATTTAAATTCTGTCCATTGTTCAGAAGCGTTCCTGGAGTGTGAACCTTCTCCACATTCTCAGTTTTCTTGATGTAAATGTGGGTTCCAAAGTGATCTAATTAACTGGGTCAAACGTGGCTACTTGGTTTGTATACTTCAAAATGCAGTGCAATTACATTTTCACGTAAGTCGGAACCAGTAAATTACCCTTTCCATTTATGCTATTTTCAAATAGCTCGTGTGAATGAAATAAATGATCTTGGTATAAAGATTTCAAACTGCTACAGATTTTCCTTCGAGAAACATTTAGACAAGATTTCTGGGAAAGAGTTTTAATTACTTGACTTTCTGAAAGGAAGCTGCGCCGAATTTGTTTCTCCTGGAACACTGAAAACTTTATTTTGCACTGTAATCAGGCCATCGTTAGAATACTATTGCGAGGTGTGACTACGTCCTCAGCAGTCTTTAATACAAAACTTGGAAAGAGTCCAAATAAGTTTCATGAAATGGATCAGCTACAAAGGTTTGGGTGTTTCTTTCTCTTCGTCCAATTACGAGTCCTTTTGCTGGGCTATGAATATGAGGACAACGCACTCGCGCCGCAGGTGTGCCAATGCCCTGTTTCTTTATAAGTGTGTGACAAATGGAGTGGATTGTTCCACATTATTGGAGTTGATTCCATTACATGTTCGTCGTCGTAAAACTAGGCAAATGTATACTTTCCATCTGCCTAAAGTGAGAACTGTTACAGAAGTTGCATTCATAAATATTTTCCTCCAGAGACTGGTTCATGAAATAAAATGCATAAAGAATTATTTCCAAGAGCATAAAATGTCAGGAATATTCATATTACTCTCGCTACCAAAAGTAATGTACCATCATGATATAAAATCTTCTTTATATCAAGCCTAACATTTTGAGAAAAATTTCATACACTGTGGCTCGGACAAACTCATGGCTACTGAGGGCACTAAAATCAATGTACGAGATAGGTGAATCAGTGGACCTTTTTCACTCACCTCCGCTTAAAATTAGATATATCCTAACGATCTCAAGAATGTAAGTTCCTCTCTGTAAAATGTATAAATATGTGAATGTAAATGTCTCCACATATAGTTTAATCATTGCAATGAATTTAGGAGATTCGTTTTTATTATTTAAGGTGTATTTGTTGTATATAATGTTTTATTGAATCATATTCTACCAAATTTTCTATTAAGAATAAATTTTAGCGAAACCTATAAACAAGTAAATACATGATTAAGTAATAACCTATGTCCATAGAGATAATCCATCCGATAGTCGCGTCTGTGGAAATGATCGACCTCCTAATAAGTTCATATGAACAATATTTCTTGTATCTGATGTATGGATGTAAGCGGAGTTTGAGTTATCATTCAAAATTGGATTTGTCAACCATCAGATGGACCTTCTCTTTCTGAGTGTATGGGGAAACCAAAATCCAATATATGGTATTTCAGGCCAGGGAGTAATGGTGTCGAACAATCACCAACGAATGTTTCAGCACAGAGCCCGCTTTGGTCTGGCTAATGATGCCCGGGATATTTTAATTCTTATTAATTACAGCGTCTCCCCAGGACTTTGCCCTCTAGCACCATTTACAAGCCCAATAACTTCTCATTTTTAAATCCCATACTTCTTTTTGAAATGGTTCACATATAACCTTTTCCTCCTCACAAACTAATTGATGTGGTTGTTCATTTTTCTGAGATCTTACGGTGGGATCAGTCACCATCCTCTTTTGTCCCATCAGTGACAAGAATACCAGATAGCATTGTAGATCCATTTCCGGATCCTAGTTCTTCATAGATCTTCAAGTGTTGTTATTTACGGAGGCTTCCAGCAATCAATGTGCGAACTTCATTGTTCTCATCAGCTCTCACTTATGATAGAACCTTAATACATGAGGCAAGACTTCGAACTCATCTCATCTTACAAGTTGCTTTATGTCACACCGACACAGATAGATCTTATTGGGACGATGACATAGGAGAGTGCTAGGAGTGGAAAGAAAGTAACCATGACCTTAATTAAGATACAGCCCCAGCACTTGCTTGTTGCGAAAATGCGAAACCACTGAAAACCACCTTCAGGGCTGTCGACAGTGGGATCCGAACCCACTATCTCCCGAATGCAAGCTCGCAACTGCACGACTCCAACCGCACGGTCTTCGCATCTTCTATAACGGGATGTATTAAGGCTCCTTCAAGGCAGAGATCGAACTGGTATGACGTTACACTTCATTTTAATTGCTTCTGTCAATTTTCCTTCCTTCCAGTGGGAAAAGAATATTACTCCTTTACCCGTGGATGGTAATGTGTACCAGCTTCTAAAGGAATCATTACGCAGTACTTTTCGGATGACCTTGGGAAGAGGGTTTTCGAGATGTTCAGCTTTCTTCTTACTAAGCAGCAAGAGCTTAATGCAATGGTTGATTTCAGTACCGAGCTCTCTAGTGGCTCCTTTGAATGAGCTTCTGTCACGCACCAGCCTCCTGCAAATATTTATATCCTGAATGAAAGCCTCCTATTGAACTTTGAAAATTCCAGGTTCTCTAAGACTGTGTGGTGCGTAAATCATTGCATTTTGGCCGTCAGTGGGTAACCCAATATTTCCTTAACGGAATTCCTTATTTTTAAGAATCAATATCACCGAGAAATATCTTTGTCAAATTTTTAAGAGGTGCGCTCTGGAATGAGTAGAAAAGCTGTGGACAAATATTTAGTTTCATGTCTGGAATGAAAAGGGGCTAATTGAACAGCTGGTTTAAATTAATTTTGACTTGATTACTGCAGGATTACATCATATTTCTATTGAAATGATACTGCAAGGTACCGTATTGTTTGAAATGAAGTCTATTGTATTCCCATCCAGAGATATGAGAGAAGAGATGATGAGGTGAGCCTTACTTTTTGTACTATTTATTGGGAGTCCGATCTTGGCTAAATCTGTAAGAGGTTCAGCTCCTGCTTTGTTCTTACACAGAACCGCCAAATCGTCGGCAAAAGCAAGCGCCGTGATGTTTTCCATACCCGGGATTAAGATGTATCCATATACCTTGGCTATTAGTTCTCCCAGAACAAGATCGACTACTAAATTGAACACGAGAGCGAGAAGCACCTATACCTACGCCTTTCATGATACGGATTTGATTTGTTCTGATTGTTGCGTTAATTTGTATACTGGTTGAATTTAACGTAGGGCCTAAGGAGATTTATTAATTAGTGTTCTACGTTATGGTGAAATAGGAATGATGCTGGTTTACAAAAGTAATATTAAAACTAATCTGAAGTAAAATGATTTTGATAAGAGGATTAAGTAATATTACAGACATAATTCGGTATGAAATCCTTGACCATATGACAGGTGATCAAAGAGCTGATTAATGCCTTAACTTAACCTAATTCATGGTCACTAGACATGACACACAGATGGTACAGAAATGTGAAGGAGATTGGTGCGATTACCACATAGGTAGAGCTGTTGTGTCATGTACTGTATCTCTTTGGAGATCTTGAAGATGTAAAATCAAAGTTAAACAATCAAAATGAACAAGATGGCTGCAATTAAGGACAGAAATTCCACCCAAGTATTATGGAAAGAATTTCGATAATTAAAATATATAAATTTGTAGAAAACACATATCAGATTTGCAAAACACATCAGTGCATCACACCGACAGCCAACGAATTCACAAGGAACCACAGCACCGCAGAACACGGTGTGTTTATTCTCCCAGTGAAACCACAGAGCAAAGCAAATTCACCGCCTTCTAGATGTTATCAAATGTAAACTTGTTTGTTGGTTATACAAATCTACATGCCTAAACTGATCAGTGCCAAAATTTACACCATGGCACATGAGGCATTAGGACGGATCGTAGAGGCAGTTATATTTTGAAGTTCAAATTTTAACTCCATGTTTAAGAGGGGCAAAATATTAAAAAAATCATAAAATAGGCAATTTATCGAAGTTGTCATAGAATTCTCTTTTAAGACCCTCCCCCCCCCCCCCCTCCTAACACCTACACTGCGATAAACAACACTCGGTCAGTCCCAGAGGAATCCCGTAATGAACCGTTTCGAGGTATTTCCCGCTCTTGAAAACTCATCAAGCAACAGCCAGTAACGCCAGCTCTCTAAGAGGCAGTGCACAAAAATGGCGGTGCTAACTTCAACAACTGCGTATTGTGTTGTGCCATCTCGCGACGTCCTCAAAATACGCGTCTTTAATTCTTCAAAGCTTGTTGTAACACCTTAATTTACAGCTGGAATTTGTTCTATGCCACAATCTGTAATAATTCATTCTCTGGAAAATTGACCTCAGTTCCATGAATGAGTATGGAGTAATATTCCCTCAGGATCGGATTACTGTACTTGCTTCAATCCTATCTACCATCGGGTTTAATTCCTCTTCAATTCTTAATTCTATAACCAAGGCCGTACTGGGGGGGGGTTAGGTTGGTTCAACCCCCCCCCCCAGCCGGGTGTGCTTGCCGTGCGCAGCTATGAGATTGCATCCGGGAGATAGTGGGATCGAGCCCCACTGTCGGCAGCCCTGAAGATGGTTTTCAGTGGTTTCCCATTTTCACACCAGGCAAATGCTGGGCTGTACCTTAATTAGTGCACGGTCGCTTCCTTCTCACTCCTAGACCTTTCCTATCCGATCGTCACCATAAGACTATCTGTGCCGGTGCGGCGTAAAATAAATTGTAATGCAAAAAAAAACCCTCCGAAATTTTTTAAAAAATAACAACAAACATTTGCAAACTAAAAAATTGAATTCAACCTACCCATAATCTGTGAAAAAGCCTCCATGGCTCTGGCGGCAACGCGTCGGCCTCTCACCGCTCTGTTCAGTGGTTCAAATTCCGGCCATCCCATGTGGAGTTCGTGCTGGACAAAGCGGAGGTGGGATAGGTTTTTCTCCGGGTACTCCGGTTTTCCATGTCATCTTTCATTCCAGCAAAACTCTCGACTATCATTTTATTCAATCTGTCAGTCATTAATCATTGGCCCAGAGGAGTACTACAGGCTTCGGCAGCCGGCACAATTCCTGTCATTGCCGCTAGATGGGGACTTCATTCATTCCATCCCTGACCCGGTCAATGACTGGAAAACAGGTTGTAGGTTTTTTTCTATAAAATCTGTGCCGTCTTTAAATGTTCTCTATGCATGTATTAAAACAATTCACTGAAAACATAAAAAGTTTAATTTTTGTGATAAAAGGCGGATTGTTTGTTTGTATGTTCTTAACACATTTTGCAGCAAAAAAAGTAAATTCCTATAAACATAGAAATACTTTCTTGTCATCAAGCCGCTATAAGATATTTTCAAAAAATGAATCAAACCTCTGAATGGGGCTGCCTGGCCGAGGCGGTAAAGGCGTGCTCGGTTCGAATCCCCGTCAGGAAGTCGTAAAATTTAAGAAACGAGATTTCCACTTCCGAAGGTGCATATGGTCCTGAGGTTCACTCAGCCTACACCAAAAATGAGTACCAGGTTAATTCCTGGGGGCAAAGGCGGCCGGGCGTAGAGCTAACCACTCTACCCCGGCATGTGCCGAGGTTTACAATGGTGGAAGCCTTTACCTTCCACTCCTCCAAGGGCCTTCATGGCCTGTACGGAGGTGACTTAGCTTTGCTTACAGTGAAGAGTACTGTTACCTCCATTTTTAAACAAATCCTTGTCTCTCACAGCACGCACGTGTTGCCGCCCACACCGCTATGAATTTACCTTTCCACTTCACCCACTGAATTGTGAAAGGTACTGCTCTAAAACTATTTCAAACTTTTCTTTATGTAAAAATCTATTTGAAAGTAAAAAGTATTTGTTACTAAACTTATAGTTTATTAGGAAGCCTCCCCCTGCTGCCAAATCCTAACCTCCTCCGAAAGAATATCCTGGGTACGGCCTTGTCTAAAACGTATTTTCTTGACTCTGTTGATTCCAACCTGTGGAGACTTCGTTTTAGTAGTAGACTGCAGCAATTGAGAAGTCTCCTCTGAGTCTTTCACCTCAACCTCATCATTAGTAGTGGGAACTGTTGCTGATTTATGCGACTGTATGCACAATGCTCCAGAACAATCGGTGAAAATCAATCAATCATTACTGATCTGCATTTAGAGCAGTCGCCCAGGTGGCAGATTCCCTGTCTGTTGTTTTCCTAGCCTTTTATTAAATGATTGCATAGAAATTGGAAATTTATTAAACATCTCCCTTGGTGGGTTATTCCAATCCTTAACTCTTCTTCCTATAAACGAATATTTGCCCTAAATTGTCCTCTTGAATTCCAACTTTATCTTCATATTGTGATTTTTCCTAATTTTAAAGACACCACTCAAACTCATTCGTCTACTGGTATCATTCCATGCCATCTCTCCAGGATTAATTGGAAACTCCGTGTTTCTCTCATGGTCAGTTTTATTTAACTTGTTCCAGGGTTGAAACTTCGAGGAATTTATACATTTACAGCCCTAATAATGTGACATGTAATATTTATCCTACGGCACTCGATTAATGGTGAATGATATGTACAAAGTGACGAATCGATATCAATTATTTAAAATACGTTCAAAAGGTTACAAGTTGCTGAAAAACAAATGTAATTCAATTTCTATCTGTGTTTGTTGATGTAATGTTACATTATATTATTACAACAATTCATGTTTGGTATTTAATTACTTTGCAAGTGCGTCTGTGGGGATATCAATGAACGATATAATACGTTGCGGGTGGAGCTCACGGTAAACTGGTAATAAATAAATAAATAAATAAATAAATAAATAAATAAATAAATAAATAAATAAATAAATAAATAAATAAATAAATAAATAAATAAAACATTGATCGGATCAGATGTAACAACAATATTCACTTCGAAATTTAAGTTCCCAGAAGTCGATCCCTGTGGTGTAGTGGTTAGCGTGATTAGCTCCTCTCTCCCTCACGGAGGACCGGGTTCGATTCCCGGCTCTGCCACGAAATTTGAAAAGTGTTGCGAAGACTTGAACGGAGTCCACTCAGCCTCGGGAGGTGAACTGAGTAGAGGGGTGTTCGAATCCCATCTCACCCATTCTCGAAGCGGTTTTCGTGGTTTCCTCACTTCTCTTGCAGGCAAATGCTGGGATGGTACCTAACTTAAGGCCACTGCCGCATTCTCACCTCTTCCTTGTCTATTCCTTCCAATCTTCCCATCCCCCCCACAAGGCCGTGTTCAGCATAGCAGGTGAGGCCGTCTGGGCGAAATACAGATCCTTCCGCTCAGTTGTCTCCCCAACCCAAAGTCTCACGCTCCAGGACACTGCCCACTGAGGCGGTAGAGGTGGGATCCCTCACTGATTCCGAAGGAAAAACCAATCCTGAATTGTAAACGGATTAAGAAAGGAAGAAAAGATAAGTTCTCACAAGGAAATCATAATTTCACCGCTTGCGAATATTAAAGTATTCAAGCACTTTAGGTTCAACAATCGTGAAATTACCAACGTTTTACCACAGTGTGTCTTGTGTGTGACTGCTTCGTCATCTACAGCCAATTCTCCGTCTACAGGCGTACTGGAAGTGCTGGGCTGTACGACCCGCTGCACTGTCGTTACACTCTGGAATATTCTTCTGCAGACTTCTTCGGCTTACTCGATTCCTCGGATTTACCTCCATTCTCCTGAGTGCGTTTACTGAAGATATTTCGATATTTAGCAAATTTCACACAGTTTATCACTTTATGATGAAGTTATGGAAGTTATTATGACAATGGTAGGACGAGACCATATGTAAGACTCTAGCACCACGGAGTTGCGAACGTAGCTAATTGTACTGCTGCACAATTATTTCCATTTCGATATAAAATGGCAGACGCCGCCAACATTCGTCATAACGTCACCGATTATTGAAACTAACTTCAAAGTATATTTCACCCTTCACCATTTTAGCCCTATGTTAATCATCACCTGAGAGACCCGTGGCTCAGGCGGCAGCTCGCCGGCCTCTCACCGGTGAGTTGCCTGTTCAGATCCTGGTCACTCCATGTGAGATTTGTGCTGGTCAAAGCGGAGGCTAAACAGTTTTTTCTCCGGGTACTCCGGTTTTCCCCGTCATCTTCCATTCCAGTAATACTCTCATATATAATTTCATTTCATCTGTCAGTCATTAACCATTATCCCAGAGGAGTACGACAGGAATCAGCATTCGGCACTAATCCTACCCTCGCTGCTAGATGGGGGCTTCATTCATTCCATCCCTGACGCGGTCGAATGACTGGAAACAGGCTGAGGATTTTCATTTTCATGAACCATCACAAGATGAATAAATTTCGCTATCTATTGTAAACATTTTCCTGAGTCGCTGACTAACTTTTGAAACATATTAATCTGAATTTATATTGATAATCTGAATATCTTCATTTAAAATGGAAAATCTGAAAATTAACATTCATTAAATAAATTACACACTTGTCGAACCTTGTACTCACACTTACTTGTTACCTGCTTACTTACACATACATTATTTGAAGGGCGCCAGCTGTCACTCAGTACAGCAATAATATAATGAGACTCTTGACTATCTCTAGGGTGTGGGGTAATAAGATTACTTTTGACAACATACCATATAAGTTCTGGGAAAAGGAGATTGGCGTTCGGTTTCCCCATTAATTTTGAGGTTAAGATATTTTACTGTCAAAGAAATGAAACTATGAATTCGTTTGATAGAACAATATATATTCTTTAAATAATATATTAAAAAAATAGTGAGTCTTGTTGCGATAAAACAGATGAGAATGTGAAATTATGACATTGCAACTGAAAGAAACTAGGCATGAATTTGAATTCTTCTTGACCGGACATTTAACAATTTATACGAAATATTTCCCTCACTGATTCACTTGACTGTACCTTCAACACTTTGAGTGTAATTACGACGTAATCCATTGATCTGGTGTTTACTGTAGATGTGTCACGCCTAACTTGGTGATATATCCTTGTGACTGCTTCTTCTCCATATCATCTGACTTCTTTGTAAGTCAATATGGTATTACCTCTTGGCAGGTCCAGGGTTGCCCTCTCTGACTCCATGGTAAGCCCTTGCGTCCGTGTCTTCCACTAAGTGACGGACCAACCATTTGGTCTCACTCTCTCAATGACCAATAATTAATGGCTCACTGAGTCTTCTCCATCTCTCGTTCACACTTGTTGACTGACCAACTAAGGCTTCTTGATCTAGTAGACTTCTTCACTGTACTGCATCCGTATAAGTAATGACTGACGCTACAATATGCATCCACCTTATATAGACGTTGGTTGACACCGCTACGTAATCTCCAGAAATAACCATGACATACTCCCACAACGCGGCAAATATTACATACAGTGGTGAAATAGCCCTGGGGCGGTCGACTCTCTGAGCGCATATTCTAAATAAATACGATGACATAGCCATGGCGCGGCGATGACTTGGCAGAATCGCCACTAATCTTGCACAATGTCTCAACGTCACACCCAATCTCTGATATATACAACAATTCTCACTATACAGGTATTGAGTGTTATACTACACATACGTATATATGCATACATCTAAGTACAATCTTGCAAGCAACAGGCAATTGCAAAATCGAATTAAATAAGACTGATAATTACAATAATAGTAACAATATCACAGATAACATAATAATAATACTGACATAATAATAATAATGATAATAATAATAATAATAATAATAATAATAATAATAATAATAATAATAATAATCATCATCATCATAATACAGATAAAATCATACAATAATAAAATACAGATATCATCTTGTAACGGGATTTGAACCGTTGCAATTCGCCTCCCTCATAAATAAATCGAAGAACAAAGAATCGATTGATTTATGAACAAAATTATATATATAACACTGACACATATAAACACTAATATAAACACAACAATAATTTTCTTTTTCAGCATCCATACATTTTATAATACATCACATGTATGAGAATTTTTCTCGCACATTGCCATCGCACATAACTGTCCAGTGTCCCATTCTCATACAATTCACAAGAGCATGGCCCTTAATTTAACACACACAAATAATTTTCAATCAATATACAACATTCTTCACCTTTTTTTTAACATATCAAAATATTTTGTGAAAATTCACTTATATGAGAACTTTTCTCGCATATTGTTATCGTAGATAACTGTCCAATGTCTTGTTCTCCGTTTTTTTTGTCACACAGTACATGACAATGTAGCACTTATTCTTCCAATACACCAATACGACACTTGGTTCACACGCTAATTCATGTATGTTAATTTTATTTTGCCAGTTTCTTACAAAAATTAATCATCTTAATCTTCTCTGAACAATTCTCACGTGAAATACTTCTTTAAGTTCTTATACTATAAATACCGACAATATCCCCTTCCTGATCTTTATAAGAATATGCACACTCCCCGATACGGTACACAATAGTGAAATACCCCTGATACAAAAGAACAACTACAACATATTTCCCGCCTCTGCAGATGATGAAATGGAACTCTGAGTAGCACTCTGTCACTCAAACTGAATCAATTTTGCCCTTATTAACTTATATATCTCAAGAAATCACATCCTCCTTGGCAACAATAATTAAAGAATCAACACTATGACTACAAGATGGTTCAATTATTCCGTAATCCAGCATAATGTTTATTTGTTCTTAGACTTCACTAGCATTTTTAATTTGAATGGGGTACTTACCTCCCACAAAAGATCAATGGTCATGTACTACAAATTTATATTCATATACGTGTTCTTCCTCACTTACCACTAAATACCTCTCGATGCTTACCTAACATCGAACAAAATTACTCCTCCGGTAATTCACCCAAATTACCTCACGTCACTGCCTCATACCGACTATCCCTCGGATACTGGTCGTACAGGCACGTAACACACCCAACAAAACATTTCCTCTCACTAGGAACAGCTTCACTTACCTCTCATATATTTCAAAGAACACACGTCACCAACACACTTACCTCAGACCAGCATAATTAACACGTACTTCTTTGCTAGATTACTCCCAGAACAAACAAACACTACCTAAATTAAAGTCTACTCTACTTCCATGATTTGCAACCACGTCAGCCCCTAAAATTACTGAATACACAAGCTTTGGTACAACAAGGCATAGTTGAAACTTACATATATCTTCAATTGACTGGTACCGCTATCATCTTATTTACTCGCTGTAACTTACCCAACGGCTGTTATAGAATAGTACCTTCTTCACATCACAATTTCCATAATCGGAGTTACTACCTCACTACTTACAGTATATTCTCAGCATTACAAGTACTTACATTACTTATCAGAACACTTCTTACGTCTAAGTTACTGCTACCATTAATTACTGCATGATCTACGACTACGGCACTACTTAAATATCTCACTTAACATTACTTAGGTCACAATCACACTATACTTAAATCTACTTTCACTACATAACTACTTATAATAAATACCAGTTCATCTTCTACCTTCGGCCTGTCTACTTAACTTACCCGATTCCCTGTGAATCTGAGATACTCTGGCTCGATAAAGACACCTGGATACCATTCATATTAAGACTATCATAGTCTCTCCGATAACTCAAATACATACGCCTCCCATCTTCCGATTCTCTCTGATTACTCTTCTGACCTTCTCTCTCATAACTCAAATACATACGCCTCCCATCTTCCGATTCTCTCTTGTTACTCCTCTGACCCCTATCACCATCGACACAACTATTAATCCTCTGCGGATCATGATCACTACCTCTCCTCTGATACACGGCTAACATTTTCCCCTCTCTCTCTACGGTACTACTTTCCCCAGACATCATGCGCTCTCTCTCGCACGCGCGCCCTAGCACACATTCCTCCCAAAGCCTATCAATGAACACTTTAATCTCTTCTAAATTATACCTATTATCCCTGTACACTCGAAACCATATTCTACTTTCACCAATAAAAATATTAGACAAAATCTCCAACACGTATTCCCATTCAATAACATTATTCCTCAACTTACTTGCAAATCTTTTCTCAACTACTTTTACAAACTCTATAGGATTAAACTGTTTCCAGAAAACTTGGTTATATCACGATCCCTACTGAACAAACCACTCGGTACTATCACGTCTAAACCTGTCTTACCTCTACCTTTCTGCCGTATCACTCCCTGGCAGTTCACAACGTCTTCTTCTTCTTCTTCCGCTGCTCTCTCAGCATTCTCTTCCACTATTCTCACGTCTTCCTGCAATTCTTCCTCTCTCTCTCTCTCACCTGTTGTGATAGCATTTCCTGTTCATTCCGTAGTTCAGTGACCTCCACAAGTTTGCTTTCAATTTGTTCATTACTACTAATCTGTTCCCCCGTATCTTCCCCAACTGCATTGCAAATTTTGTCCAATCTTTCCTCGACTACCTCATAAATTTCTTCCCAATTACTAGAAATTTTATTCCTTAACAGTACGATATTATTACTGTCCCCTGTACATATTTCTTTGACTTGCTCTGTCTGAATCTGAAGACTGCTCCGATTCAACTTCATTTCATCTCCATTTTCAACACACTCTTCATTTAACATATTTTCTAACTTAGATATTTGACTAGTTACCTCTACTATCTTAGTATCTATTTTAGAAATTAGTGATTCTCTTAACCCATCTATTTTATCATTAATCCCATTAAAATTCTCTTTATTACTACCAATTAATTCTTCCATTTTACTACTTAGAGAGTTGATCTGTTTATTACAATTTTCATTATTAGTACTAATTAATTCTTTCATCTCTTTCTTGTTATTTTCACTACTACTACTAAATAATTCTTTCATCTCTTTCATCTCTTCCCTACTATTTTCAATCAGTTTCTTACAATTTTCATTATTAGTATTAATTAATTCTTTCATCTCTTCCTTACTATTTTCGTTACTACTAATTATTTGTTGCATTCGTTTATTACTATTTTCGCTACTAATATCAATCTTTTCCTCCATTCTTTTCTGACTATTTTCACTACTAGTATCAATATTTTCCTCCATCGCTGCAAATCTGGCCAGCAGCAAACTTAGAATTTCTTGGTTCATTCCTCCCGCGATTTCCTTTTGAGTTTCAGCGTGCTTCTCAATTTCTGCACTTTCCTGAATTAACTCAGAAACTTCCGTCGTATTCACCTGTTCCCTACTCTGAATTTCACCTTGGATGTCCGCGGAAGCAATGACCTCGTCGTCACATGACTTGTTATTGTCTTCCTTGTCCATCTTTGGTTCACTAGTGATAGTACGCGATCTCAAATTAATTTCCCTCTTCAAATCCCTTGACATATCCCCAAAATACAAATATATATCACAGAATTATAGTCCTGAAATTTACCGGTAATAATTTCCGTTGGCTTAAATGTGCATACTCTTCCCAGAATGAACCTATGATATGCTGTCATTCAGAACAAATTCTGAATTTATTCGAGTCCCACGTTGCGTCGACACATTGAGAGTTTCCTAACTGTCTGACTAACTTTTGAAACATATTAATCTGAATTTATATTGATAATCTGAATATCTTCATTTAAAATGGAAAATCTGAAAATTAACATTCATTAAATAAATTACACACTTGTCGAACCTTGTACTCACACTTACTTGTTACCTGCTTACTTACACATACGTTATTTGAAGGGCGCCAGCTGTCACTCAGTACAGCAATAATATAATGAGACTCTTGACTATCTCTAGGGTGTGGGGTAATAAGATTACTTTTGACAACATACCATATAAGTTCTGGGAAAAGGAGATTGGCGTTCGGTTTCCCCATTAATTTTGAGGTTAAGATATTTTACTGTCAAAGAAATGAAACTATGAATTCGTTTGATAGAACAATATATATTCTTTAAATAATATATTAAAAAATAGTGAGTCTTGTTGCGATAAAACAGATGAGAATGTGAAATTATGACATTGCAACTGAAAGAAACTAGGCATGAATTTGAATTCTTCTTGACCGGACATTTAACAATTTATACGAAATATTTCCCTCACTGATTCACTTGACTGTACCTTCAACACTTTGAGTGTAATTACGACGTAATCCATTGATCTGGTGTTTACTGTAGATGTGTCACGCCTAACTTGGTGATACATCCTTGTGACTGCTTCTTCTCCATATCATCTGACTTCTTTGTAAGTCAATATGGTATTACCTCTTGGCAGGTCCAGGGTTGCCCTCTCTGACTCCATGGTAAGCCCTTGCGTCCGTGTCTTCCACTAAGTGACGGACCAACCATTTGGTCTCACTCTCTCAATGACCAATAATTAATGGCTCACTGAGTCTTCTCCATCTCTCGTTCACACTTGTTGACTGACCAACTAAGGCTTCTTGATCTAGTAGACTTCTTCACTGTACTGCATCCGTATAAGTAATGACTGACGCTACAATATGCATCCACCTTATATAGACGTTGGTTGACACCGCTACGTAATCTCCAGAAATAACCATGACATACTCCCACAACGCGGCAAATATTACATACAGTGGTGAAATAGCCCTGGGGCGGTCGACTCTCTGAGCGCATATTCTAAATAAATACGATGACATAGCCATGGCGCGGCGATGACTTGGCAGAATCGCCACTAATCTTGCACAATGTCTCAACGTCACACCCAATCTCTGATATATACAACAATTCTCACTGTACAGGTATTGAGTGTTATACTACACATACGTATATATGCATACATCTAAGTACAATCTTGCAAGCAACAGGCAATTGCAAAATCGAATTAAATAAGACTGATAATTACAATAATAGTAACAATATCACAGATAACATAATAATAATACTGACATAATAATAATAATGATAATAATAATAATAATAATAATAATAATAATAATAATAATAATAATAATAATAATAATAATCATCATAATACAGATAAAATCATACAATAATAAAATACAGATATCATCTTGTAACGGGATTTGAACCGTTACACTATCAGTAATGACATCTAATTTCAGTGCAGTGATTGCGTCTATGTGCTTCGCTAATCATTCTTTTTATTTTGATCTCAAATCTGGAAGACTGAGAAATAGTACATACACTCAACACGTGGACAATATCTTATTTTACTTGCATACTTGTTTTTCATATTGTAACCGTACAACAGGGTTACAGATTCCATTCAGTATTTATTATTATTATTATTACTACTATTATTATTATTATGAACCCGATTTATGAGATTTTATATTCTGTTTCTCATCATTTAGACTGTAATAATTAGGTATCACGCATATTATTGTATTTAATCTTAGGTTAAGTGAATATGTTTGTAATTAAGCTGTATATTAGTGAGATTTGTTGGTTTGATATAGTCATTCTGTGGCTTGTAACTCTAGCCAGATGAGTTGGCAGAGTATTTTGCAATAGAGGCTAAGTTTAACTGAGAATGTTATGTGCAAGTAGATTTTTCGGTGACGCATGCAGCGTAGTCATCTGCAATCCGCTTGGGTACGCTTATACGACACATGACTGATGACATCAGTGCGTGCGCACGTGATTGCGACCAAGTGTCTGGATTCGCCAGCTACTGTATGTTGAGGTGGAAGGGATGACCCGAGAGTAGGGAAACGAGTCGTCATCACGAAGTTATAAAAGTCGATGCAACGGTGGTGAGAAGTATCATATCTATCAGATCATATGCATCAGTCAGATGTATCAAATGGAAGAAGTGGTCTTAGAGTGATGGTCAGAGCTAAGAGTTGTGTTTGAAGAGGTCTTGTAATAATCGAGGAGGTCTACAAGTGGTGGTTGTATCCGAGCAGAGACGGTTACTATGCTGATAAAGAAACATTATCTTCTTGTGAGGATGGACTTCACAAGATGTTTCAATAATATTTTACAATTTCTTATAATATATTGAGTGGACGTAGCTACATTGGAGCTTACTGCACGCGTACATGGTATGTAAGTCAACTCCTGGTTACATAAGAAGATAACAACAGACGGCTCCCGACTTCAGCTCAGAGGTTTTTCCAGGAATTTCAAGTTCATCAGCGGTATATGCAGACATCAGGTAATTAAAGCATCAGACATGTTACGCATTCATAACATGAAGAAGAATGTAATCAGCTGCGATATCACATTTCAGTTCAAGTTCATGTCAATAGCTTTTTTGTTTAGATTATATTTTCTTTTTAATATTACCGCAAATCTCACTATATATATTTTTTGTTGAATTAAAAGACGTCAATGCTTGTTCATTGTGACGTAAATTATAGTCATAAACTCAGTTTTATTTTAATTATAATAAGTAATTCTAGTTCCATGTACAATCCTCAATTGTGGAAATGCAACCGTAATTTAATATTGTCCTGATCCATATCCCTGTATATTGCCAGATGTGTGAGTTATCACCTCACGCCTTGAGATAATTGAGATAAGAGGCATGCACTACCAAATTTTGTTGTTTTTTCTTAAAAAGCAACTGGCGCTCAAACAAATGTTATGTATATTGTGTGGAAGATATGAAGGTATAAGAGTAGTGGTTGGAGTAGCCACAATATATCAATGTCAATCATTCGTAACAATTTTTTTTTGCTATTTGTTTTACGCCGCACCGACACAGATATGTCTTATGGCGACGATGGGAGAGGAAAAGCCTATGAATGGGAAGGAAACGGCCGTGGCCTTAATTAAGGTACAGCCCCAGCAGTTGCCTTGTGTGAAAATGGGAAACCACGGAAAACCATCTTCAGGGCTGCCGACAGTGGGGTTCAAACCCACTAACTCCCGGATAATAGCTCACAGCTGCACGCTCCTAACCGCACGGCCAACTCGCCCGGTACAATAATTTTCAATGTCTTATGTAGTCACCATTCGTTTCCACGACCATATAGTCATATTTCAATTCGTTAAGAAGGAAGGCATACTCTCCAGTGTCCACTTAGTTCTTTCTTTCTTTCTTTCTTTCTTTCTTTCTTTCTTTCTTTCTTTCTTTCTTTCATTCATTCTTTCTTAATCTGCTTGCCCTCCAGGGTTGGTTTTTCCCTCAGGCTCAGCGAGGGATCCCACCTTTACCGCCTCATGGGCAGTGTTCTGGAGCGTAAGACATTGGGTCAGGGGAGTTCAACTGGGGAGGATGACCAGTACCTCGCCCAGGCGGCCTCCCTCACCTGCTATGCTCAACAGGAGTCTTGTGGTGGGATGTGAGGATTGGAAGGGATAGACAAGGAAGAGGGAAGGAAGCGGCCCACCCCGGCATTCGACTAGAGGAGAAGTGGGGAAACCACGGAAAACCACTTCCAGGATGGCTGATGACGGAATCGAACCCCCTCTGCTCAGTTGACCTTCCGAGACTGAGTGGACCCAGTTCCAGCCCTCGTACGACTTTTCAAATTTCGTGGCAGAGGCGGGAATGAAACCCGGGACTTTGGCAGTGGGAGCTAATCACACAAACCACTACACCACAGAGAAGGACTGTCGACTTAGTACATATTTTAATTCATCTTTTTACCGAAGGTGGCCCAAACATTGAGCCGAAACATGTATAGAATTAAGTAAAATATAATTGTAATGAACGGGAGGATATATTATTAGAATTAACACATTTTATTTATTAATATAATAACCATTCAGATTTGCGTGTAGTCGCCAAGTTATAAACCGAATATACTGTAGATTTCCATGTGCCACTCGAAGTTCTGCATGAAGCACAGTACATTTTTGCTATTTGCTTTACGTCGCACCGACACGTATAAGTCTTATGGCGACGATTGGACAGGAAAAGCCTAGGAATGGGAAGAAAGCGTCCGTGGCCTTAATTAAGGTACAGCCCCAGCATTTGCCTGGTGTGAAAATGGGAAACCACGGAAAAGCATCTGCAGGGCTGTCGACAGTGGGGTTCGAACCCACTATCTCCCCAATACTGGATACTGGCCCCACTTAAGCGACTGCAGCTATCGAGCTCGGTAAGCACAGTATAAAAACGAAACGAAAAAATTATTATATTATCAATGTTGACGTGTTTCTTTGTTGTTTGGTTATAATAGCAAACATATCAATGCTCAATATCCAGTCAAGAATAACATTTCCACAACGTACATTTACCACATGCGCCTTTTCATTGCTTAAATGGAACAGCCGGTAAATGAAAACAAGTAGGAATTTGAAAAAAGGAATCACAGTCCAAGGAGAGAATTTCAAAACTCTGAAATTTACGGACGAAATTGTTATTTTATCTGAGTCTGTATAAGATCCTGAGAAATTGCTGAATGGTTGAACAAAGTCTTGGGGAAGGAGTTCGGGATGAAAATAAAGAAATCCAGAACAAAAGTAATGGCATGCAGTCGAATGTAGTGAGGTCATGCAGGAATAATATTAGATAAGGAAATTAACTCTTAATGGAAGTAGATTATTATTCTAATTTGGGTAGTTGGATAACTGATGCAGACTAGCACAAGGAAGGAAGATCTTTCTTAAGAAAAGAAATTTGCTCACCTCGACAATTGATATAGAAATTAGGAAGACGTTTATGAAGAATTTCGTCTGGAGCGTGGCATTGTATGGAAGTGGAACAGGGACAATAATTAACTCAGAAAGAAAGAGGATAGAAGCTTTTGAAAAGTTGTGTTACAGAAGAATAGAATTGATGAAATGAGAACGATTTGGTGAAATTTTACGAGAAGAGGAGGACACATTTTAAGCCACTCAGGTCTTGGTTAGTTAGTTGTTGAGGGAAGTGTAGGTGGTACGAACGGCAGGAGTAGACCAAAGTGTGAATATGACAAACAGCAGATGTAAGATGCAGTAGTTACGTAGAAATGAGAATATTAGCACAGTATAAGGTGGAATGGAGAGCTGCATCAAACCAGCCTATTGACCGATGACCCCAAAAAACACAACATGCCATGGTTTCAAACGTTCAGATAACATACAATGAGCTTATGAATTTATGGATATGAAAAAATCAGAAATGGATCACCCAGGACGAATATATTCGCTGCATCGTTACATGATACACCATTTCTTTCCTCGCCAGTGCTACAGCCAAGGATAACGACGAAAAAGATTTACAACCATGATATAAACTGGATAAAACACGCGCTAATGTTGAAGTGTATTTTAACTACTTTTTGCTGACGTGATGCTAAAAATTATTCAGCGGTATGAACACCATAGCGCGACATTACTGTCAGATTCATGTTCGGCTACAGAATGAGTGGTGATATGTACAGCTGTCAAGAAAAGAAGACATATGTAAATATCTCTTCTACAAGGAAAGGGATATAATCATGGTATGTTTTTAGCGTACAAGATGAGACAGTGCGTACATATTATTTGGTTGTTTCCCTCGTACGACATGCAGGGGTTACAGACTCCTCGCTCAGGGGAGATAAGGAGTTCCGATAAATAGAAATAAATGTATAGCATCATGATCTACGTCCAGCAATAGGGCATCTGATCCTGCCACGGCCGACTTGACCCCTCGCTGCGCTCGCTAGGGCGACTCATCAAGTCGGCCGTGACCCTGCACACAACATTCCCGTGCCATATCACAAGATAGCACCACATATCTAAATCTATGTCCAACAAAATGGTCGCTGATATAGCACACAACTGTAAGGCCGTAAATATTCGCAAGATACTTTTTATGGAAAAAAAGTACTGCTGCCTTCGGTCACGTTACTGTGTGTAAGGGGCTTTGCTGTGACCTAGAAAGAACGCCAGTCAAAGACAGTGGCAATTCGTTTCGAAACACGGTGCCATTTGTACCTACTGTATATAGAAGGCACGGCTTTGACCCTTGCTTACGTTATTATACAAGGCTGGGAAGTGAGCGATGAGAAATGGGGTCACCGAATTTAGTTTTCAGTTCTCCCGCTAGGATCGCCTTTCTCAGACACAAGTTTTGAATGTCTTCTTACGTTCAGCATGGATCTTGTGAAAATTCGCTAATGTATAGCTAATTATGATACTCACGCAGAAACCACGTGTTATGAATGTTGCTTATGATCCATTTTTGTTGTAGTGCAAAGGTGTTTTAAAGTGTCTGTGAGAATCTATATTCAGTTTATACACACGTAAAAGCTAATACATCGAAAATAGTCTTTGTACCGGTAATTGATCTTCAGTTCAGAGTTACAATTTGAATATCACATCACTGCCCAGCCTAACTTCTTCTTCTTCTTCTTCTTCTTCTTCTACTACTACTTTTCTTCATGATGCCTCTAAATATTAGTTCCTAATTAGCGTCGACCTCTAAGATCTTTTGCTATCATGTTTTTCCTTCATCCCACCTAGATATACCAACTCCCTTCACAAAGCTGTAGATTGTTCTTATTGGGTCTTCTTGGATTTTTTTCTCTCTTCACCTGGTAGTCCTAGAGTGGAGAGTCTGATTCTACCCAGCGCCTCACCTTCGAAAAGTATGTGTTCAGCTGATTCTTCTCTGCTTCATTACATTTCCTACATGTGTTGTCTCTTATTACTCCAATTCTATAGTACTCTCCGTGTAAGGACGTACCCTAAGGGCGCATCCTTACCTTTTCTCCCCTGTAATATTAAGGTATTGATTTATAGTTACTTTTCTTGTTGTTGGGCATTTTGCAGGTCTTTTTCAGTGTCGGTAACCATACAGTCTAGGGACCCTACTTACCGATACGACGTCTTACATTTACCGTTAATCTGGCACGTTGGCAACTTTCAATCACTGTTCTAGCGTGAATTGCGTGTTGCCACCGCATTGCCGTTAATGTCACATTTGCGAGAATATTTAAAGCATATTTTATTTTTCTGTGGGATTGTAAATATATTTGGCTAATACTAGGTAAGTAGATTTGTGGCATGTTCGGATAATGCATTTAATAACATAGTTTGTGTGAAATGATGAAAGTGCTCAAATACGCCAGTCTCATGTCTAGATTTACCGGTACATGAAATAACTATTGCGGGACGAAATTTTGGCAGTAGAACTTATAACATTATTATTTTCAAATCCGCAGTGAACTTGAAAGCTGACCTAATTTCCGTTCACGGAGCTTGAAGATATTACCAGCCTGCAGGCTGAAAATATGCCCAATAATCTCACTCCTTACTGGTTACCGGTATTGAAGAGAGAAGGAAATGTTCGCGCAAAAGAAATGGAAGTCAT
Organism: Anabrus simplex; assembly: GCF_040414725.1. Classification (NCBI taxonomy): domain Eukaryota; kingdom Metazoa; phylum Arthropoda; class Insecta; order Orthoptera; family Tettigoniidae; genus Anabrus; species Anabrus simplex. The sequence goes on from NC_090270.1 coordinate 331,022,250, forward strand.
TGGATGTCTGGAACTTTCGAAAATCACACTGCAAAGACTTACTAAATAAATTTCATCGTTTAACACGCCCCTCTTTTCAAGAATATGGTTATAGTACGCCTAATGTATATCAAAATAAAGACAGATATATGAAACATTAATTTGAGTGAGAAAGTGTGTTTATTTCCTTAATTCCTCACTGAGCGTGGAAATCGACTTAATTATGAATATCTTGATTTATTTCATCTTAACTTTTATCATTTACTAGGGTAGGGAAACATTCATTATCGGTGTTTACATTGAGGTTAGTTTGTTATGGTTATGTCTGGTGATTTTAATATGTAACCAGGCAGGTTGGCAGCAGTGATCAGCCATTATAAAAAAGAGAAAAGAAGAGCATCGGGCGGCGATATTTACTTTCTGGGGTATTGCCTTACGTGGCAATTACTATATATAGGTGTTTTTTTCAGATGGCAGTGTCCTGTCAACAGTTCTACTACCCATCTTATATTTTCTGTACTGAGTTTCAACAGTTCTTTTGTATGCTTCTTGTTTGGTCCTTTTATCAGTTCCTTTGCAAGCCTGCATCCTGGAGTACTTTTTCCAGTTCTCCATTTGTTTCTTTGGTATCCATTATCCTATGTAGTGTCGGCTGTCCATAGGAAATCCCGCATACAGACTCTGGGCCTGTAAAATGTGTTTCTGCCCCTTTCCTGGCCAGTTATCTACCTTTTCATTTCCCTCTATACCTGCATGCCCTAATATCCATATTATTTTGACTATGTTGTACTTTGAGAGCTTCAAGAGAAATGAACCAGACAACTCTGGATATTATCCGGACTGCTTCTAGTGCCTTAATGGCCGCTTGGCTGTCCGTAAAAATGAAAAAGTTCTTATTTCTATAGTTCATTTTCAGATTTTCTTCAAGACATGTTGTGATAGCTATAACTTCCGCTTGAAAGACTGTAGTGTGTTTTCCCAGGCTCACCTGGATTGATCTCTCAGGCCTTCCCCCGTTGATCCCTCCTCCTGTGCCATCCCCAGCCTTTGAGCCATCCAGCCTAACTTAGCTTTAACACTTTTCTGTTCAAGGTTTTGCTGTGTGTAAAATAAAATGACACTGGGATGCTGTAATGTGTGGAAAGACCTTTGAACAGAATGCAGAACAATTTATTAGAAAGCTAGTCTTCAATACCAACAAGATCTCTCTCTGCAGTACATCAGTCATTTCTAGAAGCTAATCGAAATTCCTGTCATAGACCAGCCTTGATTTTATTGCTATCTCATCTATGAGTTCGCACAAATATATAAGTAATTCCTATCTCTCTCTCCTCTGGAATGGCCAATGTAATTTTTAAAAGATTTTTGGTGTGGTAGGCGCAAAATATTACGAGATATTAGCGACCTGTAGTCTGTGGATGACCTGTTGGACAAAATATGCAGGCCGTTATAGTATTCTCCCTGAATTTACACTTCTGTTTACAAAAAGCTTGAATCTGCTCATTCAAAATATTTGTCTTCAAATCACCTTATTCATCTAGTTCTGTTATTGTATTTTAGTTGACTTTCAAGTCCATGTTAATTTTTTTCATTTTTGAGTTCATACATCCTTTTTTAAGTGGTAATAATATTGTATACTTCAATATAAGTTGTTTGTTTCCTACAATTTTTAGCTATTCTTTTCCGTTTCAAACCTACTTTAGTGCTGTGTAGTTTAAGTTTAATAGAACATTCTGTACCGTGGTTTTATATAATGCTTCACTGATAATTACGGGTGGAGGGTCCTTCTCTTCGTTGGCTGTAGATGTGGTTGGTTATACATGAAGTTCATTTTTCTTGTAGAGTTTACATTCATATCCCACTTCTGCAGGCTTACTCTTATGTGGTCTTCCTGTATGTGATTGTGTTTGTTTGTGTCCGAGAGAAACTTGAAATACAGATCGAATGACATTCGAAAGTAGGATTTATAGTGCTGTGCTTACACCAGTCTGAGTCCTTAAATTGTCTTTTGCAAACAGTGGAATGCGCACTAGGTTTCCACAGAGATCCCAGTCTATTTGCGTGATGAGAAATTGCCAAACACCATTTAGTTTTAAGTTCCTCGTCTTTCGGAAATCTGTGAAATGAAATACTACATCTTTTTGAAGTCCTTGATTTTCAATAAGGAACACTGAAGTACACCCGTTTTTTTTAAAAGAATTATCCGATGTTCACATTACGTACATACGGACATTAATTTTAGTCACTAAATTATAATCACCCGCATTAGCACAAGAAAGCTAATAAAATACAAATATACGGCTTGACACGCTCGCGAATGTTTGAATGAATATTTCGCCCACGCAATTTTATGATTAAGAAGAGCGCACCTAGCGGCAAAACGATGCGTTCCATGAGCCCGAGCGGGAACCAGTTTCTCGACCAGCGAGGCCTTGTATTTCAAAGCCTTGTATAATAACGTAAGCAACGGCTTTGACACACGGCAATAACGTGAAGGAAAAGATGACAAAGACTTAGTACTTACAGATGGTGAACACTGGTTGCCTGACCGAGCAAGTTGGCCGTGCGGTTAGGGGCACGCAGCTGTGAGCTTGCATTCGGGAGATAGTATGTACGCCAACTGTCAGCAGCCCTCAAAATGGCTTTTCGTGGTTTCCGATTTTCGCACGAGGCAAATGCTGGGACTGTACCTTAATGAATTGCCTGGTTACGGTGTCGGTTTTCTGTCCACACAAAATTGTTTTTGCTGCATTGATGATGATAATTGCAGATAGATCCACAGCACAAAAGCGTAGACTATCATTGTTAATGTGTGGCCACACTCGTTTTAGCATCTACCCTTGTTTAAAATAACGGTGAAATATTCACAACGACACAAATATATATTTTAGAATTAAAATGTAATTATGTCAATACATTTAGAATCTTAGTAATTACCATGTTATTTTCAGACCTAAATTCCAGAGATTTTAAAGGCAATACAGTTCATTATCTCGACCTCAGAGCCACGATTTGTTTTCTTAAAACGTACATTGAGTGTACCAGTATCCATTAGAAAGGTGAAGACATCTATTGCTCAGTTTGTTGATAATAAATCTGTTAGTTTAGGACATGACTACTATCAAGAAAAATCCATCTCGTAGTACGCCATACGGTATCATAGGCAGCTGGTAGATCCAAGAAGGCAGCGAGATCTATTGAGTTTTTCTCGAAACCGTTTTCAACCCTTGAACACAGCTGTTTCTACCAGGTGTGAGCCCTGCTTAGTAGTATAATGGGACAGTTCGGGCGCCTCCTCCTCCTCCCGCAGCGCGGGAAATTTGAATTCTGGCGGGAAATTTGAATTTTGGCGGGATATTTGAATTTTGGCGGGAGATTTGAATTTGTAAACAAAGCCACGTGCTTTTTGACAGCTGTCATCGACAACAACGCATCGCTAACCTCACTGCTGCCATCTTGACGGGCCTAAACCTCAGTAGTGCCAACTTAACCTAACTAGCATGAGGTAAACAAAGCCACGTGCCTTTTGACAGCCACGTGCTTTTTGACAGACAACAACGCATCGCTAACCTCAGTACTGCCATCTTGACGGGCCTAAACCTCAGTAGTGCCAACTTAACCTATCTAGCGCGAGGTAAACAAAGCCACGTGCTTTTTGACAGCCACGTGCTTTTTTGACAGCTGTCACTTAACCTAACTAGTGCGAGGTAAACAAAGCCACGTGTTTTTCGACAGCCACGTGCTTTTTGACAGACAACAACGCATCGCTAACCTCAGTACTGCCATCTTGACGGGCCTAAACCTTAGTGGTACCAACTTAACCTAACTAGCGCGTGGTAAACAAAGCCACGTGCTTTTTTGACAGCTGTCATCCGCCATCTTTAAACCACAAAGCACTGTGCTGCCCTCTTTAGATGCAAAATTCGTCACCTGTCATCGGCAGTGCTGCCATCTTGACGGGTCTAAACCTTAGTGCTACCAACTTAACCTAACTAGCGCGAGGTAAACAAAGCCACGTGTTTTTTGACAGCTGTCATCCGCCATCTTTAATCACAGTGCTGCCCTCTTTAGCTACTTACCTTTGAAATGTGGTGGCGGATAATTTGAAAAATGATTTTTGACAGCAGCCATCTTTGTGCACCATGCTGTCCTCTTTAGCTAGATACCTGTGGTGGCAGGCAATTCCACATGACAGCAGCCATCTTTAATCTGTGCTGCCATATTTAGCTAGATACCTTTGAAATGTGGTGGCGGCAAATTGAAAAATTTCACGTGCTCTTGTTTGGAAACAAACTCACGTGCTTTTTTGACAGCTACCATCCGCCATCTTTAATCAACAGAGCATAGTGCTGCCCTCTTTAGTTTGAAATGTGGTGGCGGCAAATTCCACGTGCTTTACAAAGCCATGTGCTTTTTTGACAGCTGTCATCCGCCATCTTAGAGCACCGTGCTGCGGGCAATTTCGTCAGCTGTCATCCGCCATCTTTAAACACCGTGCTGCCCTCTTTATGGCTACTACCTTAAGCGCGTAGTAGCGGACAATTTGAAAAGTTCTGTTAGCTATCATCCGCCATCTTTGAGCACCGTGCTGCCATCTTTAGCTAGATACCTTTGAAATGTGGTGGCGGCAAATTGAAAAATTTCACGTGCTCTTGTTTGGAAACAAACTCACGTGCTTTTTTGACAGCTACCATCCGCCATCTTTAATCAACAGAGCATAGTGCTGCCCTCTTTAGTTTGAAATGTGGTGGCGGCAAATTCCACGTGCTCTTATTTGGAAACAAAGCCATGTGCAGCTGTCATCCGCCATCTTTAATCCAGAGAGCACCGTGCTGCCCTCTTTAGATGTAAATTCGTCACCTGTCATCCGCAGTGCTGCCTTCTTTAGCTAGATACCTTTGAAATGTGGTGGTGGATAATTTAAAAAGAGAAATTCTACAGCAGCCCTCTCTCGACGCTAATTGCATAAGATGGCGGCTATACATGACTCCTTAAGGGTGCTTACGCAAGATGGCTGCTATACACAGGTTCTTATGAGACGCCCTTGGGATGCTTGCGCAAGATGGCAGTTATACATGACTCCTTATGAGATGCCCTAGGGATGCTTGCTCAAGATAGCGACTGCTCTTATGGGACGGCTTAAGTGTCCTTGCACAAGATGGCTTGAGACGCCCTAAGGATGCTTGCGCAAGATGGCGGACACAAGATGGCGGCTATACACAACTCCTTATGAGACGCTTTAAGGGTGCTTGCGCAAGATGGTTGCTACTCTTATGAAGAAAGCTAGCTTAGAGGCTAACGTGTCGTGCTAGTTCGATTCATTAAATTTAGGGCTTAAATGCAAAATGTTAAATATATCGAAAACGGTGCACCGTAGAGTAAAACGGACAAAAGTTTTCTGCCTAATACCTAGGTTCGCAGTATGAGGAACAAGAAAACCATAGTCTAATGATGGGATCAACGGTTCGGTTCCTACTTAGGCCCTTTGACATTTGCTCTGTTTTAGCTTGTACTGAAGCGAGTCTTCGTAACATGATCAGGTCTAACTATGGTAGAGAGTATAACGTACCGTGCTGGTTCGATTCATTAAATTTGGAGGCTTAAATGCAAAATGTTAAATATCTCGAAAACGCTGCATCGTAGAGCAAAACGGACAAAATTTTTCCGCCTAATACGTAGGTTCGTAGTATCAGGAACAAGAAAAAACATAGTCTAATGATGAGATCAACGGTTCGATTCTTACTTAAGCCCTTTGGCATTGGCAGCTATCTATTTCTACAAGATGGTGGCTGCTCTTATGAGACACAAGATGGCTTGAGACGTCCTAGGGATGCTTACGCAAGATGGCGGACACAAAATGGTGACTATACATAGCTCCTTATGAGACAGCCTAGGGGTGCTCGCACAAGATGGCAGCTACTCTTATGAAGAAAGCTAGCTTAGAGGCTACTGCGCAAGATAACAGCTGCTGTTATGCATGTGGTGGAGGGCAATTTGAAATTCTATGTGCTTAATCAACAGAGCACCCTGCTACCCTCTTTAGCTGAAATGTGGTGGTGGATAATTTGAAAAATTCTTTTGTCAGCTATCATCTTTAAACAATGGCGACTATACATAGGCTGTTAAGGCCTTATCATTCTCCTCCTCCTCCTCCTCCTCCTCCTTCTCTACCTCCTCCTCCGCCTCTTATGTCAAGGCATAGCTTTATATCGAACAAGTTTAAACCTGCATCGCGAAGGCAGGCGTGTGCAGCGATAACATTATTATGCATGTTTAGACTTTCGAAACATAAGAAGAGTAGAATCAAACGCTGTACTCGATACGACATGTGATCAGAACATTGATTGATGCGTTCAGAAAACAAAATAAGTGATCAAGACTAGAATCGAACACTGTACTCAATACATCATGTGTTTAGAATATGTCAGGGGATACCCTTGTTCTAAGAAGATAAGATTGAAACATAACAAGACTAGAATAGAACACTGTAATCGATGTTGCTAACTTCAACATGTGATCAGAACATTGATTGATGTGTTCAGAACACAAAATAAGTGATCATGACTAGAATCGAACACTGTACTCGATACAACATGTGATCAGAACATTGATTGATGTGTTCAGAACACAAAATAAGTGATCATGACTAGAATCGAACACTGTACTCAATACAACATGTGTTTAGAACATGTTAGGGGTACCCTTGTTCTAAGAAGATCAGAATGAAACATAACAAGACTAGAATCGAACACACAACATGTGTTTAGAACATGTTAGTGGTACCCTTGTTCTAAGAAGATCAGAATGAAACATAACATGACTAGAATCGAACACTGTAATCGATGTTGTTAACCTCAACATATGATCAGAACATTGTTTGATGTGTTCAGAGCAAAAGTACAATTTTGATGATTTGCTTAGTGTAAAATCAAAAACTATGGAAACACACTGTGCACATATCGCATAGCTAACTCGCTCAGTAAGGAATATTGCAAAACTACAACTTCAATGATTTGCCTAGTGTAAAAATAAAAAAACACTGTACCCATACTGCGCAGCTAACTCGCTCGGTAAACGATATAGCCAAAGTATAACTTCAAATTATTTACCTTCCATCATTCGTCTTGTGTGAAAATCAGTCGAACAAGTTATCGCATAAACATGTAACATGAAATATCGGTTCGGAAACATATTGTTTCAAGGATGAAAGGACTCTTCCTCCTCCTTACCGCACATTCCTTGTAGGGCTAAGGGGCTAATGGGCTAAAGGGCTAATGGGCAAATGGGCTAAAGGGCTAAAGGGCTAAAGGGCTAAAGGGCTGAAGGAGCAACAACCTCATCGATCGCTATCAGCAAGACCGCTTGTACTTTGTTAAGTGTAGAAAATTAATCTTTATTTGTAAATGGTTTCATGTTCAGAACAAGGAATGGAACCTAGGGGTTACGTCTTACCTAATAAAATCCCCGAGGTGCGATGAGTTACGTTTTTCGAACTAGTGTTTGGAACACTGAACTTTTGAAGATGATAGCAGAGAGTTTAGCAATGTTCTGTTGTTGGATTATAAATTCCGCGCTACAACATGCATAAGGTGGTAGCCTTGAGGTTTACTGCCGTAAAGATGACAAGAGTGAGGTTAACAATGTTCCGTTGTTGTATTTCAAATTCCGCGCTATAACATGCATAAGGTGGCAGCCTTGAGGTTTACCGCCGTAAAGATGGCAGCAGTGAGGTTAGCGACGCTCTATTGTCCTTCAAAGTGAGGTTAGGGTTCGTCAAGAAGACAGCTGTCAAAAAAGCACGTGGCTATGTTTACCAAACAAGAGCACGTGGTCGTGACGTCACGGTCACGTAATCAATCCTTAGCTCGACGTCGTTAAGAGCAGCATTAGGATTAGCTATGCTCAAAAGTCTTGGGGACAGAGCAGCAGTATGAATTGCCATGTTTCAAAGTGTGTACACATCACCTATCGATTTTACATGCATCGACCATCGAACTAAACTTCATCCGCTAGATCGTGCTGCTATCTTAGCATAACCTATACACATAAAATTAAAGTACAATGAATAGCCATGTTTCAAAGCGTGTACACATTACCTATCGATTTTAAACGCATCGACTCTCGTACTAAACTTCTTCCGCTAGATTGTGCTGCTATCTTAGCATAACCTATACGCGTGACCTTAAAGTACAATGAATAGCCATGTTTCAAAGCGTGTACACATTACCTATCGACTTTGCATGCAACAAATATCGTACTAAACTTCCTCCGCTGGGTTGTGCTGCTATCTTAGCATAACTTATACACATGAACTTAAAGTACAAAGAACAGCCTTGTTTCAAAGCGTGTACACATTACCTAATGATTTTGCATGAAACGACTATCATACTAAACTTTTTCCACTAGATTGTGCTAAAATCGTGTAAGTGTGCTGCTACCTTAGCAAAACCTATCGATTTTACATGCATCGACTATCGTACTAGACTTCTTCCGCTAGAGCATGTAGCAATCGCTTTTGTGTATCCCTAACCCATGTGCACGAACTTAAAGCACAAAGAAGAGCTATGTTCTAAAGCGTGTACACATCACCTACAGATAATGTATCGAATATCGTACTAAACTTCTCCTGCCAGAGCGTACGACTATCGCTTGTGTGTGCACGAACTTAAAGCATAAAGAATAGCAATGTATAAAAATCTTGTAAACAAAGCAGCAGCATTAAGTATAGCCATGTTTAAATGCGTGTACACATCATGTATCTATGATGCACGCAGTACTAAACATATTCCATTAGAATGTACAAAGTTCGCATGTGTTTGTGCTGCTATCTTAGCATAGCCTATGTGCATGAACTTAAAGCATAAAGAATAGTTATGTGTAAAAAATCTTGTGAACACAGCAGAATGTTTACTACGTAGGTGTAGACATTGAACTTTGCATGCTGAGGCAGCATACTACGTGACCGTGACGTCACGACCACGTGCTCTTGTTTGGTAAACATAGCCACGTGCTTTTTTGACAGCTGTCTTCTTGACGAACCCTAACCTCACTTTGAAGGACAATAGAGCGTCGCTAACCTCACTGCTGTCATCTTTACGGCAGTAAACCTCAAGGCTACCACCTTATGCATGTTGTAGCGCGGAATTTATAATCCAACAACAGAACATTGCTAAACTCTCTGCTATCATCTTCAAAAGTTCAGTGTTCCAAACACTAGTTCGAAAAACGTAACTCATCGCACCTCGGGGATTTTATTAGGTAAGACGCCCCTAGGTTCCATTCCTTGTTCTGAACATGAAACCATTTACAAATAAAGATTAATTTTCTACACTTAACAAAGTACAAGCGTTCTTGCTGATAGCGATCGATGAGGTTGTTGCTCCTTCGGCCCTTTAGCCCTTTAGCCCTTTAGCCCATTTGCCCATTAGCCCTTTAGCCCATTAGCCCCTTAGCCCTACAAGGAATGTGCGGTAAGGAAGAGGAAGAGTCCTTTCATCCTTGAAACAATATGTTTCCGAACCGATATTTCACGTTACATATTTATGTAATAACTTGTTCAGCAGCTAGGGACTTAAATATAAGCAGAGTATTTATTATAGCACTAGCGTTCTGTTTAATTTTACTTCCCGCATAAGCTACATGCTTGTAACCCATGCCAACAGATTGACTGATATTTCATGTTACATGTTTATGCGATAACTTGTTCGACTGATTTTCACACAAGACGAATGATGGAAGGTAAATAATTTGAAGTTATACTTTGGCTATATCGTTTACCGAGCGAGTTAGCTGCGCAGTATGGGTACAGTGTTTTTTTTATTTTTACACTAGGCAAATCATTGAAGTTGTAGTTTTGCAATATTGCTTACTGAGCGAGTTAGCTATGCGATATGTGCACAGTGTGTTTCCATAGTTTTTGATTTTACACTAAGCAAATCATCAAAATTGTACTTTTGCTCTGAACACATCAAACAATGTTCTGATCATATGTTGAGGTTAACAACATCAAGGACTTTGTACATGATACTTAGCAGAGAGATGCCCTCCTGGTGTTCAAAATCTGTAAGGCGTCAAGTCTACTTGGTCTGAAATCGTGGTTAGCCGGTTTGAGTCCCGTTGGTCAATAACGTTTTCACCAAAAGAATGTTGGCTCTCAGGGTAGGAGAAATATTGTATATAATATCTAATCACTAGATTGCGTGCAAACGTCTGGATTCAGTTTCAAACCTCCCCGCAGTGTTCACATGGAATGAGGGCATGACGCTGTTGATGTAGATTCGTCCGACGAATGGTGATGTCAAACCTTGGGTACACCCCTTGGTTGTTTGCATCGGCTGTATTTATCTTCAGGTGAGTAGAAAATTCGATTCTGGAAAATATTACATCAAAGGAAGCATAATAATAAATGGACTATCACGCACTATATGTGATTTATATTCTCAACTTGGTAGGCCAAGTCTCATCAAGGCTATGCGCAATGGGGTTTGTTTTTAATTTGTTTCTAAATTCCATTTTATGAATTAGCTTTAATAGACATGCATGAGAATAAAATTTAGTATCGATTAAGGACATATTTTAACTTACATATGTGATGTTTGGGACATCACTGCATGTATTAAATTATTGAACTATATAATTAATTGATAAGATGTATGTATTTAATCACTGGTAGGTCATTCTTAAATTATTATATATATATATGGGTTTTAATCGTCCATTTCACATCATCATTTCACTTCGTTGCATAGCGGCTATAACGTATTCTGAACGAACAACTTATTGTGTAAAGTATTTCAACATCATTCGTATTAATAGCTTGCAGTAAATTTTCCAATAGCCGTAGTGAGGTGACCGGAGTCAGCAGGCTAATTTCAGCCCATTACCAGGAAATGTACGTCATCAAGCTTACAAGAGACCGTACCCCTTCCAAACTGTGAGGAGACAGTTGAAACCTTGGTAACGCGTACTTTTCCAAGTTCGCTACCTGACGCTTTGATTTCGCGGGAAAGTTCAGCCTATGTGAATGGACGTAATGAAGCAACGTGATGGATTCATAGCAACGGACAGGAGAAGGGATGGTACATCAAATCTTACCGGACCATGTGATATGTTTGATGGAGGGAGACTTTGGAACCTATATACTTCCACGACAAGAGCAGGAGAGGACACTCTTGGAAGGACAGTCACACACTTGAACGACGATTCTACGATTCTAATCTATCATCGGAGGAGGGCTGTACGTCTTGATATCAGAGAATAGTTTAACTGAGTTCACTTCGCATCTGAGTAGTGTACTACTCAAAAGTTACTTTCATTGGGACCTGTTATCTCAATGACGAGAATTAAAGTTAACGGGAGACCGGTTTTGACTAGTATAGGGCAGGAGAGATTTTGTTATGAATTTAGTTACGCTACATTTCCGTCACACGGAAGAATACAAGTGTATTCTCTCCAAGAACGTAACCCATGGTGGTTTTGCTATTAAAATTCGGACTCTTTACGACTTTATGTAAGGAGTACAGGAAGAAGTGTTAAAGGAAGGAAAAATCGTAGTACAACTAGTGTACTATGCACAAAGCAGAAGTAGGATTGGAATCCACAACGAGAGACGACGCCGCCTGTACGAGAGATCCATCACTCATCAGCTGCTACATAGAATGCATCCTGATAACGGATTCTACAAATGGTGATACTGCAAGTCTACGCGTTACAATTCATGTTCTTAGAGTTTATTTCATTCAATTTTTCTTTTGCTTCCGTAAGTTCAGATTCCGTTAATACGTCGTTACGTCACGTTTTCCATCCTAATAAATGACCGTTTTAATTTGTATTATCTGAAATTCTTATTAATGATCCTTAACTTCCAAGTTAGTGTACTTAATGGTTAGTGTTCCGTCACCCCACCCCTGAGAGATTTTAGAGTCTCATTACGTGTTATTATTATTATTATTATTATTATTATTATTATTATTATTATTATTATTATTAATTATCTACTATCAACTATAGTCTTCAAGCCATAATCTTGAAGGCTGGCGCCCATGGGATATTGTTTATGGAGAAACAATTATATATTACTTATTTATATTAACATTAAGGTGACCCGTCACATCACAATTTTGTCACACATCTGTGGGCAAGAATGGGTACGTCACACATATACACAGCATCATCCGGTCCGTAGATCCAAGAATAACGTGCGAGAGGTTTCGTCGCGCTGACCACGTGTCATTTCATAATCTGCAGGCTTTCATGCTGTGCTTGATAGGTCATAGGTCCTTTGGGATTGATAGTACCGAGTAGTGGGGTTATCAAGCTTGCAATGATAATTGTCTATAACCCTAGGTCATCTCAAAACCGGCCTGAGAAGCAATCGCTTCGTTAGCCAAGGCTCATCAGAGGTGCGCACCACGGGGTTCTTTTTTTTTACTTGTTCGTAAATTCCATTTCATTAATTAGCCTAAACTTACAACTTACCAGAAATAGAAATGTATTAGAATAAAGTATGTGCTTTCCGATATACTGTCCGCGAAACTGTTAGTGATACTTCGACTCCCTAGTGCTGAATCGGTAGACCTCAGTTATGTTCGAGATTCGTATTGGCAATCTCTGACACAGAAAATATGAATCGATTATACATCACCGTGAGGCATCTTGCGGTATAATTGCAACACTTTAAAAACTCTTGTTATTTACATAGCAAAGTCAGCATATAGGTTAAGCTTGAACATGAGTGATGAAAATCAAAGTACATCACAGGATCAACCTAGAACTCCTATATGGAAACGACGGTTTAGATAATTCATATCGATCGATCATACCATCGATTCAATTCAGATTTCATTTCCATTCAGTTTGCAGAATTACCGGAGCCGTTGTAGCTCCCTCCTTACTCCTCACCCTGGTAAAACGAAGTGTCACTAAAAGTTTCGTGGATGTTACAGTATTTGATTATTTAAATCTTTCAGACCCATTTAAAAGAAAATATTTTAAATCTTTTTAAATGTTATAGTACGTCCATGTTCACGCACAAGTTGTACTAAACTATATTATTTATTTTAATCTCTTTGGACCATGTTTTACAAAAATGAATTTACGCCAAGTAAACATCAGTTTTGTGATATAAAGGAATGCAGCTTGTGAAATCAAAAATGCTTTTTCATCCGTATTTTTAATTCATCCGTATTTTTAAACCGTTTTTCATTAGTTCTTCTGTTCATTAGATTTAATACAATATACTGTTATATAATATAAAATCAGGGATGTTTACAGGTGCTTACGAGATATTTCAGATGTTTTAAAGAAAATAAAACATTTAAAAAATAACAAAACGCAGTGTACATTATAACGGACATAGGGTCTGAATGAGAGAAAGAATGATTCGTTTAATAACCTGATAATAAATAACGTATGTAACGTAACATCTGTTTAAAAAACTAAAATTACAAATTATATCTACTCCCAGGGTAGTGTTTATTAATATTTCTTGGGATTCCTCTGAGGGACCTCCGTCTTATTTCCTCTTTTCCGCGGACCTGTATGAATTACGCACGAGTTTTTAACCGTTAACGAATCCACTTTCTTGGAAACAGAGGAACTGCATTCTTGACATTGCCACATGTGAATTAATATAATGTAATTTTTCTCTAGATAACGGCATTGAATATATGAGTTATGTGACAGATACTCACTGTTATTTCTAAAAGATGTTTTAAAATTGATATGCGGTTATTATTTCCAGAATTCGCTGTGATATAAGAATATGATGTAGTAATCGTATCAATAGTGATAATATATTCATTAAATGACATATGAATTCAAGAACCAAACCAAATGGCGCAACAGCCTTGAGCCGCCATGGTATACCAAGCGTCCGCTGCTCAGCCCGAAATCCTGCCGATTACGAGGTGTCTTGTCGTCGGCACAGGGGCGTAATGTTAGGTCAGGCAGGGCCTAAAATGCACGGGGCACCGGACCTTTACGGTGCCCCGCAGACCTTGTCGCAAAGTAATATACTATATATACAGCCTAATGTTATTCTGCACGGAAATGGTCAGGGCGGTTTTGTAAAATCAGTCGAAATGGTTCGTTTTTACAATTTATACGTAGAGAAATTGCCATTTGGTTGCATCTAGCAGCATTAATTAACAGTGTACAGTGTGGGACATCTGTAAACAAATGCTTACTCTTGCCGTTTCTCGCAACACCGCGATACGTCCCTCACAAAAAAACCGGCACTGAATTATTAAAAAAATAATTATTGCAATGAAAATGATACCAAATGCAATGATACCAAAATACCCGGGCTGAGTGGCTCAGACTGTTAAGGCGCTGGCCTTCTAACCCCAACTTGGCAGGTTTGATCCTGGCTCAGTCCGGTGGTATTTGAAGGTGCTCAAATACGACAGCCCCGTGTCGGTAGATTTACTGGCACGTAAAAGAACTCCTGCGGGACTAACTTCCGGCACCTCGGCGTCTCCGAAGACCTTAAAAAGTAGTTAGTGGGACGTAAAGCAAATAACATTATTATTATTATTATTATTATTATTATTATTATTATTATTATTATTATTATTATTATTATTATTATTATTGATACCAAAATACCACATTTGAGTTCGAAAATGATGTGCAGTGCACCAGAAATCGTAGTATACACAAATTTTACTGAACATCTAACTTTCGTTACACATTTATTCGACAACAAGAGTGCGTAGTGTCAATAAGAAGTTGTGTAGTAACCATCAGTCAACTCATTTTAAACGAGATCATTCTGCGCAAAGTTAATAATAGACTAGACTAATTATCAGTTGTGCGGTCTGATATTTTTCGAACATTATTTGAACATTTTTTGATTTAATTTCGTTATATACCTTGGCGATGCCTTTGCTGGCGGGACCTAGTGTTGACAATGCACTATGTCTTCTGGTATAGGCTGTTGCTTTTATTGATCTGTCTCTGCCTTTTTTACTTTTTTGCTATTTGCTTTACGTCGCATGACACAGATAGGTCTTATGGCGACGATGGGATAGGAAAGTTCAAGGAGTGGGAAGGAAGCGGCCGTGGCTTTAATTAAGGTACAGCCCCAGCAGTTGCCTAGTGTGAAAATAGGAAACCACGGAAAACCGTCTTCAGGGCTGCCGACAGTGGTGTTCGAATCCACAATCTCTCGGATGTAAGCTCACAGCTGCGCGACCCTAACCGCACGGCCAACTAGCCCGGTGTGTCTCTGTCTTATCCTTGGCTTTGACAATAAGAAAGTGGCTGAGTTATGAGTGGAGCTAGTAATACCATTCCTTATGCAGCCAGTCCCTGCTATGAATGGTGTGAAAATGTAGCTCATAGGGTCAGTTTTTTTTTTTTTTGCTAGGGGCTTTACGTCGCGCCGACACAGATAGGTCTTATGGCGACGATGGGATAGGAAAGGCCTAGGAGTTGGAAGGAACTGGCCGTGGCCTTAATTAAGGTACAGCCCCAGCATTTGCCTGGTGTGAAAATGGGAAACCACGGAAAACCATTTTCAGGGCTGCCGATAGTGGGATTCGAACCTACTATCTCCCGGATGCAAGCTCACAGCCGCGCGCCTCTACGCGCACGGCCAACTCGCCCGGTCATAGGGTCAGTTGATGCATGCATTTCAATGGGATTGGCAGACTGATATGTAAAAGCAATTTCTGGCTCAGTGAGGAAAGCAACGGGAAACGACCTCACTCCTCATGTCCGTAGTACGCTTCTTCAAGTGATGCCCAGGCCATCTATGGCAGCTGATGGCGGAGCTGTTGAAGATCCAACCAGTCTTAGGGCTGAGGACTGAACATTCACACATACATACTTTTTGGCGTTGTAATCGAACAAATTATTATAACTGAGACTCCCGTATCGGCTACAGAGTATAGTTGTGTAGTTACCCGCCGGCACGGGTTTGTGGCTGTGGGCCATGCGTCCTTGTGACGTCATGGGTGACGACAATGGGAGGCTGAAACTTACATTAACGTATATTTTTGCTAGTGGCTTTACGTCGCACCAACACAGATAGGTCGTATGATGACGATGGGATAGGAAAGGGCTAGGAGTTGGAAAGAAGCGGCCATAGCCTTAATTAAGGTACAGCCCCAGCATTTGCCTGATGTGAAAATGGGAAACCACGGAAGACCATATTCAGGCCTGCCGACAGTGGGATTCGAACCCATTATCTCCCGGATGCAAGCTCACAGCTGCGTGGCCCTAACCGCACGGCTAACTCGCCCGGTACATTAACGTACAACCCCTTTGTTTGTATAATTTGACAATATATAATGCATTACTTCTGCCGGCTGTAATTAAATGTATATATTTATCGGTTTTAATTTTATTCAAATTTTATATCGGCAGGCTATCAGTATGATATACGTTACGCTCTTGCGTCGGCACGACGAATCCTCTCGGCCGATATTCTTAGCTTTCTAGACCGGATGAATTCAAGAACAATCAGTTAAATTGAACTCAGCCGTTTGCAAATTTGAAAGTGTTACTGAAACGTTATGTTTTGATGTCTCGTGTATTGAAACTTGGATAAATACTGTACATGCCATGTTGCAACTAAGTACAAAGTGGTACTTGACTGTCGTAAGAGGATGGCAGGGAAACTTGTCTCTCGGCTTTATTTTGGTACGCGACAGATGGAAAATCTCATGCACAAACACAATTGTAAACATCTTGTAGGGTTATGTCTTGATGGCCCTTGACTACCTTCCATAAAGACAAGAATCCTCACATGACATTTATTTCATCTTTAGAGCTTTAGGAGCTTTAAAAGGACGTTGAATTACAAACAAATAAAATGTCTGCGAAGCAGATAAAAGTATATCATCGTCCAGTAGTGTATTTTCTGGTAATAAGTAAACTGAATCTTGTTGCTGGCCTGGAGAAGTCAAGTGAGGAAAGGCATGGGTTCGATTACTACCCTTGGTCAATCTAGATTAATGTTTCCGTTTTCTTCTTTGACTTCAAGGCGAATTTCGCGAGAGGACGTCGTATACAGACAATTACAACTTTTTTCCTAATATAATCCCCGATTCTGACACCAGCCTGTGCCTGTAAAGTCAGTAGCCCAGTGGCAAATAGGATCTTTACACTGCTGTTATTTGTTTTACGTCGCACCGACTCAGACATGTCTTACTTCGACGATGGGATAGAGCAGGGCCAGGGGTGGGAAAGACGTGACCGTGGCTTTCATTGAGATACAGCCTCAACATTTGCTTGGTATGAAAATGGAAAACCACGGAAAACCATCTTAGGGCTGCCGACAGTGGGGTTCGAACCCACTGTCTCCCGAATACTGGATCCTGGCCGCACTTGAGCGACTACAACAACCGAGCTAGGTAATAATAATGATAATAATAATAATAATAATAATAATAATAATAATAATAATAATAATAATAATAATAATAATAATAATAATAATAATAATAATAATAATAATAATAATAATAATAATAATAATTGTACCGGGCGGTACACCCCTACGCCGCACTTTTAAATCTTGCGCCAATGAAACCTCCTCTACAGGAGAAACACCGAACTTGGAACTTGACTTACTTAAACTTTTGCTCAGAAGATGTCACTACCTTAATTTTCTGATTATGAAGTTACCAGTCTGTGTGAATTTCAACTTTTTTTTCCGTTCTTCAAGAAGTGTGGACATTCTCTCATAGATGTCTCTGTTAGAAAACTATGATCATGCACCCTGGTGCGAAGTTAAGGAACTTTTTTGAAGAAATTTTGTACGCCTAAGTTTGTTCTTTACTAAATTTCGTTCATTCATTGGTGGGTTGGCAATATTTAACTTTTCCTTCCGCCAGTTTTGAATTTAGCCAATCCAGAATTTCTGTAATTAATTTCCTACCAATCACTGGTTTCTTCTTCGATTTGGTGTGTAACTGTAAGCTACCCAATAAAAGTGAGAGGGTGTGGCTGTTTTATTCATGAAAGGTCTGGAACTTTCCCCGAGGATTTATAAACTGTTGATTTTCACGTCTCTTGGCCACTTGATCAACATCTATCTAAGTGTGTGTACGTGAAGCAGGAGGCGGGAGGCGCCTCTTTCATCAGGCTGCAGGTCTTCAGCAAGGTAATGGCCGTTTAACATCTTTATTTCTTGCCAGCTCAGCAGTTTAAATCGCGCGAAAGGTCCGAAACTTTTACAATGTAACCTACTTTTCTAAACATGTAATTCTCTGGCAGTTTATGTAAAAACTTCATAAAATCTGTAACTGTAATTCGGGGATAGAGAGTGATTTACCCTCTCGAGCTCCCCTTCATTTTGGTTTGAGATGACTACGTTTTGGTAACTGATTTTCTTCTCTTCCTTAATATTTTAAAATTTCTTTCTTATAGAGTCATCTCCATAGTTTGAGAATAGCCCCTGTTTCATCGGCCTAGTGCCTGTTAGGTTTTAAGAAGCTAGATAGAGGAGTGCAATTATTGGCCTCCTTTCATTTTGTATTCGGGCCATTTATTTAACAGTTATTTCTTTTACTCGAAGGCCCTGTAGGTTGGGTACGAGATACCCCTGTTTCAATTTGTAAACTGGGCCATGGAAGGCCAGAAAGTGTAAGATATTTTTGGTGTTGCCTTGACTAGGCTTGAAAAACTGAGAGCGTGTCTGCTCTTTTCAAGTAAAGTAAAAGTGCCTCTAGGAGGCTTGGCATGGTAAATTAGGGAGCAAGTGCTCCAGGTATTAGGGGATTTCTGCCCTTTGTAAAATTACGCTCCTCTGTAAAGTTTGATCTTGAAGCTCAAAAATTGTAAAACTAAGGGCTTGTAGCCGAAGTGTGTTAAAGATTTGAAATCTTGGATTTTTTCTAAATCTTGTTTTCAAAATTGCTATGTTAGTGTTATCTCACTAAGTGAGAAATTGTTGCTTTTTGAAAATATAACCTTCCATTTCAGTTCAAATTCTTTCTTGACAAAGTAGTTAGACCCATTCACCCCGTCACCTTCTTTCACCTCTGCTGATCCACCAACCATGGTAATAATAATAATAATAATAATAATAATAATAATAATAATAATAATAATAATAATAATAATAATAATAACATATAGTTTACGACAGGTAGATATCCCGGTAGAAATGTGTATGTTCAGTCTTCCGCCCGAAGGCTGGTTGGATCCTCAACAGTTCCACCATTAGCTGTCATAGATCCCCTAGGCATCACTGAAGAGGCGAACTAGGGAAATGAGGAGTCAGATCGTTCCCTGGTACTTTTCTCACCGAGCCAGAAGTTGCTATTACATATCAGTCTGTCAAGCCCTCTGGAATTCATGCAGCAACCGACCCTATGAGCAACATTTTCACAATATTCATGTCCGGCTCCATGTCTGGCGAGCCGGCCTTTGGTCCATAGGGTCTAGGGTTCGATTCCCAGCCGAGTCGGAGATTTTAACCTTCTTTGGTTAATTCCGATAGCTCGGGGACTGGGTCTTCATAATTAAAATTCTTCATAGGTAGGGCTGTCCATCCTCTTACAACCAGATGCGCAAGTCGTCTCTACGGCGTGAAATCTACAGACCTGCACAAGGCCTTTTTGGAGGACACACGCCATTATTATTATACCTTTCATAGCAGTGACTGGCTGCATCAGGAATTGTTCATTCCTCAGCCACATTCATAATGTCAAAGCCAAGGATCCGATTGTGACAGATCAATGAAAGTAACAAAACTGGCTACTCCCATACCAGAAGACATAATGTACTGATAACACAGGTCCCACCGGCAAAGGCATACTGGTAAAAATATCTGCCTACAATTGCATTGCAACAAAATTAAAAGACAATAAAAATAACATAGAAATCCAAACCCAGTGACACTACAGTTCTGCAGGGCTTGGCCTACCTGGCGACCGCTGCTCAGCTCGAAATACGAGGTGGCCACCGCAATGGATCCTCTTGGTCTTCGTTCTTGGCTTTCTAGACCGAGGACGCTATCTCACCGTCAGATAACTCTTCAATTTTTCTCACGTAGGCTCAGTGGACTTCGAACTTTTCCTCAGATACACTAGACCGCAAGGCTGCCATAGAAATGGCACATCAAATAACCGAGTGAGTTGGTCACGTGGTAAGACTCCCGTTGTATTTGGAGATGGTAGGTTCGAATCCCACCGTCGGCAGCCTTCACGATTTTTTTTCCCGTGGTTTCCCATTTTTACACCAGGTAAATGCTGGGTGTGTACCCTAAATAAGGCCTTGTAATCTACCTCGCCATTGCTAGCCCTTTCACATCGTTGGGTACCTTCGATGTGATAGAGCGATGTAAAATCACTTGCGACAAAATACAATAAATTACATCAATATTAGAAATTACATGACAGAGAGAAAAACGAATAAAGGAAAAGATGCCGATGAATGAAAAAAAATACGCACGAGTTTGCCGGGCTGGGTAGCTCAGGCAGTAGAGCGCTGGCCTTCTGACCCCAACTTGGCAGGTTCGATTCTGGCTCAGTTCGATGGTATTAGAAGGTGCTCAAGTATCGGTAGATTTACTGGAACGTCAAATAACTCATGCGTGACAAAATTCCGGCACCTCGACGGCTCCAAAAGCCGCCAAGGGAGTTAGTAGGACCTAAAATCCATAACACCATTATATAATAATTACGACCATTTACAGTAATTCACACGAAATTTACAGAAAATGACCAAAAATGTTACCTTACAAGCAGCGTAATACCAAACGAATCACTCCTGTTATAATTAAACTTGGAGGAGGATAGGTTACCTACGAGAATAATGGACTGGGCCATCGAGGGAAAGAGAAGAAGATGGAGACAAAGACATTGATGGTTAGACTCAGTTTCTAATGATTTAAAGATAACAGGTATAGATCTAAACGAGACCACAGAACTAGTTACAAATAGAGGATTGTGGCGGCGGTTAGGAGTACTTATTTTCTGCCGGTATTGTGTACTGGCACCTTCTTTTGCCAAGGTTTAAAAAAATAACTGCCATTTATTGACAGAGAAATTTACTATACATCTTCCAGCAGATGAACATCACAAACTGAAATTCTCTGATTTGATTCTCGCAATCAATCAATCAATCAATCAATCAATCAATCAATCAATCAATCAATCAATCAATCAATCTTGATCTGCATTTAGGACAGTTACCCAGATAGCAGATTCCCTATCTGTTGTGTTCCTATACTTTTCTTAAATGATCGAAAAGAAATTGGAAATTTATTGAACATCTCCCTTGGTAAGTTATTCCAATCCCTAACTCCCCCACCTTTAAACGAATATTTTCCCCAATTTGTCCTCTTGAATTCCAACTTTACCTTCACATTGTGATCTTTCCTACTTTTAAAGACGCCACTCAAACTTATTCGTCTACTAATATCATTCCACGCCATCTCTCCGCTGACAGCTCGGAACATACCATTTAGTCGAGTTGCTCGTCTCCTTACACTCAAGTCTTCCCAGCCCAAAACTGCAACATTTTTGTAACGCTACTCTGTTGTCGGAAATCACCCAGAACAAATAGAGCTGCTTTTCTTTGAATTTTTTCCAGTTCTTGAATCAAGTAATCCTGGTGAGGGTCCCATACACTGGAACCATACTCTAGTTGGGGTCTTACCAGAGACTTATATGTCCTCTACTTTACATCCTTACTACAACCCATAAATACCCTCATAACCACGTGAAAAAATCTGTACCCTTTGTTTACAATCGCATTTATGTGATTGCCCAATTAAGATCTTTCCTTATATTAACACCTAGATACTTACAATGATCCCCAAAAGGAACCTTCACCCCATCAACGTAGTAATTAAAACTGAAAGGACTTTTCCTATTT
This sequence comes from Anabrus simplex, assembly GCF_040414725.1. Lineage (NCBI taxonomy): Eukaryota > Metazoa > Arthropoda > Insecta > Orthoptera > Tettigoniidae > Anabrus > Anabrus simplex. Next base: position 331,044,063 of record NC_090270.1, read on the forward strand.
TTGAAACTCACAACCTGACTTTTAATCCCGTTTATCAACATACCATTGCCTACTCTCCACCTTACAACATTATCGAGGCCATTTTGCAGCTGCTTACAAGTTGGTACCATGTTTCATAGGTTGGAAACGCAGCCGGGAAAACGAAGTTGTATTCACTTTCCGATTGTTCCCAATGTGAGCCTATAAGTTCTCCATCCGCTGTGCAACAAGCAGGTGAAGTGAGTTTCGAATAAATGTACTTTGAGTTAAATCTGTCCAACATATTTAATCACTAGCAGATGTATTCGGGCTTTGCTACGGTATTCTATATTGTATACGGATTTCGAAGTAAATGTTTGTACATGCAGTGAATAAGATCTTTTAGCGTTATCCAGAAACAGCAGGGGGATGTTACCATACGTTGTTTCCAATGTAAATGCAAGTTGCGGAGGTGTGATTATAACGGCAGGCTCACTTGCCTACTGCCATTCACAATCGAGTAGGTAAGTTTTCATTATTATGGGAGGTCCCATTACCTACTGCGCGGTCACAATCGATTAGGGGAGTTTTCGTTGCAATGGCAGGCGCCCTCCTATTTCCAGACAGATCACAGTTGAGGAGTTTTATTATAATAGCAGACACCTTCCCTACTGCCAGACAAAATTGACTTGTGGTGTTATCATTACAATGACAAGCCCATTTTCTTAATGGCATTCACACCGAGTTGGTGAGTTTCCATTTTAATAGCAAGGCTAATATGCCTAGTGCCATTCACATTTTAGATGGGTGAATTTGTTTGTAATGTCGGGAATACCTGCCTACTCCCAAACACAGTAGATTAGGGGAGTTTTGAACAAAATTGCATGCTCCCTTGACTTCTGCCAGTCAAATCGAGAAGGTAATAATTAATTACAATGGTAGTTTCTCCTTACTAATGCTAGTTACAAAGGAGTTGGAACAGGATACCATTCCTACTGCCAGTCAAAGTCGATGTGGAGAATAATGATTACAATAGCAGACGTCCTCCTGCTGGGAGTCACTATCGTTGTAAAAGATTAATTATAGTGGCAAACACACCCTTTCTACATCGTTACAAATCGGCTTCAATGAATATAAATAGATCGACAAACGAAGTATATGGATGTTTATTTCTTTGGAAACCTTCATTTACAGATTAACTGCTGCTAAACGACACACCATATCGACAAACGGATTGTACCATGAGACGCCTCATTTAGCGGTTTAAATGGCTGGTCTTAAGACATTTTCTCCTTTCTCATCTATTTATGGGTAAAATTGAGTGAGAAACGTTGAATAGGGTGAAAATCGGTAAGGTTTTCTCATAGTGCATTACTTTTGGGTACTAATATGACAGCTACAAACATTGAATTTGGCTCAGGTATGGATACTGCTTGGGTGAATGTTCATTAGAATTAGATGAATCTATCTTTCGTGTAAGTGATTCGAACTACGAATTATACGTGTACAAAGAGGGAAACGTAGGTATAATCGATAAATAGACACAAATCTAACATGTAAAGAACAGAGTTACGACGAAACATCTTAGAACCAAAGTTGTAGATCACTCCAAATTGAAATGAGATTGTGCCGTCCGTTTTGTGATGCGACTTACCATTTGACCGCGAAATACCTCGAAACGAAGGTCTGCACCGATATTAAAATTGGCTCAATATTCCGATAATTTTTGGGGGTAAAAATTAAATATTTAAAGATCTTGGAAACTTTCTGTCGAATTTCAGTTTTCCAGCTCGTCAGGCAAATTGTTCCTCAGTCTTGCTTTGTGGGAGGTGGGGTTAAACATGAGGACTTCAGGAAACTAAAGTTAACAATTATGCAGATGAAACGGATGAAGCGGATAACTGTACGAAAATTTCGCGAAAATAGTCAATGTACTAACACACGGTCGTTACGAATTTATATAAAGAATCTGCTCTACGTTCAACACCTTTTGGGCAATGTTCGTCAGCAAAACCGACTGTTCAGGATATCTCCATTATTAATCCTCCTATCGAAAAAATGCACAGGAGAAAAAGTTTTAGAAATGGATTTCCATCAAGGTTGGTTGATTTCCAGACAGGTTAGTCTTGTATGTATTGTGGGAGCGTAAAATCACTATTTCGGTTCCCTATAAACCCCCAGTCCATCCCGGGAATTTGAAGTCGTATGGACCTAAAAACCTACCTTTGGAGAGGTGGATGCTAAATATGAAGTTTGGTTGATATATCTCCAGTAGTTTTCAAGTTATAAGAAATGCGCTTTACACGCACCCGCTTTTGAGTTACGTCCGGTGGGACTTGTACCGAAAAACGGTCCGTTAATGATATCTCCCTTATTAATCCTGGTATCGAAACGATGCATATGAGAAAAAAGGTTTAGAAATTGATTTCCATTAAGGCAGGCAGATTTTCAGTTTGGTTGTGTAGGCCTATATTTTGTGTGAGTACAAAATCAGGGTTTCGGATTAAGAAACAATATTGGCCCCAAAACCTACCCAAGGACAGGTGGATTCTAAATATAAAATTTGGTAGAAAGGTATATCCAGTAGTTTTCAAGTCATAGACAGACAAAGAAAACAGCAGACACCAAGGCTAAGAATATGCAGATGGTCATTATTACACCTGAAACGGATAACTTTAGGGAAATTTCGCCCAAATAGTCAATGTACAGACACACGGTCGTTACGATTTCATTTATATAGATTAGCACATCCTAAAATGAAAATGAAAACCTACAAATTGTTTTCCAGTCAGTGGCCGGGTCAGGGATGGAATGAATGAAGCCCCCATCTTGTGGCGAGGATAGGAATTGTGCCGGCTGCCGAGACCTGTCGCACTCCTCTGGGGCAATAATTAATGACTGAGAGATGAAATAAAATGATAGTCCGACTCGTTGGCTGAATGGTCAGCGTACTGGCTTACGGTTCAGATGGTCCCGCGTTCGATTCCCGGCCGGGTCGGGGATTTTAATCACTTCCGATTAACTCTTCTGGCTCGGGGACTGGGTGTATTTGTGCGTACAAACACTCTCTTCATCATATTCAGACAACATACTACACTACCAACCAACACAGAAACACGCTAGAGTGATTACATCCCTCCATATAGGATTGGCATCAGGAAGGGCATCCGGTCGTAAAACAGGGCCAAATCCACATGTACGACGCACTTCTCACCCGCGACCACACAGGTGTGGGGAAAAGCGGTAGCAAAAAAAGATGAAGAAGATGAATTGAAATGATAATGGAGAGTGTTGTTGGAATGAAGGATGACAGGGAAAGCCAGAGTACCCGGCGAAAAACCTGTCCTGCCTCCGCTTTGTCCAGGACAAATATCACATGGAGTGACCGGAATTTGAACCACGGAACCCAGCGGTGAGAGGCCGACGAGTTGCTGCTTGAGCCACGGAGGCTACAGATTACAGATTACCACATCCATGAGTTCCAAATTATTTTCCACCCCTGGGGCAACAGCTGTGCTTGCCTTGGACTCCAGTAGCGCAGACCTAGCCCCAAGAAGCCCGGCCAACTTAAATTTGAAACGCAACCTGATAAACATTTTGACAGCGGTTTTGCACTTTTTGGAATTCTGCTCACCGCTCTTTCCCCTCGAACACTTTTATAAATGATTTTGAAGCCATTTATTCCTCGTACGTCGCCACATGTTCAAAAGTACGAAACTGACCGTTCTTCGCATCACATTCTCTCAAATGTATACTACTTGATTTATTTTCGCCGTATACTAGTATAAATAATCGAGACGAATCAAATTGTACCTTACACGACCACAGCTACACTAATTCTTAACCACGTGACACGGCTTTTTTAGTACTTCAAGTTGGTGGTCCCATTGCATTTTTCAATGACGTCATACCGAGGTCAGACTCTTGTTACTGGGTACAATGGTCCTTCCTCATTACAACGTGATATCGAACATTATCGATATTGTCTGGAAATTATTTCGATTTTAAAACTTCCATGTTACAATGTGATATCGAACAATATCGATATTGTTTGGAATTCATTTCGAGTTTCAGACTTTCATGTTTCAATGTGATATCGAACAATATCGATATTGTTTGGAATTTATTCCGAGTTTAAAACGTCCACTTTCCAGGGTGATATCGAACAATATCAATATTGTTTGGATTTATTTCGAGTTTAAAAATTTCATGTTTCAGTGTGATATCGAATACTATCGATATTGTTTGAAATTTATTTCGAGTTTAAGACTTTCATGTTTTAATGTGATATCGCACTCTATCGATATTGTTTGGATTTATTTCGAGTTTAAACGTTTCATGTTACAATGTGATATCGAACAATATCGATATTGTTTGGATTTATTTCGAGTTTAAAAGTTTCATGTTACAATGTGATATCGAACAATATCGATATTGTTTGGATTTATTTCGAGTTTAAAACTTCCATTTTCCAGGGTGATATCGAACAATATCGATATTGTTTGGATTTATTTCGAGTTTAAAAGTTTCGTGTTACAATGTGATATCGAACACTATCGATACTATTTGGATTTATTTCGAGTTTAAAAGTTTCGTGTTACAATGTGATATCGAACACTATCAATCCTTGCTCGTTCCCCTCCGTGTGGGGATGGTAGAATAACATCCACGGTATCCCCTGCCTGTCGTAAAAAGCGACTAATATGGCGTCCAACTGGGGTGGATAGGTTGGCGATCACGATTCCCCTAGCTCAGTCCTGGCATTGCTTCCACTTACTTGTGCCAGGCTCCTCACTTTCGTCTATCCTGTCCGATCTCAACTGGACAACTCTTATTTTCCGAACCCAACGATATTACGTTTGCGAATCCTAGGGAGTCTTTCATTTCACGCCCTTCGTGGCCGTTGTCCTACTTTGGCCGATACCTTCATTTAACGAAGTGTCGGACTCCTTGCATGTTCTCCCTCAGGTCAGTGTTCATAGAGGATGGCTGCCCAGTTGTACTTCGTCTAAAACAATAATCACAACCAACACTGGTAATACTCGCCGAACCAAGATATAAAAATGCAAGAGGTCGCAACATTTCGTAGGTCACGTGAGCCAAATACTGTTAGGGTCTCAAGAGAAAAGAAGTTGATCAAGAAAATTCGAACAGAAAAGACGGTGCCCTGTACAAGTCAGTAGGAGCAACGACAGACTCAGCTGGGATCCCCTGGTTACCATCCGACACTCACTAGGTGTGGGCGGGCTGAGTAGCTCAGATGGAAGAACGCCAGCCTTCTGAGGTCAAGTCAGTGGGTTCGATCTCGTTCAGTCCGGTGCTATTTCAAGGTACTCTCTTACGACAACCTACATGTAGCACCAGTACACTTAGCGGCATGTAAGAAAAAACTTCTGTGGGACAAGATTCCGGTACCTCGACGTCTCCGAAAACTAGTTAGTGGGACGTAAAACGAAAAACATTAATATTACACCAGGTACTGGTCTTTGTGGGAGAGCCTCCGTGGCTCAGGCGGCACCGGGCCTGTCTCTCACCGATGGATTCCGTGGTTCATGGGAGATTTATGCAGGAATAAGCGGAAGCGGGACAAGTTTTATTCCGTTTTTCGCTATTTTCCTTCATTCCTGCTACACTCTCCAGTATCATTTTATTTCATCTGTTAGTCATTAATCATTGCCCCAGAGGTGTGCGACAGGCTTCGGTAGTCGGCAGAATTCCTATCCTCGCCGCTAGATGGAGGCTTCATTCAGTTGGATGACTGAAAACGGTCTGAGGATCTTTTTCACTGGCCCTTCTGAGACTATAAACAGTAATTACGTAATTGATTGCGAGGAAAGGTCTCTCAAACAAAACTGCACACCACGCAGCCTGTAAGAAATATCTTCCTCGGGTTAACTTTTTTATCCCAGAACGATTTTTGTACCTGCTCCACATACCTGCTATGTTAATGTAAATCAGTGTTCGTGATTTGTCTCGCCTCAGGTCAACCACCCAAGCATATCAAGCATATCAAGCATTATCAAGGCCATTAAGAAAGAATGCATTAAAATATGATTTATTAATGGTTACAGAAGGAATCAACGAAATAATGGTAAAAAAAGCAATAGTGATTGATTAAATTGCTTATTGACATCGGTTTCTCTGTAGTTTTGAAAGCTGCCAATAGGTCTGAGATTAATACATATTCAACAGTTCCACGTGCTGATTTGTGGCTGTCGTATTTCATAAGTTTACCGGAGGAATATTCTTTCAGCCTCTTCTTCTGCAAGAGAATATTTAACCTTTTCACTCACTCGCTGTCTAGTATTTACGATGCGGGGTTAATTGAGTCAAGAAATAAACATTGTTTGGTCCTTGGAAGCTGTCAAAGACATTAAGCTTTGAGAGGGTGATAATTGGGGGGTACCAGGTATACATTTTTGGAATGTAGATATCTCTACGCAAAGGATCCAAATGGTAAACTTAATAAATCAAATTTATGCTTTACTTTAACACAAAAAATGATAATTTTGTTTGGCTATAAATCGTTTCATATAAGCTGATGATGATGATGATGATGATGATGATTTTTGTTTTAAGGGGCCTAACATCGAAGGTCATCGGCCCCTAATGGTACGAAATGAAATAACAAAAATTTCAAAGGCATCCACTGACCAAAATAAAAATAAAAAATGTCATGAAGAATGAATGGATGCACAGGAACCCAACAAAACAAAAAAACAAACAAACAAACAAACAAACAAACAAACAAAAACAGTGGATCAGACTCAAAACAGATCGAAAATAACATTATCACTGACCAAGGAACCACTTATAAAGCACAATGATGCTTGGTGTCTAAAGGGGTGAAAAATCCACGTCTAAGGCCCCACAGAATGGTACATGTCGCGAGTAAAATAGAACCATGGTATGTGTCATGTTGGGGTACTAATCAGAAGTAGCGAAGACTCACGGTGTTCTACAAAAGATGGTACTACTCACAAGTATTGCAATACGTACAAGTAACGCAGACCTATGGTGTGTCTCACACAATGGCGCAACTCATAGCCAACGCAAATCGAGAAGGTTCCCCACCTAGGTGTACTAAACACGGGCGCCGGTATTCCCGTGGTGTTCCTCACATAGTGGGTACGAATCACAGGCAACGCAGACCCAGGGTGTCGCTCATATAGCGGTACAACTCACAGGCTACGCCCAGACCCGCGGTGTTGCTCACATGGGTACGACGCGCGGGTACTGGAATCCACCAGGCCAGGCTTTTACTGCTACTTATCACAAACCTATTTCGTACCGAATTTAGTGGTACTACTCGCAAGTACAGGCAACCTATGGTGTTCCCCGCGTGATGGTACGATTCAAAATTAGTTTCATGGTTCTAATTCAGTCAGCCCTTGGTCGCCCCTTTTAGTCACCTCTTACGACAGGCAGGGGATACCGCGGGTGTATTCTATATGTGCGTCCCCCACCCGCAGGGGGTAGTGTGTTTGGTCCGCGAGAGGTATTTTATTTCCCTCAAGTCCGCCGGCAAGCCGGTTAGGACCCCCCTATCCGCCACCTGGGGACGCGTCACTTGGGAGTATCACCTCTCCCCCTGCTACGCCAACGTAGTAAGTTCGTGGTCATATAAGCTTGCCAGACGCACTTTTTTATGCGGAACAGTACGAAATTGTCGCTTTTTTCACGTATGATGCAAATAATGAATCACATGCAAAGTATTCCCATTATGAAAAGGACTACGTGATGATCTTGATGACAACATTACAATTTTAATGTTAATGAACATCACAGAGTCCGACTCTTTGGCTGAATGGTCAGCGTACTGGCCTTCGGTTCAGAGGGTCCCGGGTTCGATTCCCGGCCGGGTCGGGGATTTTAACCTCCATTGGTTAATTCCAATGGCCCGGGGGCTGGGTGTTTGTGCTGTCTCCAACATCCCTGCAACTCACACACCACACATAACACAATCCTCCACCACAATAACACGCAGTTACCTACAAATGGCAGATGCCGCCCACCCTCATCGGAGGGTCTGCCTTACAAGGGCTGCATTCGGCTAGAAATAGCCACGCGAAATTATTATTATTATTAACGTCACAGAAGATGCTGGAAATGGCCTCATCACAAGAAATGAAAGAAAAACAACTGAAGATACAAAACTCCTGACTCCACTTCACTGAGAAACCACCGGCAGAACTCAACACGCACAACAGGATACATATGACGCTCCTTTTTGATCATGTTTCGACATGACGATCGCTTAATTCTCACTTGCACAGGAGCACGGCGTTGAGATTTCGTCGGACTCGTTCTAGACTTTGCTGCACTCGAGCCATGTTTTCTAGTGTTCGTTATCTTTTCGGACAGTTACGGTCTTTATTTACTACATAGCCCATTTCACGTGATTTTGCCACGAAGTTTTGCATTGCAGACTTTGCTAACAGTCTTGCGCAAGCAGTTCCGCACAGGTTTTCTACGAATCGTGCTTCGCATAACCCTCAACAATGAACACGCGCTGTTTTATCGTGAAACACCATTCTGTGTTGCATTCGATTAGACACTAAACCCATCTGATCCTCTAACTTAGTCACCGACACGTATTCACACAGCGAAGTACTCGGGACAGAGCATGTGGGAGATACGCACGAGCAGACATATGACAGCAAACGATTGGTGCATCAAAATCACGGTTTCCAGCATTTCCTGCGATAGGCAGTTCTCCTGTTAGTTCTGCATCGGCCTTACAAATATTTTCCGGACCAGTTTTGTTTTGCCCAACCAGTATATTTTTTAAACAAAGACCTCGGTTTCAAAGGGTGTTATAATTAGCGGAGTCAGTTTTGATTGGTTGATCATTTAATTATTATTAAGGAATATTTAATTATTATGAGCCTCCGTGGCTCAGGCGGCAGCGCGCCGGCCTCTCACCGCCGGATACCGTGGTTCAAATTCCGGTCACTCCATGTGAGATTTATGCTGGGCAAAGCGGAGACAGGACAGGTTTTTCTCCGAGCACTCCGGTTTTCCCTCTCATCTTTCATTCCAGCAACACTCTCCATTATCATTTCATTAATCAATCATTAATCATTGCCCCAGAAGAGTGCGACAGGCTTCGGCAGCTGGTACATTTCCTATCTTCGCCGCTAGATGGGGCTTCATTCATTCCATTCCTGATCCAGTCGAATGACTTGAAACAGGCTGTGGATTTTTCATTTAATTATTATGCATTCAGAGATCACTATTGTTTCTGATTTGATTTGTGGGGAAGGAAATGTTCCGGATGTATCAGATACATACTACGCGGTACAATTGTTTTTGCTAGTTGTTTAACTTTGCACTAACACATCAAAGATTTTTGCCGACGCAACGAAAGGAAAATGTTAGGAGTGGGAACGTAACGGCCGTGGCTTTAATTAAGGCACATCCCAAGAATTTTTCTGGTGTGAATATGAGAAACCACAGAAAATCGTCTTCAGGACTGCCGACGGTAGTATTCGAACCAACCATTTCCCGAATTTAAGCTCACAGCTACGTGATCATATGCAGTAGAGTGGGTGGTCTACCTGGCCGTTTCAGGGGCTTTCATTCTGGTGTATGGAACGGCTACTTGTGACAACGGAATGTCGGAGAACTACTACTAATATTTCCATTCCTTCCTGACGAAGGGGAGGGTGGGCCTCTTAGACAGTGATGAAGTCTCTCAGGTCAAGAGGTGTGTATCGAAGGAGGAGATATGCGGAGAATGTGAGCGGTTTGGCGGTCGTGGTCTGTATTAGGAACTGTCCCGATATTCGCTTTTGTGCAGGAGAATGGAAAACCACGGAAAGCCATCCTCAGCACAGCCGACGGTGGGGACCAGTCCATCCCCGTCTCCCGAATACAGATGCGTAGAGCCACGGTAGAACCATAACCATCCATCCTCTGCTCGGTTGGCTGGTCGGAGTGCAGAGCCGACAGGCCAGCCATGGTCACTTCTCGGCCGAGACCTACTCTGTAACAACCGACTTGTCAGAGAAGATGCCGAATGTTATAAGAGATACAGACTAAACGGGAACTGAACTTGCAGAGGTGAACAAAAGTGACTGGGGTGTAAAAATTGCTTTTCCATGTTTTGACTTCTTGCGCTATCTATGGGTCTTGTTAACAAACTAGGCTACGTAGCAGTTCGAGACTTCACCACTCGATGTCATGAAAACTTTGTACAATTGGTAAGGAAATTAGTGAAAGCCGTAACTGCGTTTTTGTCAAAATACAGTTTTCTTAGTAACAACAGTCAATAGCGGTGAGCTTTCTTTCGGGAGATAGTGGGTTCGGACACCACTCTCGCCAGCCCTGAAGATGGTTTTCCGAGGTTTCCTCATTTTCACACCAGGCAAATGCTGGGACTGTATCTCAATTAAGGCCACGGCTACATCCTTCCGTACCGGGCGAGTTGGCCGTGCGCGTAGAGGCGCGCGGCTGTGAGGCTTGCATCCGGGAGATAGTAGGTTCGAATCCCACTATCGGCAGCCCTGAAGATGGTTTTCCGTGGTTTCCCATTTTCACACCAGGCAAATGCTGGGGCTGTACCTTAATTAAGGCCACGGCCGCTTCCTTCCAACTCCTAGGCCTTTCCTATCCCATCGTCGCCATAAGACCTATCTGTGTCGGTGCGACGTAAAGCCCCTAGCAAAAAAAAAAAAACATCCTTCCCTCTCCTAGCCCTTTCCCATCCCATCGTCCGTAAGACCTATCTGTGTCGGTGCGACGTAAAGCAACTTGTAATAAAGTACAGTTATAAATTAATATATTCGGAAGTATGGTACCTAGAAGCATCATGAACTCTTATTTTAAAATGTTCAGTATCTTATGCCAATTTTAGAACCACTAAAATCTCAAAAATGAAAAATCCGACTTAAGACCCTCTCTGCTCTACGGGTCACTGTACTGGAAATTGTGTAAGGGATCTGTGCATTACTCATTTGAAAAGAGCTTAGCATGTACAGTTCCGGTGTAGTCAAATGCGTAGGTGTAGAATGGCCGCGAAATACGAATGACGATTTTGTGGATATGCTGCTCATATTTGGAGAGTGGCACCGATATGAACAGCAATTAGCTAGGGTTTCTGTACAAGAGTGTCTAGATATACGAAATCCAGACCGCAGTATGTTCCGAAAGAGAAGACTACGGTACTCTATCATGGTACGCTTCATGTGGAAACTAGTTTTTGAGGACACGGCAAAGGGATCTGGAGGATTTGAATATGGTGAAGAAGCTGTTCCTGCAGTACGTCATACCAGTATTGGAGCTGTGGCTTACACATAGGGAATGCGTCATGATGAAAGGAACAGAATTAACATACTTTGCAATAGCAACCGAACAAACAGTACACAGTTACGTGTCTGCAACATAATGACTATGCTCGTCCCAAAGCTTTCTGAGAACTGATCGCTAAACAAGTGAGTAACACACACCTGAGCATAAATTATAATGTTACTTAATGTCCTAAGTTTACGTATGCACAGTAGTGTCACGTGTTGTTTTAGCTTACCAGATCACGCCTCCAAAAAATGACCGATTTAACACCCATAGAAATATTATGGGACTAATTGGGTCACTCATCAACCGCCATTTTTGTGATACCTGCTGTATAATAATAGGCCTACATTAAAAAATTAGAAGAAGAAGAAAGGTCTGGCAGAACAACTAAAGCCAAAGAAAGGAGGACACTAAGGAAGATCTTGGGCCCAGTAAAGGAAAATAAAGAAGATAGGAGAAGGCTCAATCATGAACTATATCTGCATATGAAAAAACAGCTGACACTATTAAGAAAAGACGGGTTTCCTTCTATGGTAAATTACCACGAAAGGGACCAGAAACAAAATTTTGCTTTACCTCGCGGCGACACAGGTATGTCTTACGGCGACTAGGGGATGGTAAAGGTCTAGGAGTGGGAAGGAAGCGACTGTGGTCTTAATTAAGGTACAGCACCAGCATTTGCCCGGTGTAAAAATGGGAAACCACGGAAAACCATCTTCAGGGCTGCCGACAGTGGTGTTCGAACCCACTATCTCCCGAATGCAGCTCACAGCTTCGCGCCGCACGGCCAACTCGCCCGGTAGACCGGAAAGAAAAATTGTCCACTGGAATCTTTGCCTACTTTCTTAATAAGAAAACTACAGAGGGTCTGATTCACCGAGGTGGAAACATGATTTACGAGAATTGGGGATCTTACGTGATGACATCTTGCAACGTGAGCCTTTCGAGAAGAAAACTGATGGTCTACAGAGTTTTAAAACAACCTAAAATGGACCGAAGAGGGAAGCTCACCGTAAGTTACGGGAGTACTGGGCGAGGGTTAAAGCTCAAGACAGAAAACGTTTGAAAGAGTGTGGTGCATAGCTGGCCGAAACAAAAAAATATTCTTCTTTTGTTTCGGCCAGCCATGTTGTGTTCTGTTGTTTTGTGTTGTGTGAGTTAAGGCGAATTCAAAGAGCCAGTCCCAGAGCAAAAGGAATTAGCCAGACGTGGCTCCAATTTCCGACCTCATCGGGAATCAAAGTCAGGTCCCAAACCGAAGAGCTCTATGCTGACAATTCACTCCTCGAGCCATAATAATAATAATAATAATAATAATAATAATAATAATAATAATAATAATAATAATAATAATAATAATAATAATAATAATAATAATAATAATAATAATAATGTCAGAGGTACAACTTTAATGTAATACATGACAGGAAACCGCACACTGGATGAAACGTGTTATTAACTATATCGTTCTTTTTCCCTATGACTAAAATAGGGAAAGCTGTAACTATTAAGGAGAACTTCAGTTCTTTGTTAGTCATTACTTGCATACTGCTGTTTAGCCTTGAGGGTCTGACTTTAAATACTTGTTTACGACCTGCTCAATGCATTACCATTTATTTAGGAAGAAGAGAAATAACAGATAATTGCTAAGAATATTCCTAAGAAGGAGACATTATGAAACTATATGATTCATGGCTCTAGTTACGTAGTCCAGACACTCGCACGAGATCGGGCGTGCGAAAATAAGATATGGGAGCGGCCAGGTGGCGTTGTTTTAGTTGTGAGTGTGCATTTGACGGACATCCAGTTGGAGGTGTTCTTGCTATGTGGCGTTGAAGTGAAGAGTGTCAATTTCACCGCTCTAAAGCATGTGATCAAGGTTTCCCGTCGTCATAATGCATCAGAACGTTGTATAGGATTACGTGAAGCCTATGCCGAGAATGCATTACCGTATAGGACGGCTGCACGATGGATCAAGGCGTTTCGTGCGGGTCGCAAACAATGTCGAGCTCTTATTACAACGGTGCGTTGGAAGGTCTTTTAATATCCTTCGTACTCAGCAGACACCAGTTCTTGTGACTTCGATCTGTTTCCGAGGCCATCGATTTCCCGAGATGGCATCTGAACTCCGCGCAGTGCCTGTCAGCAACACAGAACGCCTTACCAACGGTCCCCGACGGCTTCCCGGCATTTGGTAAAAGCTAATAGACTTTGTGAGTGACTACATGAAGGAATATATTGCAATAGAGGGGTTACTGGCTTTTTTCTTTACAAAACAAACTGTCAGCTTTTAATAATCCTTGAAATAATGGTGAGTGAATATTCCCAAACCAAATGGAGATGGATGCGTTCGGGCCTTGAGAATCCTTTCATCACAGTCTTCAGGAAGTTCGGTGATGGTAGTCTTCCTGCGTTGAGCAGAAATAAGTGAAAAGTCCTGGTCGTTTGGTAGGTAGCTGCGGCCACAAGCGGGAAAAAAGTATGTAATCCTTTTACAAAGTTTGAGAATGTGCGCTACACAGAAGAGGAAATAAACCATTGTTTTATTTTTGTTTTGCCCAGGACAGCTGTCACTTATTAAAACCACCTCATCCGTTAACTTGCAGTGTGGGATGCTATTTATGAAATGAAGCAGCATTGAGATAACCTCATTGGACCATTTGTGTCCATATTAACGTAAAACCTTGGAGAACAGGAGTACAACCTAGATGAACGCGGGCAGTTGTAAATAAATGTGGAGCTCATCAATGGTTTATCGGGAGTTGAGCAGAGCGCTCTCCCAGCATCTGCCTGAAGCACTACTAACTAGTCGTGTTCTAGCTAGCAACAGTCCAGACTTGTGGGTTTTTTGCAGAATCGCCGGATGTTTAGAGGCTTGAGGTGTTTTTGACATAATCGGCTGTGAAATCACGTGCGTAATGCTGAACACTACAAGATGGCGCCTATAACTCGCTTTTCGATTTTTTTGACTAGTGGGGTTTTTGCCGGCAACCCCTCAATTGTACTTGTTAGTCCAATAAATATTGCGCTCTATCAATCTTGCCACTACTCTCGTATAATACAGTAGTAGTAATATACTGTAGTACTGAAGCTCTCTTTCGTGGCAGAGAATGAGGAAGGAGATCAGTAAAGTTAGTTCATCTTCATAGAAATAACATCGGAGATTTAAGCTGCCTAAATCAACATAGTACAGGCGCCAGGAAATGTTCTCCGCAACGCCTAGGTGCTGCTGTGCGAGGTTGCATCAGCAGTTAATTTGGCAGCAACTGCCACTTGTATCAAAACGAACAAACAGCAAACAGTAAACTTTGTACTCACCACAGCAATTCATAACATATGCTGGAAGTGTTGTCCTTGTGTTCAAAGACAGACTTCAACACATATTGTCGAAGACTTTCACTAAAGTTTCTTGCGTAATGGACTGCACATAATTAGTGATATTCACTTTAAATTCATCAATCGTTTTTGGATTAATTTTTTACACCTGCCTGTTTCCGGTACATCGTGGACTGAGCCGGTCACACGAAATTTTCTTATCAAATCCCGAACGGTATCCACATTTGGACACTTCGAATTAGAAAACCGTGGCTGAAATTTTAGTTTAAATTTCGCGAAAAACGTATTCCACTAAAAAAAACTCTCTATTCGTGTATACCCTACGTATATACACTTTGTTCGTTCTCTTTATGTCGTGTGTTTTTGAAACTGCCTTTATTGCCATTCGCACCATGGGAGGCATATTTATTTACGTTACCCGATTTCGTTAATTTTGTACTAAGTATGTCTTATGGCAGGGGTTCATCTGAAAAATTGCATCACGAAATTATGTGACGCGATGTTACTTAGCAACCGTGCAGGCTGTGATATGAAGTATTGATGGATGACCGTGACTGAGATACATACAGAAGACTCTTTTATCAAAGGGGCCACACATAATCATACTGTAGTTTCATAGGGCCTCAGTCAGCTTTCCCCTTTCGATGCGGTAAATCCTACACGTGTCGACTCCAAATACCGCATAGATGTTTCTCGAAAATTATTTGTTGGTTGCAAATAAATTAATCCTAATCAATTTGAGTTTCATTAACTGAAAGGCATATTTATGATCATTTGATTTCCCCAAACGGCAATTCGAGACAATTTTTAATTTCAATGATTGATGAGTGAAATCACATTATACTTTTCTGTTTGTTGAAACTTTTGGCAGGGGCTTTACGTCAGACCGACACAGATAGGTCGTATGGCTACGATATGATAGCAAAGGCCTAGGAGTTGGAAGCAAGCGGCCGTAGCCTTAATTAAGGTACAACCTCAGCATTTGCCTCGTAAGAAAATGGGAAACCACGGAAAACCATCTTCAGGGCTGCCGACAGTGGGATTCGAACGCACTGTCTCCCGGATTCAAGCTCACAGCTGTTGTAAATATTTAAACGCCATGAAAAAGCGCTGTCGAAGGGAGAATCCACCTCCCTTAGTAGCCCAGACGGTACAGCGCTGGTCTTCTGATTTCACGTTGGCGGGTTCAATCCCAGCTCAATCCGGAGGTATTTGAAGCCAAGATTCAGTGTGTGTATGTTTCAAACTCGGACATTCCTTGACGAGGTTGTTGACAATAATAATAATAATAATAATAATAATAATAATAATAATAATAATAATAATAATAATTGTA
Source organism: Anabrus simplex (assembly GCF_040414725.1). NCBI lineage: Eukaryota > Metazoa > Arthropoda > Insecta > Orthoptera > Tettigoniidae > Anabrus > Anabrus simplex. The sequence continues at coordinate 331,059,988 of NC_090270.1, forward strand.
CCGGGCGGTACACCTCCACGCCGCTTATTTAAAATTTGCGCCAGTTGAAACTCCTCTGCTGGAGGAAGTCTGAACTTTATCTACGGTATTAATTTTCTACTTTCTCAGAAGATGTCACTACCTGGAAATTTTGGAGTTTTTGAACTGTGTCATTTTCGACGTATTTTTGTTTTGCTTGTAGTAAGAAGTGTGAACTTTCTCTTCTAGAGGACACTACTGAAGATCAACTATAGTGCACCCTAGTGCGGAGTGAAAGAACTGTTTTTTTGGAGAAAATTTAATTTCAAAAGTTTGTTCTTTGCTAAATTTCTTTCAGTCATTGTTTAAGTTGGCAATATTAACCCTTTCTTTCCCCTTGTTTTGAATTTAGCCAATCCCGAATTTCTTAAATTAATTTTCCACCAATGATGTGTTTCTTCTTCATCTTGTGTAGGGGTTTTCTTTAACCACCAATAAAAGATTGTGGGCGGGTGTTTTCCTTCCTAAAACGCCTCGAACTTTCCGCGAGAGTATATAAACTGCTGATTTTAGGGTCTCTGCGCCACTTCTGTTCCATCTTTTCGTGTGTAAAGTACATAGCAGGGGGCGGGAAGCGCCTCTTTCTTCGGCGGCAGTCAACAACCAGGTAATGGCCGATTAATTACTTCTTTTCTTGCTTGCTCAGCAGTTCAGCAGTTTAACTCTCGGGGCGGGTCCGAAGTTTTTCCATTATGTAACCTTCCTTAAAATGTAAAGAAACTTGTATCTATTCTATCTTTTAAACTACATATTGGGATAGAGAGTGCTTAACCCTCTCGAGCTCCCACTCATATTGTTTTGAGGTGAACTTATTTTCTCAACCTATTTTTCCTTAACATTATGTAAATTTGTTTCTTTCTAAAGTCACCTCTTTAGTATGGGATTAGTCGCTTAAGTGCGGCCAGTATCCAGTATTCGGGAGATAGTAGGTTCGAACCCCACTGTCGGCAGCTCTGAAGATGGTTTTCCGTGGTTTCCCATTTTCACACCAGGCAAATGCTGGGGCTGTACCTTAATTAAGGCCACGGCCGCTTCCTTCCCACTCCTAGCCCTTCCCTGTCCCATCGTCGCCATAAGACCTATCTGTGTCGGTGCGACGTAAAACAACTAGCTAGCTAGTATGGGATTAGCCCTTGCATTTGTGGCCTAGAGCCAGATTAGGTTTTAAAAGCAAATGTATTAGGAGTGCAGTTCGCCTCCTCTCAACTTGGTATTTTAGAGGTCATGTAATTATCCTTTTATCGCTTAATAGACCTCAGTAGGTTGGGTATTTTACCCCTGTGCTTACGTCCTTAGAGGACAGCTTGAAAGTAGAGTTAGGTGTGGCCTTGTGATAGGCTTAAAACTTTGAGAGCGGATCGCTCTTTTGCAATTTGTTTCTGCGTGCCTCTAGGAGGTATTACTGTGTAATTCGGAGCAAGTGCTCCTGGGCATGACTGGGGTTTTCTGCCCCTTTGCTAAACCTTATGTACATGTAAATTCGGGCTAACTGCTCGAGAATTGGAAGTTCGGGGCCCGAAGCCCAAAACCTGTAAATACTATTGTTGCTCTTTGTTGCCTTGCTACTCTGTACCTGCCATTCTTGTTATTTCTGAGTTTGAAAAGAAAATATAACCTTGTTAAATTTTAAATTAATTTTACTTTCGTAGCTTGAGCCCTGTTCACCACCCCGCACCTTCTTTCACCTCTAACTACCACAAAAACACGGTAACAATAATAAACAAAGCAAAGTCATTTCCGTACACGCCATGAAGCTCCCTGGAGGGGTTGAAGGTAAAGGCTTCGACTATCCGTAACATCAGCACTTGATGCAGCAGTGGTTAGCTCTAGGCCCGGCCGCGTTTGCTCCCAGACCTGGTACTCATTTTTGGTATAGCATGAGTGAACCTCACGGCCATGTGAACCTCAGGAAGTAGAAATCTCGTTTCTTAATTTTTTCGACTTCCTGGCAGGAAATCGGACCCACGCCTTCGAGCTCGCCTTTACCGCAACGACTACGCAGCCCCTTAGTAATAATATAACTAGAGGACCCGTGTTACTCCGCAGCATTCGTTATAAACAGGTCACATAACTCGTCTTGATCTGCCTGTCGTAGTCATATTGTTTTGTCTGCCCTTTTCAATGGTTTTATGAACATTTAATAAGAAGCGCGTTATGGTATGGTGCAGTTCGTAGTCAGAATTCATACATTCCCACGTCTTTATGCCGTTTGTTTTGTAAAAATCGATCCATATTGTGACCGTGAGGCCACAAATGAGTGAACAGGTGTTGGTGCGGCTTGTGTTCGCTTGTCGGCGAGATGGGGTGCGCGCGACCTTGGACAAGGGCGAGAACGAGTTTTTTTGTGCGGAGAGCGGCCAGCTGGCTAACGGAATAAAAATAAAAAAATGAAGTTTGGCGAGTGAAAGAAGGAGGCCAGCGCGTGTCACCTGTAATTGCGAGGAACGATATGAATGAAATATTTGTAATATCTTTGGTGGCGACGTGCATAATTACGGAAGGCTCAAGGGCTAAATTAAAATAAACTGGATAAAAAAGAATAGCACATTTAGGGGATATAAATTAAAAAACTGAAATTTTGAAATAATTTACACGACCTTGTGGCTAAAATGGTGATGAAGTTGTAGATTCGTACAGTAAAAGAATTTAGTGTCTAAATTGACTTTACTTCCGTGCATGTGCACCAGACATGATATTTAAGTCATGTGATACGAATACTCATTCTCACACACTGGCGTGTTCCTGGACTATCACCTTCAGTCGCTCAGCGTGGAACGTCGTGAATACTGGCTTCACTCCTGTGCTCTACACGTCTGAAAATTGGATACAATTTAGAACAGTGCTGTGATCAGACGTCGAATGTGCAGATATTAATCCCTTAAGTACGTGTCATTTCCAAAATACAGTTACGTGTGTGTTTGGAGCCTACTCTAAAGCATTTTGTGTAAGTTTCAGCTTTCTTACGAGTGGACGCGGAAGACGTGGACGTGAATATTTCCAGAAAAGGATGGAACTTCGCATCATGGATTACCAGTGCTTCACCATGAAGTTCTAAACCTTTGACCATCGTTGGCGGCGTCGGGATGCAGATTCTTTCTTCCTGGCATGGCTGATTGAGAACCCAGACTTCCAGACATGAAGATTTCTCTATAAGTTAAGTCGATTACGTCTCATTTATATCTGTTCTATGTAGTTTTGTTCTATTCTTTCTTTCTTCTTAATAAGCTATTTTGACACATTTTATGGTTGTTTATTTGCTCGAATACGTCGTAAAACTGACACATGTGATTACTTAATGACCATGTGGCCATGAATTTGACAGTGAGGGTTCTGATAGAGTTATCCATGTGTTATCGACACCATCTTTGCTTATTGAGTAAATTTCGTCACGAATATGAACTAATTTATGTCTGATAGATTTAATGGTAGGATATTTCGTCCACATTTTCTATATTTTCCTTGTAATGGAACTTCTACTTGTACCTCGTGTCGGAGACAACGTGTCATCGGGATATTGAGTCCGAATTCTATGTACGAATTTAATGTGAACAAGTGCATTGGGAACATGTGATAATTAGTTGGAGTAATTAATCATCGAGACACTTTTAAGTGGATATTATGTATTTGTAGGACGTTGGTAGGTCCTGATATTTCACGGCTACACATATTTGAGATTAGGATGCGACAAGTCAGGGTCGTCATTGTGGTACACTGTACGTGTAGAGTATATGGAATAATTGTGCATGGCACAAATCTTCGTGAAACTGAGCTTTTCACATGTTAATGGATTATTCGCGATAAATGCAGTGTAGTCTAATGTTAGTGTCTTCAGATGAAGAAAATGAAAGTCCATGTTAATTGATGTACTTTTTAATTCGTGGGAATATCCCAACTTTTCTCTAGTAATCCAGTAATTTCAAGCTCAAGGTACAGATGAATGTTCGAGAAGGCCTTAGGTCTAAAGAACAGGTCTTCGACGAAATATCTAAATAATATCTGATTCGTGACTATACCAGCCTATTCGTTGATGCAATTTTTCGCTCTCATGTGATAACTCAATCTTGCTGTAACTCAATAAATTCGTTAACAGGAGAGTAATACGGTTGATCGACACTCGTCGACGTGTACATAGTGTAGATATTTTCTTCTTGGTACTTACAGTCTTCTTGACAATTTCCGTAGTTAGCTGTAGAAGTAGTTATTTGTTAGTATTTAGAGGATTATTTTTTATGTGTTCTGTTGTGAAATATGTGACACTGATATTATCGATTGATAGTGGACAGGATTTCCACATGGATGGTATTCTCCCCATTTACTTACGTTTGCAAGCCCAGGAGGCGTTCTATTTTGTTTAATTATTGGTCAAATACTTAACGTTCAGTATAAATTCTCACGAAAAGAGATGTGAGGTGACGTGAACAGGTATATCCGACGTCTCGGATTAACTTAGAGAAAACCAAGGCAAATTCAACTTTTCATTTTATTGTTAAGACAACGACTGTAAATTTTATTTTTGCTATAAGTGTTAACTTTTTGAATCTTGGATATTTCTTTATTATACTCGTTCTTACAATTACTGCATTTTTTCCAGATTATCGATGAAGGCTTGGCCCAGACCTCATTTTTTCTGAATGAAAATTTTAATTCAACTTTAAACCAATAATTTAATAACTTTAAGACGATAAAAAAATTTTTTTTCACAATGTAAATACTCTGTTAGAATGTCAGGGAAATAACTGTCGTGTACCATCCCATTTGTTTGTGCCTAGGTTTGTTACATCAAGAGCCATATTAAAGCCCATAACGTAACGATCATAATCATAATCATAGATTTCAGGATGGCCAATACTGCATTTACTTAAATAAAAGTGTCACATTTGTTCTATACTTGGAACGTGCTTATTTGATGAACCCTATGATAAAATCCTGCCACATTCATTTATTTTATAAGTCTACAGCCACCGGACTGAGCACCCCTGGGGTGTCTCGTGTTCGCAGACTGACTACGACGGGCACATCTTAGTGGCTAGTCCCTTCCGTGGGGCTCGATTTGTGGCTTAAAAGTGGCTTAATCCATCGTGGAATTTGATTAATTGCTTCTCCACGTGGTTTAAATTGACTTGCTCAAATTACTAATTATTCAAGGTTCGGCAGGTTCATTTCAGATTTAATGCCATCCCAGTTAGGTAGAATTCTAACAGAGTACGCGGAATTTTCAGAATATTTTACTTATGATGATGTGTTTCACATGGAAAAATGAGGGTTAGGAATTTTCTTCATGAAACTTGAATTTGCCTTATCACAATCAACATGTCTGGGGGGAAAGTTTCTGCATTTCGGCGTTTGCTGACACAGGTCACTTTATGAATAATAGAATGGATCTCGAGGAGATTAGGAGGTTATTAGAGACTCTGACTGTAGAGAGTAGGAGAGCACAGGACGAGAATAAAGAGGAACTCAGAAAAATACAGGAAGAGAGTAGGAGAGCACAGGAAGAGAGTAGGAGAGCACAGGAAGAGAGTAGGAAAATACAGGAAGATAGTAATGAGCGAATAAGTCAAAAAATGAACATTATGGGTGCTGCGATACAGGAAGAGAATAGGAAGGCACAGGAAGAGGCGAAAAAGGGTCGTGACGAACTATATGCAAAACTGGAGGAAACTAGTTGTCGGATTGACAATATCGTGTTAGAGTGCAGGGAAAATCAGAAAAAAACCCTGGAACAAGTTGTTACTTTGACGAGCCAGATTAAAGAGGATAATAAGGTTATCACCGGGAAGGTCACCGCTCTTCAGAGTGACGTAGTCCTAGTCAGAAATAACATTGAATCTGTGAGGAAGGAGATAGATGTTATAAAGGTAGAGATTTCTACGGCACAAGAAGAGATGTCAGAACAAGTGAAAAATCTTAGAGGAGAGGTCACAGAAGACTTAAAGAAAATAAAAGAGAAGGTCGACGATGATCTCCGTTCCGTAAAGGACAGTATCTCAGTCAACCAAATGGAGATACAAGATATTTCACTCCAGTTCGATGATATCAAGAGCATGATTGACAAGGACAAGTCGGAAATACTCGAACAAATTATTAATCTTGCCGGAGATGTCAAGTCCGGGAAACAGAAGATGGAGGAAAATATGGACGCCCTCCAAAAATTAGAAAAAGAAGTAGGATTCTTGAAGTTGCAGGATAGGAGCACTAGAGTCTTAGTGACATCATTAATGGACCGACAGAGTAATGTCGAAGAGGTCGTACAGGCTAAATCTACTGTAACAGAAGGAATATCGCCCGTAGCTGAATCGTCTCAGAATATTACCCACATTGAACAACCCACAGTAAATCTCAGTACTACACCGGCACAAAGTGTACCTCAAATCATTAATTTTATCCGAATGAGCGAGGACAGGCCTAGAAAATTCAACAACTTAAACGGGGTCACACCTAAAAATTTCATTAGGGACCTTGATGAATATATTCGTGAACAGAAGATCCCTACTGAAAAACATCTGCGAACAGCGGAGAAATTTTTAGAGGGAGACGTGCTCAACTGGTACCATGCTTTCCGTTATACGTTTGAAGACTATGAAGGTTTCAAGCGCTTATTCCTACAGAGATACTGGGGAGCGGATCTGCAACAAGCACTACGGTTGGATTTGTATTCACGAAAATATTTCATAGATGGGCAGACGCAGTACGCTAATTACTTCTGTAATCAAGTACGACGAATGAAAGACCTCGACACTCCACCATCTGAAAATGAGTTGGTTCAAGCGATAACAAAGCAGTTTCCTGTGGAAGTACAGCGTTTGCTCATTGCTGCTAATGTTCAGACCGCCGTGCAGGCTGAGGCCATCCTCAGACAGCTCGACCACACCATGAATGTCTCAACAGTACCGAAAACTCAAAGGAGCAATACTTACCAGGTCAACGTAATAGACACTCCGAAAAACCGGAATTCGACTCCAATGCCTGAAAACGGAAATCAGAGTGGACCTAAAGAGTACAAAAACTATCCCAGAGCGTACGACCGTCGATGGGAAGAGAGAAGAACGAGACCCAGAGAGGACAGGATGGAAGATCCGAAGAATGTCCGGAGAAGGGGAAATTACAGGACACGGGACCGACCACAGGACTACAGACGGAATAGGCCCTATGATAGACGTAGATATTATTCAGATCGCAACTACCGGAATTTCAGAGATGAAATGGAGAACCGTCATCGAGAAAGCATGAGGTACATTGAAGAATTAAGGAAGGAAACTGAAAAAGGCTCAAAATGGAAGGACGCCATTCATAATCAAGACACTGATCCAGATGTGACAGGAGCCGAAAGCCTAGAGTTCCAACGACATAGGAATCAACAGCTGGGGGCTAGGGAGCTAAATCCTTCCGCGCCACAATACGCGCCGGAGTGTCAAGAAAAAAAAAAACGTCAATTTAAGACCGACTTTTTCACTCTCCTTTAACGATTTATCTTATATGAAGGAATGGACAGTTGCTCAAATAGATTCATGGTTCGTGAAACCGGAAGACCTAATCGAGGAAAAACAACCATGTCAACTTGATAAGTCTAAAGGGCTACCAATTATAGTCACCCGATTATACGCTCTTAGGGTGTACTCTCTCGTAGATACAGGCGCGTCCATTAGTATCATTTCTAAAGCTTTGTGTGAGGAACTGAAAAACAAACATGCCATACACACTATACCGGTCTCAAATGTTAAAGTGAAGGGAATAATTCCGGACAAAACCACTACATGCAAAGAACAGGTGTACATTGATCTCCAGCTAGGTAACACTGTATTTCCACACATATTTGTTGTCATGAACAAGATTAATTTTAATCTTATATTGGGAGCTGACTTTATGAAAGAGTACAATGCCGTTATCAACATGCAAAAAAATGAAATTTATCTATATAACGCCAATACAGTGGAACGAACGTCACTTCTGTCTGATCATCATGATGTACTAAAAGCCAGGGAGATAGAGGCGGATCAAGACGAAGATAGCCCAGCTAGCTCAGTTGCTGAGGTAATTCAGGAGGAAAACACTGAAATAGAACAAAGGATTTTTACCTCACCGGAGAAAATGGCCGAGGAAGAAACGGAGGATTTCGTTAGCCTAGTAAGGAGAAAGGTCAGCGAAGCCAAATGTTCCAAGGAGAATCAGGGAAAATTACTCGCATTATTGACAAAATATGAGAGTGTTTTCAGTGACAAGCCGGGAAAGATCCCAAATTTCAAGTACTCACTCCTAGTCAATGACTGGAAACCGTACAAACGTAAACCTTATCCTATCTCTGAGAAATACTTCACGGAAGTGAAGAAAATTATTCAAGAAATGGAAGCTAATGGAATTATTCGAAAGGCTACCACTCCATTCGTTAATCCACTGGCCGTGGTTCGTAAACCGAACGGGTCTTTGAGATTGTGCCTCGACGCGCGTCTATTAAATGGCCGTATCATACCGGAACACAATCAAGTTACGCCCCTGAAAGACCTGATCCGACGATTTAAGGGTAGTTCGTACCTGACCGGAGTTGATATAGTTTCTTCATACCATCACATAGTGTTGGATGATAAATCACAACTATTAACAGGTTTCCTCTTTGACCAGCAAACCTACGTCTTCGTCAGACTTCCATTCGGAATCAAGACATCAGGATGTGTTTTGCTGAGGGCCTTAGATAGAAATCTCACAGATGAGGTGAAGGAACAGACCGTGAGGTACATGGGTGATATCATTCTTCCAAGTAAAAGTATTGAAGAACATCTGGAACAGTTGGAGAAACTGTTGGTCAACTAGCAAGACGCTGGTTTTAAAATCAACTTGGAAAAGTCTAACTTTTGCCAACCTGAGATCCTATTTTTAGGTCACGTTGTGGACGGTACAGGGATAAGACCTAATCCTGCGAAGATTCAGGTCATTAGTAATTTTCCGCGGCCGCGACGGGTCAAACATGTAAGGCAATTCCTGGGCTTATGTGGAGTTTTTCGGAACATTGTCCTAACTATACTGATACAGTAGCGCCACTACAAAAACTGCTACATAAAAACAACAGGTGGTGCTGGAACCACGAATGTGAAGAGGCCTTTAGAAAAATAAAATCTTTACTCAATGAAAGCATAAAGTTGGGTTATCCAGATTTTAATTCTAAATTCATAATCCAGACGGATGCATCCACAATAGGAATAGGAGCTGTTCTTTTCCAAGAAGATGTTACCAATCCTACGAATAAAGTGTACTTAGGTTTTTATAGTAGAAAACTACGGAGCCATGAACTGCACTATAACACTACTGAGCTAGAGATGCTGTCCATAGTTTGTGCTCTGCGACACTGGCAGAAAATTGTTTTCGGATACCCTGTTATATTAAGAACCGACCATAAGGCTTTAACGTTCATGTTAAAAACCACAATAGCGAACGAACGTGTTTCGCGGTGGTCTCTCTTTGTCCAACAATTCGACATTGAATTCGAACACTGTCATGGACGAAATAATGTCATAGCTGACGCCCTGAGCCGGAATCCGGAAGAAAATAACGCTTCTGTACAATATGTAGACCTAATAAACGAGGATCAAGAAATACTAAGAAGACTCGGATATCTTCGACAGGCGCAGAGACGAGACATCTTTACTCGTAAACTAATTGATTACTTTGAAAGGAAGCTGGTAGCTGGTGATCTAGACTATGAAGCTATCCACAAGTTAGCATCTCACTACCTGATGTTCAATAAACTGTTACATAAATATGTGGACGCGGACCACACAAAATTAAGGATTGTGGTTCCTGCAAAATTGCAGAAGGGAATTATTTGGTTAACGCACCGAACTACAGGTCACGCTGGGACAGATAAGGTGGTGGCTGCTGTACAAGAAACATTCACATGGGCGAAGATGAGAGAGATGGTACGAGTAACAATCGGAACCTGCGACACGTGCCAACGTGTAAAACCGAACAACCGCCTGCTAAAACAATATCCCATTCCGTTATTGCCTGAACAGCCCAGGAAGGTATTCGCAATCGACCTATTCGGACCCCTTCCCAGGTCTACCCATGGAAACAAACATGTAGTAGTGAAGATAGATGTCTTTTCTAAATTCTTGTCACTTTTCGCCATACAGAAGAGTAATACCAAGTCAATTTTGAGACGCATTACACGTAACGTGATACCTACGATGGGCAAACCAGAGTTCTTATTATCGGACCATGGTCCTCAGTTTACATCTCAGGAATTCCAACAAGCCATGAGACAGCTTGATATCAAACACGTCTTAAATTCAATCAGATATCCAGCCGGTAACCCAGCCGAGCGGGTCATGCCCGAAATCGCTAAGTTTTGCAGAATATACTCTGGACAATGTCACTGGAACTGGATAAAAGTACTGCCTATTCTTATGGATTGCCATAACAATACCGTTCATGAATCTACAGGCCAGATACCCGTTCTTATTCAACACGGGCAGTTTCCCTCTCGACCTTGGGAAAACATCGTACAATGTCCGCCTGACGTACAACCGACTCCAGCAAGGCGCATTGAAATAACAGCAGAGCACCTGCGTAAACAGGCTGACCGCAGATTACGCAGAGTTGCGAGGAAAAGATTCCACAGACCTTTACAAGTGAACGAACTGGTCTTAGTGAGAAAACCGATGGTCTCCAGCCCTACAGAACGGTTTTACGGCAAGTTTGCTGACTTGTATACTGGACCATTTAAGGTTATAAGGTCGTATAACAACAACGCCTACCGAGTCCAAAGTCTCGATGGACGACAGGAATTTATATTCAATGCCTCGAACCTAAGACTCTACCGTAAAGCAGAAGAGTGAAGAAAGAAAAAAGAAAAGACCCAGGTCGGCTGTCGAAGAAATACCAGTTTGTGTCGTGCAGAATGATTACCGTTCAGACAACTGACAGATGCCTGAAAATTATAAATACCATGGAAAATTAAACAGTGAAGTAGACAGCATACGGACCACATTTTAAGGAATGAACACGATCTAAAAAATTTTAACCTTGTTTAAAAATTTTTGTCCCAGTAAGAGGTGGATGTGACCGTGAGGCCACAAATGAGTGAACAGGTGTTGGTGCGGCTTGTGTTCGCTTGTCGGCGAGATGGGGTGCGCGCGACCTTGGACAAGGGCGAGAACGAGTTTTTTTGTGCGGAGAGCGGCCAGCTGGCTAACGGAATAAAAAAAAAAATGAAGGTTGGCGAGTGAAAGAAGGAGGCCAGCGCGTGTCACCTGTAATTGCGAGGAACGATATGAATGAAATATTTGTAATATCTTTGGTGGCGACGTGCATAATTACGGAAGGCTCAAGGGCTAATTTAAAATAAACTGGATAAAAAAGAATAGCACATTTAGGGGATATAAATTAAAAAACTGAAATTTTGAAATAATTTACACGACCTTGTGGCTAAAATGGTGATGAAGTTGTAGATTCGTACAGTAAAAGAATTTAGTGTCTAAATTGACTTTACTTCCGTGCATGTGCACCAGACATGATATTTAAGTCATGTGATACGAATACTCATTCTCACACACTGGCGTGTTCCTGGACTATCACCTTCAGTCGCTCAGCGTGGAACGTCGTGAATACTGGCTTCACTCCTGTGCTCTACACGTCTGAAAATTGGATACAATTTAGAACAGTGCTGTGATCAGACGTCGAATGTGCAGATATTAATCCCTTAAGTACGTGTCATTTCCAAAATACAGTTACGTGTGTGTTTGGAGCCTACTCTAAAGCATTTTGTGTAAGTTTCAGCTTTCTTACGAGTGGACGCGGAAGACGTGGACGTGAATATTTCCAGAAGAGGATGGAACTTCGCATCATGGATTACCAGTGCTTCACCATGAAGTTCTAAACCTTTGACCATCGTTGGCGGCGTCGGGATGCAGATTCTTTCTTCCTGGCATGGCTGATTGAGAACCCAGACTTCCAGACATGAAGATTTCTCTATAAGTTAAGTCGATTACGTCTCATTTATATCTGTTCTATGTAGTTTTGTTCTATTCTTTCTTTCTTCTTAATAAGCTATTTTGACACATTTTATGGTTGTTTATTTGCTCGAATACGTCGTAAAACTGACACATGTGATTACTTAATGACCATGTGGCCATGAATTTGACAGTGAGGGTTCTGATAGAGTTATCCATGTGTTATCGACACCATCTTTGCTTATTGAGTAAATTTCGTCACGAATATGAATTAATTTATGTCTGATAGATTTAATGGTAGGATATTTCGTCCACATTTTCTATATTTTCCTTGTAATGGAACTTCTACTTGTACCTCGTGTCGGAGACAACGTGTCATCGGGATATTGAGTCCGAATTCTATGTACGAATTTAATGTGAACAAGTGCATTGGGAACATGTGATAATTAGTTGGAGTAATTAATCATCGAGACACTTTTAAGTGGATATTATGTATTTGTAGGACGTTGGTAGGTCCTGATATTTCACGGCTACACATATTTGAGATTAGGATGCGACAAGTTAGGGTCGTCATTGTGGTACACTGTACGTGTAGAGTATATGGAATAATTGTGCATGGCACAAATCTTCGTGAAACTGAGCTTTTCACATGTTAATGGATTATTCGCGATAAATGCAGTGTAGTCTAATGTTAGTGTCTTCAGATGAAGAAAATGAAAGTCCATGTTAATTGATGTACTTTTTAATTCGTGGGAATATCCCAACTTTTCTCTAGTAATCGAGTAATGTCAAGCTCAAGGTACAGATGAATGTTCGAGAAGGCCTTAGGTCTAAAGAACAGGTCTTCGACGAAATATCTAAATAATATCTGATTCGTGACTATACCAGCCTATTCGTTGATGCAATTTTTCGCTCTCATGTGATAACTCAATCTTGCTGTAACTCAATAAATTCGTTAACAGGAGAGTAATACGGTTGATCGACACTCGTCGACGTGTACATAGTGTAGATATTTTCTTCTTGGTACTTACAGTCTTCTTGACAATTTCCGTAGTTAGCTGTAGAAGTAGTTATTTGTTAGTATTTAGAGGATTATTTTTTATGTGTTCTGTTGTGAAATATGTGACACTGATATTATCGATTGATAGTGGACAGGATTTCCACATGGATGGTATTCTCCCCATTTACTTACGTTTGCAAGCCCAGGAGGCGTTCTATTTTGTTTAATTATTGGTCAAATACTTAACGTTCAGTATAAATTCTCACGAAAAGAGATGTGAGGTGACGTGAACAGGTATATCCGACGTCTCGGATTAACTTAGAGAAAACCAAGGCAAATTCAACTTTTCATTTTATTGTTAAGACAACGACTGTAAATTTTATTTTTGCTATAAGTGTTAACTTTTTGAATCTTGGATATTTCTTTATTATACTCGTTCTTACAATTACTGCATTTTTTCCAGATTATCGATGAAGGCTTGGCCCAGACCTCATTTTTTCTGAATGAAAATTTTAATTCAACTTTAAACCAATAATTTAATAACTTTAAGACGATAAAAAAATTTTTTTCACAATGTAAATACTCTGTTAGAATGTCAGGGAAATAACTGTCGTGTACCATCCCATTTGTTTGTGCCTAGGTTTGTTACATCAAGAGCCATATTAAAGCCCATAACGTAACGATCATAATCATAATCATAGATTTCAGGATGGCCAATACTGCATTTACTTAAATAAAAGTGTCACATTTGTTCTATACTTGGAACGTGCTTATTTGATGAACCCTATGATAAAATCCTGCCACATTCATTTATTTTATAAGTCTACAGCCACCGGACTGAGCACCCCTGGGGTGTCTCGTGTTCGCAGACTGACTACGACGGGCACAATATGTCCGGTTGTTTATCCTGCAGTTCTTGATGTAAAGCTCGGTATTGTGTCGTAGGAGGCAAATGCATATTAATCGCAGTTCTTCTATACAGAACGGTTGTCTTGTGGGCTCATAGGTTAGTTTCGAAGGAGCGTTTTTTGCCAAACAAAGAACTTTTTTAAGATACATGGGTTAGGGTAAGCCTTCGCCTGCAATTATTGGAGTGATTATTTAATGATTTGATTTTATGATTACCCAAAGTTGGCTAAACTTAGAGACCTATCAATGTCTCATGATTCACCGCCAAGTAATTTCGGAGTGAATAAAACAAAAATGAAAGAGTGAAGGCCATGTACTCTATCATAGGTTATCCTTCGATAGGTGTTCCCAGATAATGTCTAAGGCGTATGTCATGATGGGGTCTGTTTGTACGTAGACTTTTTTCTTTTAGCAGTATATAAGTTAATAGGAACGATTTGCCATATGATGAATATATTTGGAAGTTGGGAAAGGTTAGGGAATCAAGTAGTATCTAGCAGGGAGTAGTATTCTTCGTGATAAGAGGAAGCTGTCAGCGGAGAGATGGCGTGGAATGACATTAGTAGACGAATAGGTTTGAATGGCGTCTATAAAAGTAGGAAAGATCACAATATGAAGATAAAGTTGGAATTCAAGAGGACAAACTGGGGCAAATATTCATTTATAGGAAGGGGAGTTAGGGATTGGAATAACTTACCAAGGGAGATGTTCAATAAATTTCCAATTTCTTTGAAATCATTTCGGAAAAGGCTAGGAAAGCAACAGACAGGGAATCTGCCACCTGGGCGACTGCCCTAAATGCAGATCAGTATTGATTGATTGATGATTGAAGTGGCTTGACAAGTGTTAATCAAACATGGCTGCTTGCAATGACATTACTAAGGATGAAAATCACATATCAGAATTTTAATGAAAGTGTCAGTCGCTTAGCAACCTGCTAAGTACAGAATGTATTGCGGGTTAGAGTAAGCCTTCGCATGCAATTATTGGAGTGATCATTGTTAATGATTTGATTTTGTGATTACTTAAAGTTTGCTGAAATTATTTATTTATTTATTTATTTTATTTATTTATTTATTAATGTATTTCTGTACATGGCGGGGCTCAGGCTGCGAAGCCTGCTATTATGCCAAACCATATAATTGTACACCTGTGTAAACATAATGTATTGAACATTATAACTACTTAAAATTAAAAATAAGTTTAATATAATTTAAAATTAACGTGAAATGTAATTTAACTGAAATGTAAAGTATCGTAATTTGTTTCTAACATTTTAAGAATAATTTTTTGTATTTACTATTATTAAAAGTATATCTCGAAAATTGTCAATGTTACTAATCTTACATTTACATTTTATTCATTTGACTTAATCTAACAGCCGTTCTTTTACACGCCGGATGTCTTAAACCCCCAGCCACCGGGCGATTTGGCCATGCGGTTAGAGGTGCGCGGCTGTGAGCTTTCATCCGGGAGATAGTGGGTTCGAATCCCACTGTCGGCAGCCGTGAAGATTGTTTTCCGTGGTTTCCCATTTTCACACCAGGGAAATGCTGGGGCTGTACCTTAATTAAGGCCACGGCCGCTTCCTTCCAACTCCTAGGCCTTTCCTATCCCATCGTCGCCATAAGACCTATCTGTGTCGGTGCGACGTAAAGCCCCTAGCAAAAAAAGTCCGTCCGAGCTCCAGCTCCCTACATACCTTGGAATACACTGATGGAAATTTTTATACAGAATGTATCAGAACTATACTGGCAAAAATTCACGCATGCTCATCTGTTACGCTAAGAACGGTAGTGCAATCGGATTGGTGGAGAGAATGTTTCTTTTCGAGAAAATAGGGTGAATTTGTTATTCCGGGCGCACTATTCAAATTGACGAACTTGCCGTATTTGCTAAGCCAGAAAGCCGGCTGCTGCCTGTCGCTGTGCGTCATAGGAGGGAAGAGAGGGGAAGTGGGAAGTGGGAGACAGAGGTAATGCTCGGTTCGAATGCACAAGTCTCTAGTTCGTTTCCCAGCCCCAGTAGGCAGTGTGCATTTTCTTCTGCACAAACTGACTAGTCTGCGAACCACGCAGAAAAAGATACCAAGAATACAGGCAGCTTTGCAGATCGTTCGCGACACACCTCAAATCCTGAACATAGTCCAAAGGTCACTACTACACCGTTCTGAACTGCGCATCCATCATTCCATTTTGAGTGTAGTGTGTGAAGGAATACACCATCGTGGAGCGGCAGCGTTGCAACTTCGAGCATGTAATAACAAAGAACGTCACTGGGACCAACAAACGAGAGGAGAAACGATGCGGTGCATTCTTTGACTGACAAGTGTGTCTTGATTACATACATATATACATTTATTCAGAGAGAACAAACATTTCCCTCATAAGGAAGTTGTCCGTGAGGATAAAGTATACTAAATACATTTATGACAATATAAATGATTTCTCAGCATGGATAATGAATCTTTCAAGGTTCTGAGGACCACATTTCTCGTCAATGTCTCTGACAGTTTGAATCTTGGACGGAATTCTTCCTCTTGCACCTATCATGAAGCCTATCCAGTGTGTATGCACGTCGGTAGAAGGAGATAGTTGGTTCGTAGATGTTTTTCTTTTCCTCGTGTACTTCTTTGGGCTGGTTACCTTGCGATTCAAAACGAACCGTAGGATCAATAATATATCCACTCTTGTTATTTTTGAAGTCTATCTTACCAATCCTACGGGTACTGCCGTTCTCCGACAAACCATGGATATCTTCGTGCACAGTATAACCAGTGTCCCGCAATGACTGAGCGGTTGAGCTTCGTATCGCATGGTGTCCATTAAGTCGCAGGGTTTCGCAATAGAGACAGTATCCTGTGACATGAGAAAGGGTTTCTATCTCGTTGTGGCAATGCCGATAACGGTTATTGTCCCGGGACCTGCCTGCCACGGCTCAAACCTCTGCGACGTTAGTGGTCATCTGTCATCTTTAGATCATCACGCCAGTCACTGCAAGACAGGCCATCATGGTGTGTTATCCAACTGTTCACTGAAAAGTTTTCTTTAAATAAGATAACTCCTTTTCCCTTTTGAGGAAGCTGGCACCATTGTTTGGAATTCCTGATCTCTCAGTAATTGTATTATTTTCTTGGAATCGAAAAGACCAGGTTTTGTAGACATTTGTTACTCTCCTCAGAGAGATGCCTGCTTCCCAAAATGTAAGGGTTGCTATGTATTTGCAGTGTAACAAGTGCGCTGATCTGTTGTAGGACAGATTCCCGCTGTGATCGGAAAAGTCCTAGTCCTTTGAACTTTCAGTGTGTGTATATCATGCCGTCAGGTTTGTCGGCAGGAAGCTGGAAGATTTTACCATTTTATCGCCGACATCCAGAAATGTTAGAGGAATACAGTTCAACGCAACTGTCTGAATTGGATAAATCAATGTTGGCCATATGGAAGAATTTATGACGGTGAACCTTTTGTTCTGCTTGAAGGAAAGGAGAAGATGACAGTAACTCCAATTTGAGACATAGACCCTGCATCGTTCTGTGTGTGTGTGTGTCAAAGGTAATTCCGTTCCGAAGGTTCACTCCAAGATACCTGATGGACTCGTCTTTCGATACCGCTTTTATATCTCCACCGAAGACAGACATTAGGCCGTTAGTATGCTGACCTTTAGATATGTAGATAAACACTGATTTAGACATATTGATTTTCAAGCCTATCGCTCTGAATCTTCGCATTGCTATTTCAGTCAGATCTAATGTAGAAGCTTTATCTTTACCAACAATAACAGTATCATCGGCAAATACCAGTACTGTGAGAGGAAACCCATATTCCCTAGTTATTGGTTCCTCTGAGAGTTCATTCAGAATATGGTCCGTTGCGATATTATAAAGCGTAAGTGACAATGGCGAACCTTGAAAAAACACCTCTCCTCAATTCTATGCCCTTAGTTCTCGAGTAGTTGGCTTCAATTTGGGATTTATTGCCTTCTTGAAGGGAGAGGATTAGCTCGTCAAGTTTAGATGGAGCGGTGGAATTTTCTAGAGCTCTTCTCAGTAGTGATGGGACATTCGATTCATTGTACTGAATCGATTCATTTGATTCCGTTCACGTTACTGAATCGATACAGTGATCCGATTCACGGCACATTAGAGTCACCGCTCCTACTGCATCTGTGTAGTATGTAATAGTAAGAGAGCAGCAACAGCATTCTTTGTTCGCTGCTGCCATCTGGTCTTCATACTATGAACTCCTTTCTTAAAAAAATGCTAGTCACTCTAATACATCGAAGGTTTCCGGCAACGCAGGATGGGAAAGGTGCTGGATTAGGAAGGTAGCAGGCATTGTACCTTAATTAAGGTACAATCCCAGGATTTCCTGGTGTAAACATGGGGAAACTACGGAAAACCATCTTAACGGCTGCCGACGGTGAGATTCGAACCCACCATCCCCGAATGCAAGCGCATAGCCACGCGATATTAACCGCACGTCCAACTCGCTAAGTCATTTTTGAAAATACGTACTGTATTTTTCTATCAGCTGAGGATTTTTTAAAATCGTCATATTTTGTATAGGCTACCCGAGATGTACAGTAGCCCACTGGTTTTCTGGTTCAACACACTGTTGGTTAAGTTATTGCGTCAGTCGGCTCACTTACTGTCCACATATTATTGCAGTCTTGTCCAACTATGTGACATACGAACTGAGACATAACTGAGCCGTTCTTCCCATTATAAAACAGGTACTTTTGAGTGGTCATGATCATGACTCATAGTCATAGGGCAGGCTAGAGTCGAGTTTAATTAATTGTCAAATGCTAACTAAGTTATAATACTAAGATTCATTAAACTAATAAATAGTATAACCTAATAGCCTACCTACTTACTAGCTACTTTAGAATCATGTTTTGACTGCCTTTTTAACACTGAAAATAAATCCATCTATTATTTAAACCTCCCTGTAAGAAGAGGACAGTGAATGCAAGTGGGTATTATTTTCAAATGAGCTGAGCTCGAGAGTCCATTATAGCATACGATTCTTTCAGCGTACCATGGCTCACTGTATGTCTCGCTGTAGCGGAAGCTCGGCTCTCCGCCAGTGTCCAGTGAGCCGATAAGGAGCCGTGTGTATCTTGTGCCTCACTGAGCCGCGCTCGTTCACGATTCTTTCGGTGTGCCATAGTTCACTGTCTCGCTGCAGCGGAAGCTCGGCTCTCCGCCAGTGTCCAGTGAGCCGATAAGGAGCCGTGTGTATCTTGTGCCTCACTGAGCCGCGCTCGTTCACGATTCTTTGGATGTGGCATGATTCACTGTCTCGCTGCAGCGAATGCTGCGCTCCCCGTCAACGTCCAGTGAGTGCACCACTCAGCACTGTCCGCTGGGAGTAAGCTGAATCGTGTTCCCTGAGCTCGCCGTTCCTGCGAATCGATTCACTCGGACACTTGAATGAATTGATACACTGCTTCGAATCATGCATTCAGTAGCCAACACTACTTCTCAGATCGTCATGGCCAATGTTATCAAATGCCTTTTGGATGTCGAGGAAGACTATGGTTGCATCAGTTTTCTCGCTCTTTGCCTTCGCCAGAATCGGCTGTAGCAATGAATAATTAGTTATCGTGCGGGGTGAGTTAGTGAATCCCCTCTTATTATCATTCCATGTCACGAATTCTCTCAACCGGCGATCTAGAGCTTTCTAAATAACCCCATGTAAAACTGAACAGATGGAAATGGGCCTCCAACTCCATCGCCTGACTTGTAAATCAAGACAGTTCTTGTCTTTTGAAAAAATGGGGGGGTGTGTGGGACGTTATTAACAGCCTCGTTGCTATTATAGAAATAATGTCACACACGGGATGATTTTTCACAACCCTCATCAACACATGACCTGGTCCTAACGATGTATCAGCAGGTATACCTTTCACTGTGAAAATGTCCTCTTATTTAAATATGTTGAGTTGATAGGTGTCATCCAAAGTGATTCCTTCTGATACGGACAATGAACTTGGATAATCATTTCGTATACAATCGTTGCTAGTCGAATAAAGAGAAGAGGAATGGTTTTCAACGTCACGAATAGGAATTTTGCATTGTTTTCCTTTATTTCCTAGTTCTCTGAGGACTGCTTTAATTCTCTGTTTGTAGTATTGAAATTGTGTTAGCCGATAGGCACACTTATCTTGTCTTTTTGCCCTATCTCTTTTAGATTGTTTACCGCGATTTGACGATTTTGCATAATTTCTCTGGATATAGAAGTTGTTTTCATTTTTGTCAAGGCATAAAACTTTCTGGCAGGGTATAGGGTGTCCAGGTCGAGGGAAGACATCAATTGCTTTCGCAAGATGGTCGGATAAGTCATTTACCAAATTTAAAAACGTGGAATTATTAACATTATCCTAGAATAGCTTTTTCCAGTTTTGCATATCAATCTTGAATGTGCCCAAGCCCGTATGTCATTGGACATACAGGGAGCAGGTGGTTCATCATTTAATACGTCGTGTGAGGAACATGTGTTAGCGAGGGCAGTTTTATCCTTCGTTTGTCGGTCGACAATAATTTGTCTCGGGCCATCCGGATGCGCTTTGCTGATGTGTACGCTCAAATCCCTGGCACCTTGAAAATAACGTACACAGTGCTTTCATTTCATCTTGGTAACTAGGTCGTTTTGTTTAAGATTCTCTAAACCCGCGGGTGTGAGGTTAATATTTGAATTATCATAAAAATTGTGCCTTTATTAAGAATTGGAGCATTTGGTTCACTCTTGAGTAATGACCTAAAAAAATGTTAAGGATGAACGGTCATTGTAGGAATGTATTATTACGCGGATAGGTTAGGAGTTGCGACACAAATCATAATAACTTGTATAAAAATTTGAATAAGGTATATACAGTATATATATACAAATTGTCGTTAATTACGGAATTAATTATTTAGAAACAAGAAGGAGAAGCTAAAATTTATTCTAGCATGGGAGATAATTTCGAATTAAGCATCATGGCGACAACTGGTTATGTTGGTCCGCAAATATATGAAAATTGCCACAGAACGCACAATAACTCAACCAAATCACAGCTAATGTAAAATACTCACTTAAGAAAGAACGTCAAAGCACTCATTAATAATATAAAATCAAACATAATCATAAAACATCCATAAAATCGTAAGCATCAAACCGTATCAAACTTGCCAGGTCATACCTTGGACTGTGTGTACAGTTACGGATGAATAACAAGCGAACTGTGGATATTGCCATTAAGATACAAGGACAACCCTGTGCGAGTCGAACGAGGAAACTTGTGCATACGCGCGGAACATCATCTCTGTTTCCACCATACACCCCACTTCCCCTCCCTTCTCTTCTCTTACCTGAAGCACGGCAACGGCTTCTGCTCTGGCATAGCGAATATGGCGAGTTCGTCAATTATAAAATCATGCGCCCGGAAGTAACAAAGTACGTAACATCATTTTCTGGAAAATAAAAACGTTCTCTGCCATTCCGGTTGCACCGTTGTTCTTAATACAACACGAAGAGCATCGCTAATATTTTTGTCGATATAGTTCTGACACATTTTGTATATATAAAGTAAGGTTTTTACTCGGATAGCAGCCACTAGCTCGTGAGCCAACCTTGCACTGCGCTCTCGTTATTGCGCCGTACATTCGTAATCTCCCAGAAGCGAAACAATGAATTTTATTTAGATAGATTAAAATTATGAGTGTCAATAACGCTCCATTTGAACAATCCACTACCTTTAGCGCGCATCGAACACGCAGTCTTGGGTTTATGAAGCTGTCTAGATAATCAATAATTCCTCAAAATAATAATAATAATAATAATAATAATAATAATAATAATAATAATAATAATAATAATAATAATAATAATAATAATAATCCTCGCCATACCTTGTCCAGAAACTGAAACTGGCGATGCGATTGACTGCGATAATTGAGTGCTCACCTTCAGTTTCATTGGGGACAAATCTGTGGAAGGCAGCCAAAAGCTCTCTCCACGTGCTAGTAAATCTCTCGGTGCTTTAAGTAGAGAATAAGAGGCGATTGAAATAACGTCTCGGCACTGGAAGTGACAGCCCGTCTTTCATACCCGAGGATGGTAACCGTAACTTACTTTTTCTCTTACTGTCGCATGCTTTACAAACTGCAGTTTTATCACCTTTATGTCACCCCGGTGTGAGCATTCAGGACTTTTATCAACTCAGCATAGCAGGAATAACCGCCGTCTTCATATTCAATGATGTATATGTATAAAATCTCTATTCTGACTGCCATTCACAGTGATACCAGGGAAGCGAGAATGTTTCAAGAGCTGAAGTTGGTAGCCCTTCTAGTTTTTCTTATCTCTTCTTTACAAGAAAAATACAATAAATCTCTCATGACCACGACTATTGTACTTTTTAAAATAAACCTACGTTTCATATGTTTTCAATTTATGCATATACCGAGCTCGATAGCTGCAGTCGCTTAAGTGCGGCCAGTATCCAGTAATCGGGAGATGGCGGGTTCGAGCCCCACTGTCGGCAGCTTTGAAGATGGTTTTCCGCGGTTTCCCATTTTCACACCAGTCAAATGTTGGGGCTGTACCTTAATTAAGGCCACGGCCGCTTCCTTCCAATTCCTAGGCCTTTCCTATCCCAACGTCGCCATAAGACTTATATGTGTCGGTGCGACGTAAAGCAAATAGCAAAAAAAGTTATGCAAACATATGTATCGGCATAACTTCGAACTACGTACATCTGACTGTTGTTCCCTTCACAATATATATTTAGAAAACGAGAAAATTTGAGAGACTGAAGATGGTACGAGGTATGTGTTACAAGAACGATGGAATGTTGACCGTCATATTTAAACTGTTTAGTGAAAAATACTATCTTACAGTGGAATAAATGGATAGTTGTATCCATTCTTGGGTATAAACACACATTATCTCCACTGATAAGCACGAGACAGAACGTCCCCCTCTGAGTTTGAGGAATAACATCTTAACAAATGTTGATCGCGGATGCTTCGCTGTAGGTGTTTCTATGATGGAGATATTATTCGGGTGAGATGGAATTTCGTATGCTGGGTTCTTTCTCGATGAAATGCCTCCCATTTAACGTCATCTATTTGCATACAGTAATACTGAACCAAGTTCGAATATTTGCTATGACGTTTTCGCGTACTGAAAGCTATAAAAGACAGAAGACAATCATTAAAGCTTCTAATTCTGTGCTGTAAGGTTGTCATCTTGGAGCACGTAGCAACAGTAACATCATTTAATGGCATCAGACTGAACCAAGCCCTGCTGTCTGCTTTGATCTTATGCGATCGCATTACGGACAGCGATATTAGCAAATAAGAAGTATTAAATCATCAATCTATTTATGTTCTGTGCATTTAAGTGTCTAGGGACAGATTTATTGAGTGGATTGTAATCTGGTGATTATTTATCAGGATATTATATTCATTATTTGTTTCACGATATTGTCTCTAGAGAAATAGATTTCAGGCCACGAAATGCTTTTTTCTCTTCATTGTAGCTTGGGGCTCCGGCTATAAGTATTATCGGCACACTTTTTATGGATTGATTTGTGTAGGGGGTGAGGAGTTAGGAGGGAGCTCTGCCGGTTTTGGTAGTGGTGCCAACTGAATGAAAATAAAATCTGAATTGAATCGATAATATGATCGATCGATATGAAGTTTCTAAACCGTTATTATCTTAAGCCAACAACTGTGTCACACACGCATTATATAACATTATATAATATTTCTCGATGCGAATCTTGCTCGTAGCATGCATTCTATAGTTTGGCTTTGCTGTGCAAACAACAACAGTACCAGTACGTAAAGTATACGCCAGATGCCGCACAGCGATGCATAAAGGATTCATAGTTTATGTTTCAAAGGTTGCCAGTTCGAATCTCGAAGATTGCCGAGGTCTACCGATTCAGCACTAGTTTGTAAATCTATCCAGAAAGTGTGCGTAGCAAAGCAAAAGCAAAGTCACCTCCGTACAGGCCATGAAGGCCCTTGGAGGGTTGGAAGGTAAAGGCTTCCACTATCCGTAACCTCGGCATTAGATGGCGTAGAGTGGTTAGCTCTACAATCGGCCGCCTTTGCCCCCAGGAATTAACCTGGTGCTCATTTATGGTGTAGGCAGAGTGTAAATACATATATAGAGATAAAAATTGGAGGAAAAATCATATTCTATGGAGTATACAGCTAGTGAAAGTGAAAACTAAAGCAATTGCCTATAGAGCCAATTAATAGCCTTCGGTAATCCAAGATGATGTGTGTCCTGCAAGATCTCCTTCAGGTATTAGAGGATGACATGGTCAGCGTGACCACTTATTTAGCCGCATTACTTTACTTTTCGAACCTGGTCCGTTGCATATCGTATCTGATAGTTGAACAGATGGCCTCACAAGTTTCACAGAATCGCATCCCAATCCCAAGCCTGGTTTGAAATTGCGATGAGGCCGAATTAAAACAGAGGCCTAAATCTGTATGCAATGCGTGACATAATTATATTATCGTCTCATATCATCCGAATGGAAGAAAAAATATTGGACGAACCATGAAGAGATGGTGTGAAATCTAACCGGAGTACCCGGAGAAAAACTTGCCCCGCCTCCGCTTTGTCCAGCACAAATCTCACATGGAGTGACCGGGATTTGAACCACGGTATCCGGCGGTGAGGGGCCGAAGCGCTGCCGTCTGAGCCACGGAGATTCAGTTCATGAGAGTGATATTAGTGGCAAATCAATTAAAAATGTGAGGTATGATTTCGTTGCGCGGTTTGTGAAAGCAGCACCGACAAAGACGACGTGTTTATTGTGGGAAAAGAAAGCCTTCGAGACACACTGAGAAGAGGAACACTATCTACCAGACTTCAACGTTGTGCAGACGTGGAAAAATCTATCGAACAACCTTCGTTCAAATCCATACGGAACCGTGTGTCCGAATTGAGGATGCGGGAATCAACCCTGAGGAAACACATCAAAGTGGATCTGAAAATGATGTGTTGGCGACCATTGAGTATCAATGAATAATCAGGTGATGATTTGGAGAGACGTGTTGATGCGTGTAGACGAATGCAGCAACAATTCCAAACAATGGCTCAGAAGGCAGAATTCAGGTTCACTGACCAATGTGGGATTTATCGCAGCTCCCGTAGTCGCAATGTTTATTTTTGGGGAAAATAAAATCCACATCCTTTTCAAGAAAACGAGCGAAACCCACCTCACGTCATGATCTGGGCCGGAATGACACAAACGTATCTGTTTGGCCCATATTTTTTGATCGTTCTGTTAATGAGAACAGTTACCTTCAGATGATTAATGACTACTTCATCCCGCAGCTACAAAATGCGGGAATCTTCGACGTTCTTTGGTTTCAACGCGATGGGGCGTCGGGTCACTTCGCAGTGGCGGTCGACAACGTCTGGAAGCAGTCTTCGGAAATTGTTGGATCGGTCGAGGATCGGACAATGATCCAGCTCCTCTTCCATGGCCACCAAGAAGCCTGATCTAACAACACCCGATAAAGCACTCTGGGATTACATCAAGGAACAGGTGAGGAAGCAGCTGTATGTAGGAATTGATGATCTGAAAAAATGCGGTGCGGGAAGTTTTCTAGGCATTGACCCAAAGATGTTGCATCAGAACATGACGGCGTATTGAGATTTGCAGAGACCATGGAGGATGTTTTAGATTCCTAAAATGTACGATGTAACTAGAAATAAATAAATAAAGACTGTATATACTTTTATGTGATATCAATTTGAGTGTAATTTAATTTACTATAGGGGTATACGGACTTTGTGGTGTACTTACCAAATACCCACACTGAAACAGAATACTTCCAATAGTTTTACCCAAATTCATTACAGGGGGTTTAAAAAGCTTGTGAGATTATATTTCCACAATCCATCAACACTGTTATGCAGTTAGTATCATATATCAATGAATTTAGGATGGAATTTGAAACTGGTCTGTTGAAAAACAAAGCTATAATACCACTTGATGTCGATGAGCACGCAACGTTCAAACGTAAGCCAGGAGGGATGGTGCCTGCATTTACAAAATATATTGCTATCAAAACACAATATTATGTGGGTTTGGAGGTAAAGTATTAATGGAACAAAAATATGGTTGAATTTCGTGAAACCTATTATTTTGAGAATTAAACGTTGTTCTTTGAGGCCAATTCACATTATTCTGGAAGATGAGCTTCTTCTTATCTGCTCTATCGCTAGATTATTTTTGAAGCATATTGCAATGTTTTTGAATTCCGGTGTGTTTTCTGCATTTTACAGGATGACCATATTTCATATGACAGTCATCACGTTGGATGGAAAGAGATTTAAATCCGTTGTTCTTGTTCGCTGTTAAATGGTCTCGTATAGGAGAAAGTGACATTGTCATGGCTTGTAGTGTACGCATATCAGCGACCTTGGTTGACTGACATGGAATATCGGCTTTAGGTTCAATGAGGAAAGCAAGGGGAAACTACCTCGTATCGACACATATAGGTCCATGGCGATTATTGGATAGGAAAGGACAAGGAGTTGGAAGGAATCGGCCGTGGCCCCAATTAAGGCACATCCCCAACATCTGGCTGGTGTGAAAATTGGAAAGCAAGGAAAACCAGCAGCTGATGATGGAACTGCTGGCGACTCAACCAGGCTCCGAATTGAGGACACAATAATAATAATAATAATAATAATAATAATAATAATAATAATAATAATAATAATAATAATAATAATAATAATAATAATAAGTGTCTGAATCATCAACATTCTGTGCTTTGGATCACGGGGTTCTGTCTAAGTCGTGCGTGATTTTAGCTTCTTATTCTAAATTTCTATGGCAGTGGAAGTTTGCTACGAGGGCCGTAAATAAAGTTGAGGCAACGTAGTGCAGACACTCTCAGGAGATCGGGCATTCGCAAATACGATATGGGTGCGGTCAGGTGGCGCTGTTGTCGATGTGTAGTGTGCATTTTACAGGCATTTGACAGGCATCAAGTTGGGAGTGGTTTTGCTGTGTGGCGTTGAAGTGAAGAGTGCCAATTTCACTGCTCTAAATCATGTTTTCAAAAGGCTATCAGCGCTCGTAGATTAACATCGAGGTTGCCCGTGGTAAAAATGCATCATGATGTTATCGAGGATTAGGTGAAGGCTGTGGCGACAATGCATTACCGTATAAGGCGGTTGTACGATGCGCCAAGGCGTTTGGTGCGGGTCGGAATGTGACCGCGGATTTGCACCGCAGAGGACGGCCGTCCATTCCTCAAGATCGGATTGACATCGTGAGTGGTCTCGTATTCGTATACCATCGATGGGCTGTACTCCGCGCAGAAGGGCAATCCATAGCTGTCGTCAACAGGGAACGTCTTGCCTCAACGACTTCACATTCGGCAAAAGCTAAGACTTTGCGGCCGACTACTTTGAGGGAAGGTAATGCAATAATTGTACTTGTTAATTCATTACATGCTGCGTTCTATCAACATTGCCACTAGGGCTGCAACAAGCCATTATCATTATTATTATTATTATTATTATTATTATTATTATTATTATTATTATTATTATTATTATTATTATTATTTATTATTATTATTATTTGCTAGTTGTTTTACGTCGCACCGACACAGATACGTCTTACGGCGACGATGGGACAGGAAAGGGCTAGGAGTGGGAAAGAAGCGGCCGTGGCCTTAATTAAGGTACAGTCCCAGCATTTGCCTGGTGTGAAAATGGGAAACCACGGAAAACCATTTTCAGGGCTGCCGACAGTGGGGTTCGAACCTACTATCTCCCGAATACTGGATACTGGCCGCACTTTAGCGACTGCAGCTATCGAGCTCGGCATATTATTATTATTATTATTATTATTATTATTATTATTATTATTATTATTATTATTATTATTATTATTATTATTAATAATTTTTCAGAGCTTGCATCTGGGAGGTAGTGGGTTCAAACCCCACTGTCGGCAGCCCTTGAGATGGTATTGCGTGGTTTCCCATTTTCCACACCAGGAAAATACTGGAGCTGTACCTTAATTAAGGCTACGGCCGCTTCCTTCCAACTCCTAGGCCTTTCCTGTCCCATCGTCGTCATAAGACCTATTTTTTATGGTGCAACGTAAAGCAAATTTTCAATAATTGTTCACTATTTTTTATAGTTGGTAATACAGCTCGTATTTGGATTCATTAAGTACAAGAAAGGGAGCTCAATCTTAACAAGATATTTGCATAAATGCAGTGAGAATCTTACAATAATTTTCTGTACGTTATTTTCTTCTCTCTATAGGTTTCAGACTCTATATACGATCCATAATGAACAATCAGGAATGTTCTGAAGATTATTTAAGTATTCAAAATTGCAGCCTTTTATGCCACATAGTGAGTGTAGATGGGAAGTTTCAGTAGCTTTAAGTTTTCTGGAAATGATTTTGGTGTAAAACCAGTGAGAAAAAGTAGGAAAGGAAGAATTGTTACTCTCTGTCTTGTTTCCAGATTGTTCCCACTTTCAGAGCCAAAGGAGTATATTTGACAATCTTCTCCCTATATTTCTGTTGCATATTGTGGTGTTTCGGGATAGTAATGTCGTTTTTAATCTATATTATATAAAATAACATGTCATGACTGACTGACTGACTGACTGACTCATCATCGCCGAGCCAAAACGACTGGACTTAAAGAAATTAACTTTTGGGAATACATTTATATTCGGGTGTAGGTGCTCACTAAGGAAGGATTGTTGGATATTCCGTTGCTAAGGGGGTGAAAAGGGGAATGCATATTTTAAATGAGGATATCTGTATCTCAAAAACATAAAAGTTTACAGACGCAAAAATTGGTATTTGGAATCTCCTTTAAAAATAAAGAAACACGTATTTTTTTGTTTTTTCGAAAAATCCCATTAACGGGGGGTGAAAAAGGGGAAAAGAGGGTTGAATAACTTTTATGAGGATACTTATATCTCAAAACTAACGATGTTACAGGCATGAAAATTGGTATTTGGAATCTCCTTTGAAAATAAAGGAACACGTGCTTTGTGTTTTAGAAAAAACAATATATAGGGGGAGAAACAGGATTGACAAGCGGGGTGAATTTTTAAAAAGACTGTAACTTTAAATTATCTCAGACACGTAACATATTACAGACTTGAAAATTGGTATTTGTAGTCTCCTGTAAAAGTAACGAAATACATTATTTTTTTGTTTTCGGGTGGGGGGAGGGGATGAAAGAACTGAAAAATGAGTTGAATTATTTGTATGAGGATACTTATATGTCAAAAACTAAAGATGTTGAGTACCGGTACATGAAAATTGGCATTTGGAATCTCCTTAGAAAATAAAGAAACACGTATTCTTTTGTTTTCGGAAAATTCACTTGAGGCGGTGGTGAAACAATCGAAAAATTATTTGAATTATTTGTATGAGAATACTTATACTAAAGATATTACAAACTTGAAAATTGGTATTTGGAATCTCCTTTGAACATAATGAAACACGCAATTTGGGGGGGGGGGAGGGGAAGAATCGACTTGGTGGGAGTGGGCGGATGTAAAGTGAGTTGAATTATTTTATGAGGATATATATATCTCAAAAACTAAAGATGTTACAGTCATGATAATTGGAAGCTCCTTTATAAATAAAGAAACACGTATTTCTTGTTTTCGGAAAATTCAATAAGGGGGAGTGTGAAAGGGAGTTAAAAATATTTAATTCTTTTTATGGAGAAACTTATATCTCAAAAAATTGAATGTTACATGTGTGAACATTTTTATATGGAATCTCCTTTAAAAATTAACAAACACGCATTTTTGGGGGGGGGGGGGAATTTACTTGGGGGAGGGGTGAAAAAGTAGTTTAATTCTTTGTATGAGGTACATATACCTCAAAACTGAAGATGTTACAGTCGTGATCATTGGTATTTGGAAGCTCATTTATAAATAAACACGTTTTTTCGAAAAAAATTCTTCTTGGGGGGAGAGGGTGAAAGGAAGTTAAAAAATTGAATTCCTTTTATGGAGAAACTTATAGCTCAAAAATGGAAGTTACAAGGGTGAATATTTGTATTTGGAATATTCCTTAAAAATAAAGAAACACGCATTTTTGGAGGGGAGAGTAATCAACTTAGCGGGTGGGATTGGGGTGAAAAAGGAGTGTAATTCTTTTTATTAGGATACTTATATCTCAAAATCTGAGGATGTTACAGGTATGAACATTTGTATGAGGAATCTTTTTTCAAAGTAAAGAGACACGCATGCTTTTGTTTTCGGAAAATCGACTTAAGGGGAGGGGGTATTGAAAATAAATAAAGCAGGAGTTGAATTACGTTTATGAGGATACTTATATCTTAAAACTGAAGCTGTTACAGGCGTGAAAGTTGATATTTTGAATTTTCTTTTAATGTCAAGAAACACATATTTTTGTTTTCGGAATGTCCACTTAAGGGGAGAGAGGGGTGAAAAGAAGTGAAGAAGAAGTTGAGTTATTTTTATCACGATACATACATCTCAAGAAGTGAAGATGTTACAGACGTACAGAAATGTAAACTGATATTTGGAATTTCCTTTAAAAATAATGAACCACATATATAGGTTTGTTTTCGAAAATCCATGTAAGTAGCTGAAAAGAATTTAAAAAGCGGGTGAATTTTTAAAACGAGTACCGGTATATCTAGAGTACACGTCAAAATCTTAACATGTTACAGAAAAGAAACTTTGTATTTCGAAATTGCTTTAAAAGTACAGGAACATGTACCTTTTTGTTTTCGGAAAAGGCACTTAATGGGGTGAAACGAAGTGAAAAAAGAGTTGAATGCTACTTTTATGAGGATATTTATATCTAAAAAACTGAAGATGTTACAGACGTGATAATTGGTCTTTGGAATCTCGTTTAAATATAAAGAAACACGCATTCGTTTGTTTTCGGAAAATTCACTTGAGGCGGTGGTGAAAGAATCTAAAAATTAGTTGAATTTTGTTTTTGAAAAATGCACTTAGATGGGGGTGTGGGTGGGGAAGGACTGATAAAGGGGTTGAATTATTTTTATGGGTATACTTATATCTCAAAAACTGAAGATGTTACAGATAGTGAAATAGGTATTTGGGATCTCCTTTAATAATAAATAAACATGTATTTACTTTTATTTTCGACTCGATAGAAGACTGTTTCTCACCTTTACAGTTCTATGCCGCATGGTCGTCTTACCCCGAAAAGGTAACACCACAAGCGTGGTTTACAAAGTGTTTCTGGGGTTAATGAAACTCAGTTTTTCGGTGAGTTTTTATACTTTAGAGATTTTCAGATGTCTTAGTACAATTCCGAGATATGATTACTTTTATCAAATTACGAAATCCACGCGAGCGAAGCTGCGGGTGACTGCTAGTGTAGGATATGAGTGTTGGTTCTGTTAGACTGTTAATGTTATATTGTGAGCATTTGTTTCGTCAGTTCATAACCTATCACGATAGAGCTTAAAATCTTCATTTTCCAGTACACTTTGTGGGGAGTATTTGTTGTAAGGCACCCTGTTGTGCATGAAGGATTGGGTCGGGGCAGTTTATTACAGTATAACTTTGGCTTCATCATTATGTCTGCCAGCGTACTTTGTTGGCACCAGGAACTTGCAGTTGCTGATGATGGTTTCTGGGTTGCTGTCACATCTCCTGCACTCTTTATTTTTAGTAGTGGCGTCTGTAACTCTTTATTGAGATTATCTTGGTTAGCCTTGTTTGAATCCCCCAGTTTCTCCGAATAACTCTTCCTAGACCGTCGTGAGCATGAAAGCTGTTGGTCAATGTACTCTCGTCTTTGTTCTGGTTGTAGTATCTTCCATAAATTTACTTATTAGCTAATCATCTTCTCCCTGTGGAGGATTTTAATGTCTTTTACATTGATGTGGACTTCATATAAATTCAAGGAGGTGTTGTTTAGACCAGCTTCAACTACAGATCTTCGTAGAGTGCTGTCATTTGTCCGACAATGAAAATATTTCTCTCGGTTTATTACTTGTTGGTTGAGTAGAGCTATAAGACCAAGAATTTCTCTGCTGCCTTCTCTTCTTGGCATTGTAAGACTCTCTATGTATCAATTAGGATGCGTCATTCTGTTCTTGTTAAGCACTGTCATTATTGTGCAGTTGATGTTTTCTACATTTGTTTGAGAGCAGTTTAGAACATGAAATGAATGTGTCACTACGGTTATGGCTTACGTATTGACTGCCTTTGATGGTTTGGAAACGTTAAGCTTGGCTTTTTAGAGAAGTCGGATTCTATGCTGGAATTTTCGTATGCGTTTTTCTTTCTGAAATTTATATTCAATATTTAGTAAATTCTCAGAGGCTTGCAGACTGAACGCTGAAAGGCATAACAGTCTATAATGATAATGTATGTATGTATGTATGTATGTATGTATGTATGTATGTATGTATGTATGTATGTATGTATGTATGTATTGATTGATTCCCCAAAGCCGACATACTTGTATGTTTCATTTTTTTCCCATCTCTAAGTTTATTGATCAGATGCAATGGTTATACCTTACGTTATACACCATAGTACTTTTTAATGCTGTTGATTTTGAATTTTCCCATGCAAATGGAGCTAGAATATGGAATTCTCTCCCCCACAACATTAGAGCCATAAAATCCTTAAATTCCTTCAAGTTGTCTTTCCGTGAGCATCTCCTGTGTGTGTTCCGCCAGGCAGAATGAATCTGGTAGAGTGAATGTGTGTATGAATGTACGTTTACTGTGCTTATGGCATTTTGTGTCATTCAACTTTTAATTTGTAACGATAGTTTTAAGACATGACTAAGAATATTTATAGAGTTTATGTTATTTTGTTTCATAGTTTGTAATGGTAGTTTTAAGATAAGATTATGAATATTGCTCTCAGATGTACAATGTTAATGTGGTTAAGTGTAAGAGAGGACCATGAGTCCTGACTTCGCCACTACAAATAAAGGCAAATATAATATAATAATATAACAAATTACGTGCAGGTGTCTTTTAAAATGGTTTCCGTAATATTAATGAGAGATATAAATTTGGGATCTATTTACTGTATATAGTTGGATGTCGTCATTATACAAGAGGTTGCTTAATTTGTGATGGTTACATCTAATCCTTTTTATTTGGTATCCGTACTTGGTCATCTTCAGGATCTCTGAGATTGCGTGGGGTCGAAAGCAGAACCACAGTGCACTCAAAGCATCGCCTTGGATGATACTATCTTTGATAAGGATGACCCCTGCTTCTTGTTGTTGTTGCTTGTTGTCTAAAGGGGCCTAACATCGAAGGTCATCGGCGAACCTCTGCTTCAGTGATGATGATGATGATGTTCGTCTTCAAGGTTATCTTGGTACGCCAAGATTGCATTGTGGTAGTAACAAACTTGATGAGGGTTTAATTTACCCTGAATAGTTTAAGTGTGTGGACTAGCCCGCTAGGTCACACCATATCAAATGCCTTTATTTAGTCCAATGTTTCTATCTGGATGGGTGGCGGCGAATTCATGTGTTGCGATTGTGATGGAAATCCCGGAGACGAATTCATATGGGATCAGGGTGCATGGAGCCGAATTCATGAGACCCCCCAATTGCTTATCATTTCGATAGTCCTCTTGCTGATCAGTAGCGACTAATGACCACGTGGTTTTACAGCTTATAAATGCAATAACGATGACATTCACCACCACTGCCAGTTACTTCGTTACTTCGACGAACGAACGTCAGCAGGAAACATTTCAAGTTCGTTAATAGCTCGTACGGTAAATGAACTTTGTATGTAAAAGATTGGAAACTGGAGATTCTATATTTTTATTAAAGTAGTTCGGATTTAGGTCTAGAAATTAACATGAAAAAGACCACACTCATGGTTAACAACCGATAAAGTCAAATCCTAATCAAACTGATAGGATGCCTAAATGATCTGGAGTTGGTGAACGATTGTGTATATCTGGGCTCCATAATCAGTAACACGGAAAATTGTGATAAAGAAATAAAAAGACAGATTGTCCTAGGTCGTGCCGCAATGGTTAAACTTACAAACATCTGGCAGAACCAGGCATTATCCAAAACGTGAAAGTACGATTGGTGGAATTACTGGTGTTCTCTGTTTTCCTGTATGGTCATGACACTTGGATTGTGAAGGTAGTGACAAGAACTGAATAGATGCCTTTGAGATGTGGTGTTGGCAAAGAATGCTCCGTATACTATGGACAGAAAGAAGAACAAATGCCTCCATTATAGAAGAACTGAGCATCACAAAACGTTTATCTTCCCACGTTAGTGAAAGTTACCTCCAGTTCCTAGGACACATTTTGAGGAGAGAAGGAGACAATTTAGAAAAGACCATTGAAGGCACCAGACCAAGAGGCGGAAAAACAAGTAGATGATTAGACCAAGTCAAGAAGATCACCGGTCTACCTCTTCACAATATCTTAAAAAGAGCTGAAGACCGCTCGGATGGAAAAATCTCGTTAAGGATGCAGTTACTAACGAAGTGAAGAAATGACGTCACGACGCTCAGCAATGAGTAAACCGACTGCTGATGATGATGATGATGGTGATGATGGCACATTTAGATAAAACTAGCCGCGCTGAGTGGCTCAGACGGGTGAGGCGCTGGTCTTCTGACCCCAGCTTGGCAGCTTCGATCCTGGTTCAGTCCGGTGGTATTTGAAAGTGCTCAAATACGTCAGCCTCGTGTCCGTACATTAACTAGCACGTAAAAGAATTCCTGCAGGACTAAACTCCGGCATCTCGGCGTCTCCGAAAACCATAAAAGTAGTTAGTGGGATGTAAAGCAAATAACATTTCTATTATTAGAAGAAATGTAAGAAATGTCATAAACGCGAATACTTATTCGTTATCATTCCTCGTAAAACCCAAGAAATACCGGAAATAATATTATTCAGGACGTTCATTCATTAGCACAGGTTTTGGACACAGCAAATACTAATGGGAAATTAAATATTTCCTCTTTTGGCCCATTAATATTGCTACGCCACTCAAAGATAATCTGAATACAAATACATTGCCTAGTGTACAACCTGGATATCGAAAATGAAATTTCGGGAGATACAGTTCAGACTTTTCCCGTGATGTGACAAACAAACAAACAAACAAACAAACAAACAAACAAACAAACAAACAAACAAACAAACAAACAAACAAACAAACAAACAAACAAACAAACACAGACAAACAAACAAAAATGACCTGACCTCTTTCGATTCCTAATCCGAGATAAAAGCGAAGTATGAAGGCAAGATTATTATTATTATTATTATTATTATTATTATTATTATTATTATTATTATTATTAAAGGGAGTATTGGATACAACCTCACTTCTACCCTCCTTATCAGGCTATCATTGGGCCACTTACGTTTAAAGGACCGCACTTCACATGCAGTAGACG
This sequence comes from Anabrus simplex, assembly GCF_040414725.1. Classification (NCBI taxonomy): domain Eukaryota; kingdom Metazoa; phylum Arthropoda; class Insecta; order Orthoptera; family Tettigoniidae; genus Anabrus; species Anabrus simplex. Next base: position 331,095,296 of record NC_090270.1, read on the forward strand.
TTCTGATTCTAGCTATTCATAACCTATACATCACTTTTTTGACACGTCCAGGTGGACGTTTCTGATGTGTTCATGTAATACTTAAGGACATCTTCCAAGTTACTCTCAATTTAGTTAGTAATAATGGTAGCCTATTGAGTCATTTATCGTAGGTTCACATTCGTCAGGGCAGAACATTTGTATTAGTCAAATCACTCACAGTGGCTGTATACGGATGAATAATTCTATGTTATGGAAGAATATGTTTTCGATACTCGTCCTCAAGTTGATTGAGGAAGGGGAGCCCAGAGGCGTGGGGTATGTAAAGTGGAGAGGAATGATTCCTGCTCACAGATAACCTGAATTTACCATACAAACAATTCATAAATATTAACTAGGACAAGTGAACCTATACTTGGAAAACAAAGATTCAGTTCAGTCAATCAAAATCACCCTCGTCTTCCCATACCCTGAGGCTGGTTAGAATAACAACGCCTTATTATGTGTTGCGAATGCTTCAAAACATGACCAGATGCACCGCACAGTTATTACACCACTAACTTCAATGCTGAACACTGCGGATTCGAAACCAGGCTCAATCGCTTGGCAATTCGAGAATGATAAAATATAACCGACGATACACAAGCACGTTAAATAATAACTTTTCGTGAAAAAGAAATTGGCATCCTAGCCACCCTTATTTATCGTTGTTGAAAGGAGCGTTAAATAATAACAATGATGAAGATGATGGCGATGAAATGATAATAATAATAATAGACAATTCAAGGAAAAGGTTTAGAAAAATCCACTGTAGGAGAAATGGAAGGAGAGATGGAAGGAGCATACGGTATAACTGGGAGCATCTACAGCATAAAGTGTTTATTTAAAATCCTCAAAATACAATACCAAAGCACAGTAGTCAAACCGGAATGCCTATACGCGATTGAATGCCTAGTACTGAATTATAGACTGAACAAAGTAGAAATACTGGAAAGAAGACTTATGCGCAAAATCCTCTGTCCGCTAGGAGCTACAGAAATCTGGAAATCAAGAAGTAATGATGAAATATATCGGAACATAGGAAACATAACAGAAACAATGCGGAAGAGGCGATTGATTATCTTTTAGACATTTATTCAGAATGGATAAGGACAGGTTAATCAAATATATCTTCAAATATCTTTGGAACAAGAAGACAACAACCTGGATTCATGAAGTCAAGAAAGTTTTGGTTAGAAACAATATAGGAAGAGAAGAAGAAGCAGCAGAGGGAGAGATTTTTAGAAAGAAAGTGTTGAAAAGAAACAGTTCCAAGGTCGGAAGGGAAAGAAAAGAGAGGAAGAAGAGAGGAAAAGGAGACTGAGAAGGTGAAGGAGTATTGGATGCAGAAGAAAGACCAACAAAGGATGAAGCATTGAAATTGGCACATGGGTCTAGAAGACCCCAACTGCGAATTAATAATAATAATAATAATAATAATAATAATAATAATAATAATAATAATAATAATAATAATAATAATTGTACCGGGCGGTACACCTCCACGCCGCTAATTCAAACTTTGCGCCAGTTGAAACTCCCCTCTGCTGGAGAAAGTCTGAACTTTATTTAAGGTGTTAATTTTCAAGTTTCTCAGAAGATGTCACTACTTGGAAATTTTGAAGTTTCTGAACTGGGTCGTTTTCGACGTATTTTGTTTTGCTTGTAGTAAGAAGTGTGAACTTTCTCTTCTAGAGGACACTACTGAAGAACTCCAATAGTGCACCCTAGTGCAAGGTGAAAGAACTGTTTTTTGGAGAAATTTTTATTTCAAAAGTTTGTTTCTTGTTAAATTTCTTTCTGGTATTGTTTAAGTTGGCTGTATTCCCCTTTCTTTCCCCTTGTTTTGAATTTAGCCAATCCCGAATTTCTTTAATTAATTTACGACCAATAAGGGGTTTCTTCTTCAAATTGGATATGCTGCTTAACCCTAACCAATAAATGATTGTGGGCGGGTGTTTTCTTTCCTGAAACGCCTCGAACTTTCCGCGAGAGTATATAAACTGCTGATTTTAGGGTCTCTGCGCCACTTCTCTACCATCTTTCAGTGTGTAAAGTACATAGCAGGGGGCGGGAAGCGCCTCTTTCTTCGGACAGCAGTTCAACAACCAGGTAATGGCCGTATAATAACTTCTTTTCTTGCTAGCTCAGCAGTTTAACTCTCGGGGCGGGTCCGAAGCTTCTTCACCATGTAACCTTTCCCTAAAATATAAAGACTCTTAGTATCTATTCTCTTTTAAGCTACGTATTGGGATAGAGAGTGCTTAACCCTCTCGAGCTCCCACTCATATTGTTTTGAGGTGAACTTATTTCTCACAACCGATTCTTCCTTAATGTAATGTAAATTGTTCTTTTCTAAAGTCACCTCCGTAGTATGGGATTAGCCCTTGCATTAGCGGCCTAGAGCCAGATTAGGTTTTAAACAAAATGTATTAGGAGTGCAGATCGCCTCCTCTCAAATTGTTATTTTAGAGGTCATGTAATTAACCTTTTTCTCACTTAATAGACCTCAGTAGGTTGGGTATTTTACCCCTGTGTCTATGTCCTTAGAGGACAACTTGAAGGTGGAGTTTGGTGTGGTCTTTGATAGGCTTAAAGTTGAGAGCGAGTGGCTCTTTCTCGAAAATTGAGTGTTGTATGCCTCGAGGAGGCTTTTCTGTGTAATTTAGAGCAAGGGTTTTCTGCCCCTCTGTTAAATCTTGTTTTGAGGTAAAGTTGGGCTAGTTGCCCAAGAATTGCGAGTTCGGGGCTCGAAGCCCAAATCTTGTGAATACTGTACTTGTAATTTGTTACCTTGCTACTCTGTACCTGCCATTCGTGTTATTTCTGAATTTTGGAAAGAAAATATAACCTTGTTAAATTTTAAATTAACTTTAATTTCGTAGCCTGAGACCTGTTCACCCCCGCACCTTCTTTCACCTCTACCTACCACAAAAACGGTAATAATAATAATAATAATAATAATAATAATAATAATAATAATAATAATAATAATAATAATAATAATAATAATAATAATAATAATAATAATAATAATAATAATAATAAGACAAACGTGAATATAGACGTTGTCATAACCATGAGCTGTATGCTCATTACCAGAAGATCTCTAATGTCATGCGGAGAAGGAGAATTGCATTTTATTGCCACTTGCTAAGAATGAAACCCACACGATTATTGAACCAGATCTTTACCAATTTTAGAGAAAAGAAGATCCATCCAACTTGGCCCAAGGAGATGGAAAAAGACCTACAGGAGATAGGGATCACTTATGAAGATATACAAGACCGTAACGTACTCAGAGAGAAACATAAACACCACCAGGGTTTTCTAGAAAGGTCAAAGTTTAAGACGCGAAGACGTGAACGGAGGAAAGGGAAGAGGCAACACCGGAAACGAATGAAGGAGAACTGGGCAAAGATGAAAGCCCAGAGAAGACGTGGTCCTTAGCAGGCCGATACGAACAAATAAAAATAATACGGAGAAAAGAAGAATAATGTCAACGGTTTATTTAATTAATTAATTAATTAGTAATTAATTAATTAATTAATTTAAAATTTAAGTTACTATGGTACTGAGAACGAACAGCTTAACATTCTACCTCCTAACACGCGAAACCAAAAGCAAGTGATAGAATTAGTGTTCAGTCAACCGAACTTCATATCCACCATGTAGTATCACAAGGTCCTTTTCTACTGCTTGTACGAATAAATGACTTGCATTATAACAGAACCTAGTAGGCTATATTAGTCGGATATTTTAATTTTGAGACTCGACGAGGTAATAGGGGAATATTACTGAAATAATTAATTTAAGGTGATCTGCCCCAATAGGAGCAGCGCGGATGTCAACTCCGCCCCAGTGGGAGTATCCAGGATATCAAGAAGCTGTTACAACAGGAGTGAGTCAGCTCGCTTCAGGAGAGAGTACAACGGCTTTATGGCACACTCCGAACATGAATGCAGGCCAGAGGAGGTGCAACGCCATACTGATAAGCGGGCTTTGTAACTTGATTCGATTTTATCACATATCCTCTCAACACGTGAGATTTCATTTCGATTCCTCTTTCCCTTATGGGTGCTTCATTCTTTTTTGTCAAGCGGTGTATTTCTACAGCTCTAAACAATTTGCATCTCTTCAAATAGTGTGACTTTATGTTCTTTGAAGAAAGAAAAATGACATTCTTTGTTTAATAACATGTTTTATAATTAGTGTTCGAGAGAGTGAAAAGCCTTCAAGTTACATTACCCCCAGGGATAAGTGGGTGCAGCTTGAACTTGCCAAGCTGAATGTATGACAGCATATGAATGCTAGAACGTGCCTAGCGCGTGATGAAACGGTGATTGCTGCTTTCCTCATCAGTTAACGCTAATTTCACTACACGCGGATATGAATGACGAGCAATTTATCAGGCAGTTCCATCGATTACCCACGAGTGCTCACTCTCGACAATACCGACCGTGCACTTCACTTGGCTATTTTATTATCGATCCGGTGTGCTCCGAACGCCCGTAAATTAAGCATTTTTCAGTTCTTGAATATCGGCAGTGATAAGAAAATTAACATAAACATGTACTCGCTAATAAAAATGAAACACGTGTTGAAGATTGTAACGCAAATTCTACTTCGCTCTGGCAGTTCTTGTCCAAAGAATAATTGCTGGAAGGATGTTGTTTCTTAATCACGTGAATTGAAAAGCCTGAAGAGCCTGGATTTGAGCAGCGGTTCTCTCGATGCCACTCTGTTATCATTACCTCATCATCATCATCATTAAATGTATTCTTCTTTGTCCGTTAGGGTCTTCTACGTACCACGTGACAATTTCAATGCTTCATCACTTCTTGTTCTACTTCTTCCTCCAGTTTTCCTTCATCTTCTCAATATGACACCTTTTCTTCTCCTCGGACCATTTTGAGCCTGTTTTCTTTCCCTCCCGTCCTTGGAATCCTTCCTCTTTTAAATCCAGGTTGTTGTTGACTTATTGTTCCAACGATATTTGAAGATCTGTTTGGTTAACCTGTCGTCACCACTTCTCTATAACTGTCCAAAATATATCAATCGCCTCAACCGCAGTGTTTCTGTTGTTTTAATGTTCGATCAATCAATCAATCAATCAATCAATCAATCAATCAATCAATCAATCAATCAATCAATCAATCAATCAATCAATCAATCAATCAATCAATCAATCAATCAATCAATCAATCAATCAATCAATCAATCAATCAATCAATCAATCAATCAATCAATCAATCAATCAATCAATCAATCAATCAATCAATCAATCAATCAATCAATCAATCAATCAATCACCGCTATTTATTTATCGTATGGCAAGTATAGTAAAGAAAAAGAAAATTTACAATATATATTAAAGGACAAGAATGTTGGTAGCGTACGCATTTACAAGAAGGGAGGTGTAGCACTGATAACATCTCGGGCTGGTCCATCATACTTCCTCAGAGGGCACTCCTCAATAATGTGCTTCACTGAGTGGGGAGGGGCTCCGCAGTCACAGACAGGGGATTCTCCAGGCCACCAGTCCGTAATTACTCTTCCTACAAACGAATATTTACCCCAATTTGTCCTTTTGAATTCCAACTTCATCTTCATATTATGATCTTTCCTACTCTTAGAAACACCACTCGGGCTTATTCGTCTGTTAATGTCATTTCACGCCATCTCATCACTGACAGCTCGGAACATTTCGCTTAGTTTTCGAGCTCGTCTCCTTACTTTAAAGTCTTATTCCCTTCTATGAGATATATTTTTAAATACAAAAAGATTGCAATCAATTCTTTGTTTAATAATTTAACAAATGCACAAAATGTTTTTCTTTCCATTTTTCCTTTATATTCACTACCCATATATTTGAGAGGAGTATGAATGGCATTTTCCGCTAATGCCAAATGTGCTAATTTCACGACCCATTTACTGAATAAGTTCTTCATGCAACTTAACGAGGAGTTAGGATAGGAGTTAAGAAGTTAAGATAGATTTTCCTGTTTTTATTACATTTTTTTCTAACTTTTGGTGCATTTAAATCCAAATATACAGGTTACCTCTACCGTTTTAGAGGTATATTAACATAAGGGTATTGTAAATGAACTATCAAAAAATCACAGCCTTCTAGGCCTTATGGTTCTTGAGACATTAATTCTTTACTGACCAATGGTTTATGAAATCCTAGAAGTGCCCTATGTAAAATAATTAAATTAAACACACTTCCTTTCAACCAAATTTAATAAACCATGCATCAAAATGATCAGCAAATTCCAAACAATGTGTTTGAATAAAAATTTAATGTTTTCAACAAAATGACCGTTTATACTCCCCTTAACTCTAAGTGCGCCAGTCTCCCTACCTGCTCTCAATAGATCCGCCTCTTCCATTATTTCCCCATAAAATAACCGACGATTTTCCTCTGTCCGACCGTTATATTTATACTAGCAAATGTACCCGTGCTTCGTACGGTATTCTTCATTGTATACGGATTCACCCGTAAATTATTGTAAATGCAGTGAGTAAGACTATATTAAATTGCACCTACAAACAGACTTCACCATCAGACGACTCGTTCAGTGTTCTACATGGTTGGTCCTGTGACATTTTCCCGTGTCTCCTATATTTATGCGTTAGATTCAGTTATTCATTGAATAGGGTGAAATTTGGTACAGTTTTCACATACTACTTTATTTTTTTTGATACTCATGTGACCCTGGAATCATAAAATTTTGCGAACATACGGCCACTGGTCATGCCAATATGCCTGCCCAATGTCATGATTGCATCCTTCCCATAAGTGTGCCAAACAATAACATATTTTTAGGTAAACAGATAAAATAGAAAATGGATTATAACTGAGGATAGGTGGATGACGACAAATATGTAAATACCAAGTGAATATATTGGAAAAATCAAATGCCCCTCAATAAATTATGCCGGTGTGAGTTACGGATATAAGAAAGCGGTAACAGAGGAAAATTTTAGGCGCAGGGATTCTTACGTAAACAGATAAGAAGATGAGTAATGGTGTTATTACTTGACCTATACGAGGACGGTTATAACCTCCAACGATATTCCGCCAATATCCCGCAGAATGGCCGATTGACGCCTCTTGTCTTCTACCCAAGGAACAACCACGAATTTAAAGGCATAATGAGGAAAATGGCAATACGTAACTTCCTGACCTTGCTGCTATCATGCGGGCAATTTCGTTAGCTGCCATCCGCCATCTTTAATCTACAGAGCACCGTGCCGCACTCTTGCGACCGCCATCTTTAATCTACAGAGCATCGTGACACACTATTTGTGGTGGCGGACAATTCCTCATCCATCACCTTTAATCTACAGAGCACCGTCCTGCTCTGTCAAGGCATAGCTTTATCGAACATACAACGCGATCTTATGCAGGGGATACCGTAGATGTGATCTTAGCTCGGTACCTACAGGCAAGGAATACCGTAGATGTTGGCTAAGCTCAGCACCCTTACAGGTAGGGGATACCGTAGATGTGACCTTAGCTCAGTACCTACAGGAAAGGAATACCGTAGACGCAGTCTTAACACGGTACCTACAGGCAAGGAATACCGTAGATGTTGGCTTTTTTCTTAGCTGAGCACCCTTACAGACAGGGGATACCGTAGATGCGATCTTAGCTCAGTACCTAAAGTAAGGAATACCGTAGATGTAGGCTTAGCTCAGCACACCTTCTAAGTACAGGTAGGAGATACCGTAGATGTGATCTTAGCTCAGCACCCTGCTAAATACAGGTAGGGGATACCGTAGATGTGATCTTAGCACAGTACCTACAGGTAAGCAATACCGTAGATGTAGGCTTAGCTCAGCACCCTGCTAAGTACAGGTAGGGGATACCGTAGATGTGATCTTAGCTCAGCACCTGCAGGTAAGGAATACCGTAGATGTAGGCTTAGCTCAGCACCCCGCTAAGTGCAGGTAGGGGATACCGTAGATGTGATCGTAGCTCGGTACCTACAGGCAAGGAATACCGCGGATGTCGGCTTTTTGCTTAGCTTAGTACCCTCCCGTTTAAGTTCAGAGGTCGAGGATAGCGCGCTAACTTTCCTAGGTTCGATCCGCTGCAGAACTCCTAAATTCTAGCACCTCGGCATCGACAGCAGGTTCGATCCAGGCTTAGTGCTTAAATACATCAGCCTGCAGAACTCAGCGTAAGGCACTCAGGAGAGCTCTTGTTGCATAAACATTTAGTTCCAATTGTACTGCAGTTGTCAGCGACTCTGATATCCGCTTGGTAACAAGCAGCATATTTACTCGCTGCAGTCTGCGTGAAGCTCTCACAGTTCTTTGTGTGTGTTTATTACGTGCACATCCCCGTCTAAGTACTGTCTGCTGTGAATATTATTCTTCAGCCTTCAACTTAAGTTAAGCCTGAACTGTTAGTTACTGTTTGCAAAAGCAACTTCTACGCTAGTTAATAAACATCTACATTCATATATTTTCTTTTCTTTTTTAGGTACAACTAGAATTTTATTCATCCGAGTAACAGTCTGCAGCGCGAACATTTTAAGGTATGTCTGACCTCTATAGGTTGAAACTTGGTTTCTTCCGAACGTCGTAACATTAGTCTAATGATAAATAGTTGTTCTCTTCAATCCTCATGCTATAGAAGATTTTAATCTTATAATTTCAAACTCACAGCTATGTCTGACCTCTATAGGTTGAAACTTGGTTTCTTCCGTACATCGTAACTTCAGTCTATTAGTAAATAGTTTCCCTCTTCTATCCGCATGCTATAGAAGATGTTAATCTTATAATTTCAAACTTAAAGCAATGTCCCACCTCTATAGGTTGCAACAACATTGTAACTTTAAGCTAATCTCTATTGATAAATAATTATTCTCTTCAATCCGCATGCTGTAGAAGAGGTTAATTTTATAATTTCAAACTTACAGCAATGTCTAACCTCTATAAGTTGAAATTTGTTTCTTTCGAACGTCGTAACTTTAGTCTAATGATAAATAGTTGTTCTCTTTATTCCGCATGCTATACGAGAGGTTAATCATATAATTTCAAACTTACAGCAATGTCTGACCTCTATACGTTGAAACTTGGTTTCTTCCGAACATCGTAAGTTTAAGCTAATCTTCATTGATAAATAGTTATTCTCTTCAATCCGCATGCTGTAGAAGAGGTTAATCTTATAATTTCAAACTTACAGCAATGTCCGACCTCTATAGGTTGAAACTTGATTTCTTCCGAACATCGTATCTTTAAGCTAATCTTCACTGATAAATAATTATTCTCTTCAATACGCATGATGTAGAGGATGTTAATCTTATAATTTCAAACTTACAGCAATGTCTAACCTCTATAGGTTGAAACATGGTTTCTTCCGAACGTCGTAACTTTAGTCTGATGATAAATAGTTGTTCTCTTTCATCCGCATGCTATAGGAGAGGTTAATCATATAATTTCAAACGTACAGCAATGTCTGACCTCTATAGGTTGAAACTTGGTTACTTCCAAACATCGTAAGTTTAAGCTAATGTTCATTGATAAATAGTTATTCTCTTCAATCCGCATGCTGTAGAAGAGGTTAATCTTATAATTTCAAACTTACAGCAATGTCTGACCTCTATAGGTTGAAACTTGGTTTCTTCCGAACATCGTAACTTTAGTCTAATCATAAATAGTTGTTCACTTTAATCCACATGCAATAGAAGAGGTTAATCTTATAATTTCAACTTTCAGCAATGTCTGACCTCAATAGGTTGAAACTTGGTTTCTTCCGAACATCGTAACTTTAATCTATTGATAAATAGTTATTCTCTTCTATCCACATGCTGTAGAAGAGGTTAATGTTATAATTTCAAACTTACAGCAATGTCTGACCTCTATAGGTTGAAACTTGGTTTCTTCCGAACATCGTAACTCTAGGCTAGCACACTTACCCTTTTATATCCTATTATTACTATGTGTGATGCAAGTGCTAACGCTGCATTTATATATTTGTTCTTTTTAGGAAAACCACGGGGAAGATTAACCAGCTAGGTCATATTTCAACTCCAACTACCAAGCCGCTAACAAGTCTACCGCTAAATGAGCACTTTAAAGTAATTTCACTACGAAGATTAAAAACGAAATTTGGAGAAAGGATTTTATGCGTCTGCGAAGACTTTCAAGTTTTACCTAATAGATTTAGCGTGCTAACTGATTTAGAAATAGAAGAACCAAATCAACGTTCTATTTTCATTATATATCGCGGGATAGAGAACAAATCTTGTGTTATTAGGTTTATTGACGCTTAAAAGCATGTACATACAAGAATTACATCGAGAAGGCAAAAGTACGCAAACATCAATACAAGTAAAATCATTCATGATAAAACTAGTACATACAAGATGTAAATAAACACTGTAGAATTGGCATATTCTTTTATTTTAGATTAGGTATTACCTCCTCCTCCTACTCCTTCCTCTCGAAGAAGAAGAATAAGAGCAAGAAAGAAGGTGTTGATTAATTCGTAAGTATGTTATCGTCTAGCACAGTAAGCATGTTGGGAAGATATTTTTTCTAAACAGTGCTTGATTCTAGTCTTGCAATGTAGTGTACTACAACATCGCACTATAATATGTATATATATATATATATATATATATATATATATATATATATATATATATATATGGTTTTTGAACGGTAGTATGTGTTCAGGTCTAAGCTTGCACACTCTCGCTTTTGCAATGCATGTTCGATCAGGATGTACCTTGGCAAAGTAAGTAAAGGTAAAGGAAGTTATACACATCAATTAATGTTCTGATCACATGTTAAAGTTAACAACATCGAGTGCAGTGTTCGATTCTAGTCTTGTTATGGTTCAATCTGATTTTCTTAGAACAAAGGTATCCCTTAACATGTTCTAAATACATGTTGTATCGAGTACAGTGTTCGAATCTAGTCTTGATCACTTATCTAGTGTTTTGAACACATCAATTAATGTTCTGATCACATGTTAAGGTTAACAACATCGAGTGCAGTGTTCGAATCTAGTATTGATCACTTATCTAGTGTTTTGAGCACATCAAATAATGTTCTGATTACATGTTAAGGTTAACAACATCGAGTGCAGTGTTCGATTCTAGTCTTGCTATGTTTTAATCTCATTTCATATTCTAATCACGTGTTGAAGTTAACAACATCGAGTGCAGTGTTTGATTCTAGTCTTGTTATGTTTTACAATCTTGTTTTTTGCAATGCATGTTCGATAGAGGTGTACCTTGAAAGAGTAGGGAGAGTTCGATTCTAGTCTTACTATGTTTGAACCTGATTTAATGTTCTAATCACATGTTGAAGTTAACATCGAGTGCAGTGTTCGATTCTAGTCTTGTTATGTTTTACAATCTTGCTTTTGCAATGCACGTTCGATAGAGATGTACGTTGACTGAGCAGGAAGAGCAGCTCAGTAAGTATGTTGAGAAGAGAATTTTTTGTTTTTCTAAACAGTGCTTGATTCTAGTCTTGCAATGCTCTGTTCTGCAACATCGAACTATAGTACGCGATTCTAGTTGTAATAGGTTTTAAACAGCAGTATGTGTTCAAGTCTAAACATGCATCACTGCAGTTACGCGATATGTATAAAGGTATTCTCAAACATGTCGTATCGTGTTCTATTCTAGTCTTGATCACTTATCTAGTGTTTTGAACACATCAATTAATGTTCTGATCACATCTTAAGGTTAACAATATCGAGTGCAGTGTTCGATTCTAGTCTTGTTATGTTTTACAATCACAGAGCAGGACGAGCAGCTCAGTAAGTATGTTGAGAAGAGAGTTTTTCTTTCTAAACAGTGCTTGATTCCAGTCTTGCAATGCTGTGTTCTACAACATCGAACTATAGTATGCGATTCTAGTTGTAATAGGTTTTCTAACAGTAGTATGTGTGTTCAAGACTGAACATGCATCACTGCTGGAATTTGCCGCCACCACATGTCAAGGAATAAAGATGCCAACACGCTGCTCTCTTGGCAGCTTTTCAAATTGTCCGCCACCACAGAGTGCAGCGCGGCGCTCTGTAGATTATATATGGTGGATGACAGCTATCAAAAAGAGCACGTGGGTATGTAAAGCACGTGGAATTCGCCACCACCACTAAGAGGGCAGCACGGTGCTCGCTAGATTAAAGATGGCGGATGATAGCTGACAGAACTTTTCAAATTACCCGCTACTACAGATAGCAGCATAGTGCTCTGTAGTTTAAAGATGGCGGATGACAGCTGACGCAAGAGGGCAGCAAGGTGCTCTCCAGATTAAAGATGGCGGATGACAAAAAGCACGTGGCTTTCTAAAGCATGTAGAATTTACCGGCACCACATTTCAGCTAAAGATTGCAGCACTGCGCTCTCTTGATTAAAGATGGCGGATGACAGCTGTCAGAAAAAAGCACGTCAGTTTGTTTCCAAACAAGAGCACGTGGAATTTGCCACCGCCGCAAAGAGGGCAGCACGGTGCTCTCTAGATTAAAAATGCGGATGATAGCTAACGAAATTGCCCGCATGACGGCAGCATAGTGCTCTGTAGTTTAAAGATGGCGGATGACAGCTGACGCAAGAGGGCAGCAAGGTGCTCTCTAGATTAAAGATGGCGGATGACAAAAAGCACGTGGCCTTGTTTCCACACAAGAGAACGTGGAATTTACCACCACCACATTTCAAAGCTATCTAGCTAAAGATAGCAGCACGGCGCTCTCTTGATTAAAGATGGCGGATGACAGCTGTCAGAAAAAAGCACGTGAGTTTGTAAAGCACGTGGAATTTGCCACCGCCACAAAGAGGGCAGCACGGTCCTCTCCGGATTAAAGATAGCGGATGGCAAAAGCACGTGAGTTTGTAAAGCACTTCGAATTTGCCGCCACCACATAGAGTGCAGCACGGCGCTCTCTTGATTAAAGATGGCGGATGACAGCTGTCAAGAAAGCACGTGGCTTTGTTTACAGATTCAAATCTCGCGCTAGTGAGGTTAAGTTGGTAGCACTGAGGTTTAGGCCCGTTAAGATAGCAGCACTGCGGATGACAGGTGACGAATTAGCAGCTACTGCGATAAAGAGGGCAGCACGGTGCTCTGTAGTTTAAAGATGGCGGATGACAGCTGTCAAAAAGCACGTGGATTTGTTTACAATTTCAAATCTCGCGCTAGTGAGGTTAAGTTGGTAGCAATGAGGTTTAGGCCCGTCAAGATGGCAGTACTGAGGTTAGCGATGCGTTGTTTTCTGTCAAAAAGCACGTGGCTGTCAAAAACACGTGGATTTGTTTACAAATTCAAATCTCGCGCTAGTAAGGTTAGGTTGGTACCACTGAGGTTTAGGCCCATCAAGATGGCAGCAGTGAGGTTAGCGATGCGTTGTTGTCGATGACAGCTGTCAAAAAGCATGGTGCTTTGTTTACAAATTCAAATCTCACGCCAAAATTCAAATTTCCCGCCAAATTCAAATTTCCCGCGGGAAGCGGAGGGGTCCCTGGGAGCCCGGAGGCGGAGGCGGCCGCCGAACTGTCCAATTATACTACTCTCGTAGTTTTTTCTTGCCGGATTCTTTATTGACATAGATATATCTTCTGGCAGGGGGTAATCCAAAAATTTGTGTAACGTAACGCGACAAAATGTGTGGCGGAAGTGTAAGCATTGCAACGTATTTTTACCTAGCAACCGTGCAGGCAGTGATGTAAGGTGTTGTTACCTAACAACCGTGCAGGCAGTGATGTAAGTATTGTTACCTAGCCACCGTGCAGGCAGTGATCTAAGGTATTGTTACCTAGCAACCGTGCAGGCAGTGATGTATGGTATTGTTACCTAGCAACCGTGCAGGCAGTGATGTAAGGTATTTTTACCTAGCAACCGTGCAGGCATTGATGTAAGAATTGTTATCTTGCAACCGCGCAGGCAGTGATGTAAGGTATTGTTATCTAGCAACCGTTCAGGTAGTGATGTAAGGTATGGACGGATGGTCATATAATGTTACCTAGCAACCGTGCAGGCTATGTGTTCTGGCTGCTTTTCATCTGAAAATGATGATGGTGATGATAATGATGATGCTTGATGTGTAAAGGCGCCTAATATCGAGGTCATCGGCCCGTCATGGTACGAAATGATATGAAATGTAAAAGTTAAAATTCTCAAATTCACCCACTCACCAGAATTAAAAACTTGATGATGAAGAATGACTGGATGAATTTGAATTTAAAATAATCATCGGATCCAACTCGTAATATTAAAAGTGAAATGTAATGTAATCAATCCACTGACTAGAATTAAAAACAACGATGAACAATGATTACGAATTTACCAGTGGATCCGACCCGCGATGCCCCACCTTCTAAGGAACTAACTTAAAACCCAAGGGGCTGCTTTTAAAGCCTGTTGTATAAAGGAGTCCAAAATCCAGGTCAACGGCCCCTCATAATGGTACTTATCGCTAGGAAAGTAAGAACCATGGTATTTCTCATGTAGCGGCACTAATCATATGTAACGTAGACTCACGTTGTTCCTCACTTGTGGTACTACTCATAAGCAATAGCGCGCACTAAACCCCAGCTACTCAAGCATGAATAGTTTTGTATTTACATTTTCTTATCATTCCTTAAAACATTTCTTTATCCAGTTAAAAAAGTGCAAACAGCTAAGTCAAGGCAAGTACAACTGTCTCGATAACCCGTTCGCATTACTGCATTCCAGGTCTCTGCAGCGAGCTGGGTTTCTTTACTGGCGCGAAAGAGTGCTACCCCAGCGAAATTCAAGTCGCTTGGTTGACACCAAGCCTCCTTCTCTTGGGCTGGCCGGATGATAGCTGCTGGCCTCGCTCGAGATTAAGAGCATCTTACGGCGGCAGAACAGCTAGCTTGGTTACATATTAGTTGTGGTTAACACTCAAAGTCATAAACGCCACACACCAGACGCTAAAAGAAAAAGAAACATTATAGCCATTTGCGGTTGTCTTGCTAGCCAGGGGGTGTGGTTACTGGTATTTTTACAAAAAAAAATAAACAGCGACTGACAATAAACTACAAACTAAACAAACATTCAGAGATATAACTGTAGAACCAACAGATCTGTAATTCACTTGTATCAGTCTCCTTGTAATGACAAGTCATTCATGCACCTTAGTTGTGTTCTATCATCGTTTCGTAACTACAACCCCCCCCCCCCCACCCCGCACCCTCTACTGGCCGATCCTGGTTACGCTACTGAATCTTAGGGACCCGTACTATCCCGTGGTATTCCCCACATAGTGGGTACTAATCACAGGCAGCTCAGACCCAGGTGTCGCTCATTCAGTGGTACTAATCACAGGTAACGTAAGCCCATAGTGAACTACCCACGTTGCTACGAATCACAAACCTATTGTGTACCTAACACAGTGGTACTACTCGCCTGTAAAGTCAACCATTGGTGTTCCTCGCATGATGCTAGTAATCACATCTTATGGTTATAATTCGATCACCCCTTGGTCGCCCCTTTTAATCGCCTCTTACGACAAGCAGGGGATACCGTTGGTATATTTTTCATCTGTGGCCCCTATCCACAGGGGGTCAGAGAGAGAGGAAAAAAGAAGATATCAACACTTCGAAAAATGAAGTACCGGACAAAGAAAGGCAAGGGCCACGAAGGGCGTGGAAATGAAAGACTCCCTAGGCCTCGAATGCTCTAATACCGTCGGGGTCGGAAATGAACAAGAGTTGACGAAGGGAGGGCGGAGAGGATTGATGAAAGTGAGAAGCAATGCCAGGAAACAGCTAAAGGGCCCCGTTGGTTGCAACCCACGCTCTCAAGTGTAGAGCCACTGGCACCCCTTTTAGTCGCCTCATACGACCCGCAGGGGTACCGTGTGTGTATTCTTCGTCTGCGTCCCCCATCCACAAAGGGTCGATCTGAAATTAGCAGCCATTGATGGATGTCCGTGACCGGGGGACATATTTATGATAGTTTGATTTTCGCAAGGAGTGCATTCTTGTTGTTTGTTTGTTTGTTTGTGTGTTTGTGTGTTTGTTTGTTTGTTTGTTTGTTTGTTTGTTTGTTTGATCTTTCCCGCTTATCTGTGTTGCAATGGATGTCATGTTTGTTTGTTTGGTGTGAATCTCTTTACCCTAGTAGTCTTCCATTTATGTTCTGTCAAACTTGTGACATATGGTGTGATTTCTCCCCCATCCTTTCACATTCGATCATAACATCGTAAATCGTGTATTGAACGTAACAGTTTATGTTATCTACAATTTTACAGAATTGCCTGTTCATTTTCCTCATCATACATATATTAGCCTGCATTCCATTCTAGAGCATTTAACATCTCGAACAATGGGATCTAAAACGTCATAGCTTTGTGCTGCTGTGTGAATTGCAAATAGCTGTGTTTGTTTGCTGGCAGCTATTGTAGTCGCGTGGCAATGCCCGTCGCGTGTATTACCAGCCTGGACGCTCTGCCCGCCCGGTTTCACATGGATGGAGATTTCCTCGTTAAAATGTAAATAAAGTACACATAGCTGGAAGTAATGAACTCGTTTTATGAATACGTATATATTTGCTTTAAATAATGGACTCCGATCCCCGTAAATCATTGTCCGAGAAAAGTCGAACTCTAAAATTTGTTTGCACGCATATGAAAATGCGTTTCCGATTTCATAACGACTGTCTTCGTGCGCTTCAAAATTAAATCAAAACCACCTTGCAAATTAATTACAAAATTAAAAATAAGAAATGGAAATGTTCTGCAAGTAGGCAGAAATGCCTGTTGAACAAAAAATCAAATTAATAATAATAATAATAATAATAATAATAATAATAATAATAATACAGGCTGAAGCCTCCGTGGCTCAAGCAGCAGCGCGCCGGTCTCTCACCGCTGGATACCGTGGTTCAAACCCCGGTCACTCCATGTGACATTTCTGCTGGACAAAGCGGAGGCAGGGCAGGTTTTTTCCGGGTATTCTAGCTTTCTCTGTCATATTTCATTGCAGCAACACTCTCCATTAACATTTCATTTCATCTGTCAGTCATTTATCATTGCCCCAGAGAAGTGTGACAGGCTTCGGCAGCCGGCACATTTCCTAACCTCACCGCTAGATGGGGGCTTCATTCATTCATTCCATTCCTAACCCGGTCAGATGACTGGAAACAGGCTGTGAATTTTCAATAATGTTACAGCATAACCCAAAATGTGCGTTAACATTCGTCGAGGCAGTATTTGACGGAATATTGGAGGTAGTGGGATAATAACTAACACACATGATTGGCATGACATGCAGTTTTATAGACACCGAAATAAAAAAAATAAAGTTTCACTAACGGCGCCTTTTCTGTTAACGTATACATGCCGCGATAGCAGGCGCATCTGACGCCCTCTCTCACAGCTCCTGTTATACTTTACACAGGTCTCATGAAGCATTACTGGCGTGTTGCTGACCAGCACCATCTGTTGGCCTTCTTGTGCATTCGTTTATGGTGTTAATGTCATGCCAAGCATGTATGGCCATTTGTACCTGACGTGTTGCTGTCCAGCGCCATCTGTTTGTCATTTTAATGTACTTTATGTTGGTGTCAATGAAACCCCATGTCTCGCCAATCATGTCTGCCAATTATTACCTCTCTATCTCCAACATTCCATGAAGTATTCCCTCGTCAAATGTTAACAGACTTTTAGTTCGCCTTGTACTTGTGCCGTCTTCCCACAGAACGTTGACGGCTATCATAGAGTCATTTTTCCCATTTTGTGTTCCCAACATCACGGTTGCCTTAGCGTGCATGTTGAATCATTGTCATTCAGTGCGACGGTTGATTGATGCATGCGTCAATGCTAGGAAAATGCATTTTGAACGTTTTTTTACAATCTGTTTTGTTGCGTACCGAAACAGATGGGTGTTATGGCGACGATGGGGTAGGAAAGGGCTTGGAGTGGGAACGAAGCGACTGTGGACTTAATTAAGTTACAGCCTCAGCAATTGCATGATGAGAAAATACAAAACCACGGAAAACCATTAACAGGGAAATCGAAAAATTGTTTAAGTAAAACAATACTGAATTTGGTCTCAAAATTAGCTCGGTCTCAGCGGTAAGGAGAGTGGCGGGGAGGATGAAAAACTCAGGAATTTCTTCCTGAAACAGGGGGAGTTGACACGTCTACTGTATGCACTGTGTTTCACTGGAGAGAGTCTTCGAACATGGTAAGTCACGTAATAAATAAATAAATAAATAAATAAATAAATAAATAAATAAATAAATAAATAAAAAATGTATAGTAATCCTGCGATGGGGAGCTTTCTTGTGATGTATAACACATAGGTGTTAGTATTGCGATTTCTCACAATATTGTGTTTCACGTTCAAGTTGTATATATCTCCTACCCTGCCGGACAACATTCTGGAGGTGAAAACAGTTTTCAGGAACGGGTCTCGAACCTGCTAACCACGCAGTCAGACCAAAGAGACTTGAGTTCTTAACAATCATAGCTACACGCGCAGTTCCTGTTTAATATTCGCGGAGTGAATACAGTATGTCGTTCAGGTACGTAAGTAAGCCTAGCATATTCGTTTCATGCAGAAACCTACTACATGTTCATCAACGACTTCTGCAAACTTTGACGCCTCTCAGTTCGCACCCAAAAACACTTCGAAACGCAACATTACACAGGTGTTCAGGTGCATTGCCAAAATTTAAAGTGATCTGACTTTCTTTGAGAAACTGTTCCCTTCAGAATGCCTCGAGTAAGACATTACCTCTTACTCCGTTGAAACAGTAAAAGAGAAAAGGGGTCAGGTTATTGATTGCAGGATTTAGGTTTCTATTAATGAGACTTGAAAGAACGAAAGAAAGCTGGCTAATTGGTGACTTACTAATTAGTTTGTTGAGTGGCCATTATTATGAATCCATTCGTTTAATTTGTGAACAGTTAATGAAGCAGAATAATAAGGCGGCATCAGAATAATAATGTTATGGCCACGCTCGGATGCACATCGAAATACGACCAAGCTTTCTTGTTTAAGAGCGACGTTCAGGGAGAAGGTATATATAATTTCTTCCACAGGCACTGTGCGTTTGTTGAGGATTCCAATGAATGATCCCATTTTTAGCAATTTAAGTTCAGTGACATGTCTATCGTCGCGAAACCATACAAACTCAATCATCAATAATCTGCGTTTATCTCTCATCCATAACACAAAATACTGATAATCCTTTAAGTCATCATTCATCTCGCGGCCTTCGCAGCATTGAAGGGATCCATGATACTGATACATAATTCACAGGGAGGGCAAAATTAAACCGACCCGGAATTGATCCTTGTTAATGGACATCACAGAAGATGCTGGAAATGGTCACCGTTGGCGTCGGTGCAGCGCGGTGCTTTATTTGTCAAACTGTGAGACACGCGTAGGAGCTCTGCCTGAGGGATAGCAGCAATTGCGTTTTATATGTTCTGCTGTAGATCTTCCAGGGTGTGAGGATTATAAAAGCATACCTGGCGCTTCAATGCGAACCACAGGGAGAAAGATCAGGTGATCGAGGTGGCCAGTTGATTTCACTGGCTCTGCTGATTGTCCTCTCATCACGGAAACTGAGGATCCACTAAACACGTCTGCTCCTCTCATTCACTCACTCGTAATGACAGAGCGACGGAAATGGGACAGAGCACGCGACAGTTACGCACGGGCAGACATGTGAGAGCAACCGATTGGTGCATCAAAATCACGGTTTCCATCATTTCCTGCGATGTGCAGTTCTCCTGTTCATTAACCAGAGCCAATTTCGTGCCAGTCTTATACATATTTTCCGGGCTAGTTTTATTTATCCCACCACGTGCATTCATCCTCATGTGTTTCCATTCAATGTGCGGCAAAACCACAAATACATTGTTGATATATACATTGCGTTTACTTGTGCGTAACTTCTTCAACCTATCAATGTATACGGCCTCGTGCATATTAATGTGATCAAGCATGTGAATTTAGTTTTGTAAGTAATAAAGAGGTGTCGTGACATTAGTATTTTCACGACGTGAAGTGTTGTAAAATCAGATTGCTCCCCGAGCGGTTTGGGAGATTAAATCTAGGACCTGGGAGATCCCGCTACGTGTGAAGAGATTGAAGACCACAGCTTCCCTTATACCACGTTTAATATCAGAAGTTGATAATATGTACAGTATTTACAAGTGCCTCCACAACTTCTAATGATATGTATATCGAAGACTTGGAGTGGTCGACTCTTACTGGTATATAATTCTAAGTACAAACTCGAAGTGCTAGACGCTATTATTATTATTATTATTATTATTATTATTATTATTATTATTATTATTATTATTATTATTTGAAAACCTCAAAGTGCTGACTGACAGAGCTTCCGCTCACAACTCCCGGTAGATTTGATCCAAAAATGCCCCGTCCAGGATATGCCCCCTGCTTTTATACCTACTCCTCGTCACGCCCGTATTTCTGGAAAAGAATCGAAGTTCTCCACCCTGTGGAAACTCAATTCAGCCAATCAGAACGAAAACTTCCATTTTCGTTCAACGTGTCTTCGTCTTTTCTAGAAGACAATCTACGCACTTGGGAGGGTGTGGTCCTAAATGTTTGCTTCCAGTTTATGAAATGACTAACATCAGCAAGTACATCCCAGGTTTAGAGAGAAAAGCTTACCCAGAACTGATGAGGTTGGCTGAGGAACCGATCGTCGAAAAAGTGGTTTTCCAGCAAGACCTCGCCCGTTGCCGTGTATCGAATAATGTCAAAGACTTTATGATGAAGAATTGTTTGGATTGGCCTGGGAATTCACCGGACATTAACCGTATAGAAAATCCTTGGGCAATTATCAACAAACGTATGAGGAAAATGGGCTACACTACCAAGGAAAAGTTGTTTTGTGCTGTAGTAAAAGTGTAGTTCTGTGAACAAGAAATAAGGGAAATCTGTAAGAAACTCATTGACTCTCTGCCGAAACGAGTGTAAACATTAATCAAAGCCAATGGTGGGCATATTAACTACTAAAACATAGTTCTATAAGAAGTAACCTTGATTCCCTTTAAATTCATTTCAAAACAATAACATTGTATCTCTGTTCACAATAATACGCACAAGACTGTACATTTTTTGCAGTATTCTGGCTGTAGATCTGGATCTATTTGAGTAGTGACTGTCGTTTAATAATAACACGAGGTCTGTTCGTGAGTGGTTTGTACCAGAAAAGGACTGACCAGCCACAGTACAGATTTCAACCCTCTCGAAGACCTCGGACATGACGCAAAGACACACATCACTAATTACACTTGCTACCATTCCCCCTCAGACGTCCCGTTGCCTGGTACTCACCCTCTCCCGCAGTCTTCCAGCTGTAATAAAGGCCGAAGGTAGACCAAGCCCGAATTAATTAATCAATGGATTAATAATACTTATGATATTATTGATTGCTATTGTAGCACAGAGGGCTTTGATAATGAAGCAGCAATCCAGAAAGGTGTGAGGAAAGGCTGCCCCCCCCTCTTTTTCAATGATTATATGGAACAGGCGGTAAAAATATCCAACAGGAATTTGGAAAGGGTGTCACAATCTAAGCAGGAAAAAATTCAAATATGATATTTGCCGATGTTATTGATATTTTAACCCAGTCTACAGAAGATCTGGAGACATTGCTGAATGATGTAGAAGAGAAGGAGTACTTGATGAAAATGAATAAGTGGAAAACAAAAGTAATGGGGTGTAGTCAAACTAAGTCAGGTGATGACGGAAATATTAGATTAGGGGATGAAGTCCTAAAGAAGTATATGGATATTGTTACTTGGGAAGTAAAATATTTGACGATGGCGGGAGTACGGTGGACATAAAATGCAGACTGGGACAAGCAAGGAAGACCTTTCTTAAAAAAGAAACTTGCTCACTTCGAACATTTAACTAGGAATTGTTATTGTATCGAAGTGAAACATGGACGATAACTAGCTCAGAAAGAAATATAACAGAATTTTTATAAATGTGGTTTTGCAGAAGAAAGCTGGAGGTGAGGTGGGTAGATAGAATCACGAATGAATAGATACTGAATGGAACTGGTGAGAGGAAATCGATTTGTATAAATTTGATGAGAATAATAGATGGAAAGATAGGATACATCTTAAGACACCCAGGACTTGTTCAGTTGGTTTTTGAGGAAAGTGTAGGCGATAAGAACTGCAGACGTAGGCCGAGGTATGAATATGACAAGCAGATTAGAGCAGATGTAAGATGTAATAGTTACGTAGTGCACCCTGGTGGGGGTGTGATAAGCGTCATGCAATTATTTATGGAGGAATATATGTTTCATTTTCAGAAGCGAGAAGATCGTACTTTATATATATATAAGTACAGACCAGGCCGAAAGTATGTTGTGAAACATACCCCAGACTGTTGTCTCCACTGAGATTAACAAACACAATGAACAGCAGAATTAGAATTCTCAGAAATGGTGACGAAGTGGGAAAGAGAGAGGCGAGAATTGTTGACAAGTTAGGGGACACATTCCTCGCCTCGAGCGAAATAGGTAGTGCAACAGCACACAGAGCCGGGTGCAGATTTCTTAGAAATGATGGCAGGGTATCTCCATGTACTAGCGGGAGTTGAACGCGAGGTTGGCACTTGAAGAAAAATTGTGAGCCTTCCCGGTCCTGTGGTTTATGTGGACCAATAGAAAAATTCATCGACCAGTCGCAGGTACGCCAACTTCGTATTGCAAGAAGCACGAGAAACCTGAACTCAACGGATTAAATATATTGAAGGAAGCGTTTTATAAATTCGGAATAAGGTGGAATTTAGAAGCCTAACAAACTAATAAAAGTTATTAAAAGTCACTAACTGAGGGAGATTGATTGGCGTAATTCTGAGAATTCATGAATGCTATCCGCTGGAGGCAAGGGACGCCACAATATAGCGCGAAATCCCGGGCCGGGAGACGGCATCTAAATTCGCAAATATATCAATTACCAGCGAACGATAATAGTTGAGAATTGGTATAGAGCCTTTGAGAACATAATTACATCATTGGATCTCACATTTAAGCCACGGGCCGAACCGAAAATTATCGTATGAGGATATTGGGACTGCGCGTCCTACGATGATAAACCCGTGAACTCGGAGGAGAGGGGAGTCACATATAAATATAGGGTCGTGGAGACGGACTTACTTACTTCTGACAAAGTGTCGGAGCTGTTACCACGCAAGGGGTGTGTAACTTAGTTGTGAATATTCCGTGCCGTTACTACGACAGGGAGCATATGTATACTTACTCGTGGAGTAGGGTTCGAAGTATTAGATTGTTACATAGTACAGTGATTCATGACGCGATGTAGCTCAGATTACAGTCTTGAGCAGTATACTAGTATGAAGTGTTCCAATAGTTACAGGACTCAGTAAAGCATAACTTACGGAGTGTGAGATTCTACCAACAGATTAGGAAGTACGTTACGTGAGAACGGTCACGAGTGTTCGATGTATTTCACCTAGTAAACAGTCGATCATAACTGATACCTGGTCAAGCTGCGCGGACGTGAGACGGGAAAATCGAGTGCGCGCCGGGCAGTTTGAATGTGATATCGAGGTGTCACAAGTTCCTTCGCGCCGGGGAAGGAATGAAGAATATGTGTATGAATTAGGCGGGTCAGATAAAGGCCAGAAGTGTAAAGTTTCAGTTCAATATTAGTGTGTGTAAATTTGTTAAAATGTTAAAATTTAAAATCTTGAAAATTAATATGTGTAAATCTGAAAAGTGCATTGGATTACTTCTTCAAGCTGGCATGAAAACCAGTAGGATGCAGGGCTAAGACTGGACGGGGCCTGTGCTCCTCGTCCGGTCTCAGCAGACTACAAAAAATAGATGAGTAACCTTTTAAAATATTTGTAGATTGCTATCGTTAGGGGGAGGAAATCATATTAATTTATCATGTAACTTAATTGTGAAACGAGCCGTCTCCGGCTCATGTAAATTCAGAGATAGATAGACAAAGGGACAAATTAATATGTACATAATTAGACCAAGCAATCATCATAATTTTGATTACTTAATAGAGTAGAGTAGGGTTTATTTGTTCATTCAAGTGCTTGAGTTGTTTGGTATGATATGGAGCAAGTTTTACGTAAAGATAAGGTTAATATTCATTTAGAGGTGCTTCCAAAGTGTTTTTCCGTTATCGGAAATTTTATAGATATTAAGGCATGTTGTTAAGATAAACCAGAGGTAGGGATGCCAAGTGATTTAAATTGTTGTGGGACGGAATGAAGTCCATTGATTTGTTTGTAAATATCGCGAAGTTCGCCAGTGGACAAAATAATAATAATCTGTAGAAGTGTCGAAGTATTACATTAATATTGGGAATGTGTAAAGGCATGTTTAATAATAATCTTTGAGAATAAAGGCACGAGCCTAGTTGGATAGAATTTGTGCAGTGAATCCGATTTTAACACTAATTGTTGATTTAACGTTTTTGGACTCCATAATAATCATAAATAAATTTTGATAGAAACGAGATAGGCACTTTGTTAATATGGTCACGCTATGTTTGAGGCCCAGAGTGATTTGAGCCAAAAGTTGAGATTTGGAGTTTTGTGGGACAGAAATCCGGCCCGAAATGAAAGTGAATTGTACTGATATTGATGAACAAATAGATGGATCTTAAGGCCTACATAGAGGTTGTATTTCTATACCGGTGATATGAGTGGCAGAAGAGTCCACGCACCGAGGGTTAATTAATGAAAATGTTTGAAGAGTTCCGATGGATAAATGGACTTCAAAATAGAAAAGGAAGGAATAATTTAACACTTGCAGAGATTGGAGGTATTTGCTCAACTGCGAGGTGTTATGGGATTTGAGAATTGTCTTAGGAGCATATGGTCTCCATGAAATAACGACAGTACGAAAATAAGGTTGCGGGTTCGAACACTATTATGTCCCGACCGATGTGAATTCGGATCTTGGTGATTTCTGTTTGGGAGAGAACGTATGTGACTAAATTATAAAGATGGGGAATAAAAATAAAAATTCTCGAAAGAAAATAATATTAATAATAATAATAATAATATTCCAAGTAAATCATGTCTGGATTGATTAGTGCCAAATAAATCGGAATTGTGAAAGGGGTTATGCGGTAAACATATATAGAGTGGACTACCGTGTAACAAGCGAAATTAATTTTTTAAATTAAGAATAATAATAGTAATAATAATAATAATAATAATAATAATAATAATAATAATAATTGAAGAATCAGAAGAATAATTTTTTTAATTTTATTTTTATTTATGAACACAATAATGATGTTGGGAGTTGAACTGAAATTATTGAAATTTTCAAACCACTTTAATAATAATAATATTTGAAGTATAAAAAAAGGAAGCTACTATTTTTTATTTCAAATGAAATTAATAAGAGCGAGAAGTTGAAGTATTGTAGCGAGGATGATTACGGGTTACGATAATCACGATCTCCACTAATAATAATAATAATAATAATAATAATAATAATAGTAATAATAATAATAATAATAATAATAATTATTATTATTATTATTATTATTATTATTATTATTTTTATTTTATTTTATTATTTCGGATGCTGATAATGAATGATACTAGGGAAGTCAGCTGGCGAATTAACGTAATAATGTCAGGTTCTTGTGAATAATAAGTTAAGTTAATAGTTGTAAAATGAAGGCAAATCCCTACATCTGGACCATTAGGTTAGAGTCGCTTTGTCGTTTCCTTCAACTAACGATTAGCATATCTTGGTTAGGAACCCGGGGAGAGTTTCTAGCCCGGGTTGGTCTCATCTCAATCAAAGTGGAGGCGATAACATGGTCCATGTGATCGCGCCCACTTAGCCAACAGGTAATTGGTCCATGACCAAATATGGTCATGGTGCTTACGAAGGTAAATCTGATACCTTCAGATATCAACGGTTCCACCACCCAAATGGAAGGGTGGTCAAAAGTGATAAATATTATGTAATCATTTTCAGGAATAATTTGCCAAATTACCGGCAAATCAAGGGTCAACAGATTTTGTTGTGTGTAAAAATTGTTTTGTTTACTTAAATAAAATGCTCCTTTAGCATTTGCAAGGAAACAGTTCCAGGTTCTTGTTCTTGTAGAATAGTAAACCCTCGGTGACCGTTTAAATATGCGTCCCTTATTCCTAGGACGGAGCCTTCATAATTTCCCTTTGATCTGAATATATATATATATATATATATATAATTTGTGTGTTTTATGATGAGCCTTAAAGTTAAGGATTAGAGTGTCCCGTTCAACCCTGTAGTACTGATTGGATGCGCCCTTACATTTAGTTTGAGATCTTATATCTGAATACATTTTTTATTGTGTATTAGTTGCGATAGATTCGGACCGTAACACTCCCTGAGATAAATGCTGGTTGGGACTCAGGCTTTGAGCGGGTGCAGTAGTAATAAAATATTAGCACAAGATATGTTATGGAGTGTTACTGACTGATGACTCAAACGTCAACATCATTCTTATCACCATACTCATTATTATAATGGTAGACTACTGTAATTGGAATTCAGAATGCCCCTTTACACATTATACATTTCAATGGCATGTTTGCAGCATGAATGTTAAATATTATTTCCTAGAATTTAATGAACATTTCTTGGAATTCATGAGAGCCGTATGAAGTCTGAAGTGACGATGGAAGACTGGCATCTCTTTCATTTAGCCGAAAACGACGTGAGGGTAACTTTGGTGACAAGAAAATGTCTTGCAGTACTTCTTTGGAAGTTAATCTACAAATCATGAACTTCAAGGGAGACTCTTTAAGGAGAATTTCCTGCATCCACTCGATTGACCAGGAGCTATAAAGCATGGCCGCCCCCACCAAGTCGGAGAGAATGGTGAAGGGAGATAGGGAGAAAGAGAATGGATAAGAAATGGAGTGGTTGGAGAGAAAAAGGCGGGGATAAGAAGATAAATGTGCAGTGATGTGTTGGAGAGGCAAGGGACAGAAGAGTCAGGTATAAAGCTATGAACAGACGAGTAATAAGAACATAAAGAACGGAAAGAATATAACATTAAGGGTTTCAAAAGAAAATTACTGGACGAACAAGATTAGACTGGAAGAGGAAACAAGGTAAATGACTGCTTCAAAAGAGGGGACTTGGTTGGTCTCACTGTAAGAAAGAAAGAAAGGAAAGTGCTGACGAACTTCGTCTCTAAATGGCAAGCATCTACTGATGTATCATTGAGAACAACACATGCGTTTTGTTCACCCATCTTCAGCGCTTCTGAAGTTACTGCCTTAGTTACCATGCGCTGTAGGGAAGAGCACGAATTAATTTGAAAAAAAGTGGGAGGGATGTGTCAGAGGTGTATGACATACAGCACGTACTTCGGAGAGTTATGAGGTATATCGATGTAACAGCAATGTTTATTTCGATCGATGCTTTCACGGCCCGTAATTAACACCATGATAATAAGCTATTAAGCTTTTGCCGAGTCAAAAAAAAAGATAGAAAAAGAAAAAAACCAGGCGAAATTCTTTACGTTTCACAGAAAAGTTTGCTCCGCGTCTTCAGGAAATATCGTCTGTTCACGAGGCAGAAACCTCTAATAATGACTAGATTCCGAATTTTTATGCTATAATTAGAATGCAAACTAATTTGGATATTAGCAAGTGTCGTCTAGCCCGTTCTTCCGCGATGTAGCGAGAGTAACATAAATCCACGGCGTTCTGACGAGCCGTACCCCTCATGTTTATGCAAACCTCGTAACATACCTGTTGTGCAGTTGGGTATACTTGTTACTCGCTTCAGTAAGTTTGCTGCCTAAAGTCCGACTCGTTGGCTGAACGTTCAGCGTACTGGTCTTCGGTTCAGAGGGTCCCGGGTTCGTTTCCCGGTCGGGTCGGGGATTTTAACCTTAATTGGTTAATTCCAATGGCACGGAGGCTGGGTGTATGTGTTGTCTTCATCATCATTTCATCCTCATCACGACGCGCAGGTCGCCTACGGGAGTGATACAGAAAGACCTACACCTGGCGAGCCGAACCCGTCCTGGGATATCTCGGCACTAAAAGCCATACGCCATTTCATTTCATTACTGCCTAAAAATCCGAAGTGTAATAATGACGGGTTGAATTCCACAATACTTTACCGTTGGTCTGTTGTAAGTGGTAGAGTACTCTCGTTCATCACTAGATGGCTCACTGTTCACTAACCTTCCGAATGGGAAGTGACGCCGCCATCTGAGCTATAATTAAAATGTTTCTGTTCAATATGTACGTGCGTTGCGGAATAAACAACAAGGGCAAAGACGAATGTGGTAGAACAAATACATAAATTAAATAAACAATATTTATTATTTATTATACAATCTTCCTGCAACAGCTGCAGGTTGCCCAAAGACAAAGAGTACCTTCACAACAATAATGGATGTGGATACAATAGATAATGTGATCGTATGATGTTCAATGTAGGCAGTCGAGTGAGGCATGTCAAACAGCAAGCATGGTTCTTGAAGATCATGATGGACTTCTTGAGTGTGGTAATGGCGATGTTATAGATAACATCTATATTTAGCCCAAAGGTATTGCAGAAGTTGACAAAAAATGTAGGTATGGTTCCTCGAGCACCTAACATCAAACCGATTACAGAAATGGATGAGAGCTTATATTTTCGCTTGTAGAAGTCCGCCGTTTCTTCATAAATTCTCCTTTTTTCTGCATCAACCTCTTCCGGCTGATTTTCGTTGGTCTCAAATCTAATTGCTGGATCAATGATGAAACCTTCAGAACAGGATGGCTTAAAAGCAATAATGTCAATGCGTCGGTTGCTTCCTCTGTTGGAGAGACCGTGTACTTCTTCATAGACATTATAACCTTGTCCTCTAAGAGCGTTAGCTATCATTGATCTGGCTAAATTATGACGTGAGGTGCGTAGTAATTCACCATGTGGACAGGCTCCCAGGACGTGTGAAAGAGTTTCGAACTCTCTGTGGCAACGCCGACAGAGGCTGTTGCCCTGGGATCTGCCAGGTACAGTACGCACAGCAGACACATTGGCGTTCATTTTTATTGCATCACGCCATTCACTGCAAGACAATCCTTTATGATCACGAATCCATGTATTCGCTGGAGTATAGTGTTTAAATATGACTACACCTTTGCCTTTATGCTCTTTCTTGCTCCAGTTGTCAAAAGCTCTTCTTCTCAATTCGAGTCGGACTTTCTTTGTATCTACAAAACCATGTCTTTTGTCTCGAATAGATTCTGTTTCTGATACATTCAATGCGGCGAGGCTTGTGCTGATTTCTTGACATAAGTTTATTGTTGAATGTAGAAAATTATTATTGGAAGATTTCAAAATTTTGCATGCATTAATATGTTGCAGATATATTTCCCATGATACACAAAATAAACCCAGACCTTTAAATTTCATTTTAGCGTATATCATATCAATCGGGACATCCATGAGAAGTTGCAAAATTCCCTTTAATTCCCCCCTAATCATAATATCGGCGTCATTTGTAAATTTGACTGGAATCTTTTGTGGTGGTACTGTCTGAAATGTATATACCAAACTGGGACAGATTGAAGTGTTTGTGATTACAAATTCTTGATCGGAATGCAAAAGGGGTGAAGAAATGAGGAGCTCTAGGGTGTTTTTGAGCTTATTTAGGACCTCGACGGACTGGAAGGTAATTTCATTGGAAAAATTTACACCCAAATATTTGATAGATTCTCCTTTCTTCAGACATGGTATCTGTTTTTCATCTGCCGTGAATAGTTTTTCTTCTGATAGGTGACCATGTTTGATGCATATTCCTTTACATTTTCCAATATTGATGCTAAGTCCAATTTCTTGTAGTTGATGTATGGCCGCATGAGCAAGTACTAAAGCTGACTCAAAATCTTTTCCAACAATAACTACATCATCAGCAAAACTTAATACTGTTAGAGCTTCACGATATGGACTCAACTGAAAGCCATACTGGGTAGATATAGACATTTCGCTAAGGTCATCCAGAATATGATTGATGGCGAGATTGAACAGGATTGACGACAGAGGAGAACCTTGCATAACTCCCCTGCTTATCAAGAGAGGTCTTGTTTTGCTTCCCTGCGTCTGAATTTGTGTGACATTTCCTGTTTGCAGATTCATGATTAAATTCGTAAGTTTGGTTGGAATTGGTAAGGACTTTAGTGTTTCATTTAAATGGGCATGACCAACGTTGTCAAAGGCTTTCTGGATATCTAGGAATATAGCAGTCAGATTAGCTTGTTTCTTTTTGGCTTCACAGAGAAGAGAGTCGAGTATCGCAGTGTTGACATGCGTTCCAGAGGAGTTAGTAAATCCTCGTTGATTGGGGTTTAAGACAACATGTTCACGAAGACGCCTGTCAAGGACCCGCTCATTTATTCTCCTTATTACTGAACAGATTGTGATAGGTCTCCAGTTCTTAATAGTGAGTGTATCTCCACCTTTATGAATTAGAACAGTCCTGGCCTTTTTGAAGATAGAAGGTACAACCCCAGTTTTCAACATACGTGTGACAATGTGAGATATTATGTCGATTGCAGTTCTGTCTTTGATAACTCTGACGAGGACGTGGTCTGGGCCGGGTGATGTGTCTACGACTATATGATTAACAACAAAGCTGATTTCATCTGGGCTTATAGTGTCATTAAATAAAATGTCAATTTGTTCCCTATCAATATCACTTGTATAAGATGGGTATTCGGATCGAATCATGTCATTAGGTTGCCCGAGAATTACAGAGAAATAATGAAATATTTCATCCGAAGGAATTTTACAGTATGATTTTATAATTTAATACGTTGTTTGAGAAACATCACAAGTCGAATTTTTGATCATTTTGAGCTATGAACACAGTTACGTATTTCAAACGTAAATGCATCACGTTACTTCGAATTGACACAAGTTGGGTTATTTCTTATCCAAATATCGCAATTTAAAGATCAGGTTATTTTGAGGAAACATGTCCAGGACTATTACGAAGGATATGGAAAACGAAGTAGAGTGAAAAGATCTGTTTCTCTGCCTGGAAGTGTTAGCAGTAAAACATTAACATGGCGTAGAATAGTGTATCTTAAGTTGTAGGGTTTTTGAAGAAAAGAACACTATATATTAGAAGTTCTTATACATGTCAATTAAACCTGCTGTTATTATTATTATTTTTATTATTATTATAATAATTTGATTAATGTATTAGTTCTTCTCTAAGAACAACAATTTATTTATTGCAAGTCAGGCAGATTCATAAAAATGTGCAGCTAATTATAATAGTTCTCTCAGGGTGCCTTGGTAGCAGCGTTGACTGTCTCGTCTCTACGATAGGAGCCAATGCGTGTGGTAAGGGAGTCCAGAGGAATCTTAAGTGGAGTCACTTGCACCACTCGTGTCTGAACTAACTAAAACTTTGAAATGATATGAATTATAATGCCTGGGCAATTTTATTTATTCCTTTGTAATAATAGTTAGAAATGATATAGTGAAGATGGTGTGAAGATGATTTGAAAAATGCTTGGGAGGATACAAATACATGATAAAAGATGATATATCTGAAATCGTAATCTCCTTACGATGAATTTTCCAGAAAAATAAATATTGTTATAATTACATACTGTAAGTTACGCATTCTGTCGCCAGACGTCCTGTCTATATCGCTGCGACGCAAAGCAAATTTTAAAAAGAAAAAGAAACTTCGAAGTTACTGGTGATGCAGTCAGCACTGTCACATCACGGTGTTTTGAGGCTCAACGACAAGTTATTCAGATTCTCACCCCGTACTTCCACGTAATATTGGGATGTTCGTACTTGACAGCATTGCCAAATAAACTCAGTTCCTGATATTGTACCATAGCTGTCCGGATGCTTCAGACATACCTAAAAGACAGGGGGTATCTATCAAAATATCTGCCCTCACTCTCCATAGTGATTGTCTACGTGCCACATACCTCACCACATATTGCTTCCACAAACTTTAAAGTTACCTCGAAGGGAACATGCTGAAGGGGCAGACTGGACAATCTTATTGGTGCATTCCTCATTGGAAATGTATACCTGACTTCCCAGAGAAAGACTATATTATCTTTTAGCCATAAGACATACAGAACAACTCCACTGGTAATATAAGATAATTAATAACAAAAGTTGCTAGTTGCGAGCACTGTTGCTTGACCTCTAGCTTAATTAAGCCGCGCGGACGGCACGAGTTATGGTGATAGTTGAGAGTATGTACCAAGTATGCTGCAGTGCTGCCACCATTAATTCTCAGCGGCCTCTCCCACAATTAGCAGCACTTGCTCTGTGTTTCCGCTCCTCATTTGTGTGGCTGTGTGCGACGAAGAGATGGAAAAATACGTCAGGATATCTTAGTTATATCACCCTGTTCTTTGTATAATAGTAATATATAAGGAAATCCCGACATTAAATGTACTCTAAAGGTAGAGAAGATCACGGTCACTTACGACGGATGGACAACTCTCGATGGACAAAACGCATTTTTAAACATTTCGACTCAAAACGAAAAACAGCAATTCCGCAGCACGTTAACGTCAAGATACACGTCGAAGAAATGGGCATACGACCTGACGATGCGCACAAACGAGACCTTTCCAGAACAAGCATCGTGACTTTTGGGACATTCCGGGATGAGAAATGAACGGCTGTGCAAAGTGGTTGGATGAACGCCGCGCTCGACACAGCACTGGATCAATTGAAAATTGAATAAAAGCCAGAGCGCACAATGAAAATGAGCCGATGACCTTAGATTTTAGGCCACTTTAATTAACAAGCTCTAAACAACAATCAAGTAAAATGAAAGTTACCGCGGTCCGATTAGCGGGTAATAACTAACTAAATAAATAATAGTAATAATTGTACTGGATGTAATGCCTCTCCCTTGTTGTAGGCAACACCTTTAACGCCTGAATGTGATGAAGTCTCGTGGAGACAGACTGAACTTAATGAAAACCAAGTTTTTTGACAGATGTCACTACATTTGTTTGGAGCGTCACCTAGTGACTTTGTATGAATTCTGTTTAGTGGAGTATTGTAACTACCAGGGGTTGGCACAAGCTAGCGCATGTCTTCTGTTTCTAAGTTGCCACTACTGTGATTTGAACATTACATCCACCAATCATCACCTAGCTCGTCCTTGTAAATGGGAGAAAATTGGATCTTATGTGTCTATCTTGATCAGTGCAGGGAACAGGAAGATTCTCCTCACAGGTGAACTGGGGCAACTTCTAATATAGGCGGCTAAAATCTTACTCTGGCATGCGTACTTACGTGAGGTGATGGATACCAAAGATCCCCTCTGCCATGTAACAATAGGGACAGGCCACGTGTACCGCAGTTTAATGTAGTGTTTACTTGATGTAACTATTTTGCAAAACGTAGGTACTAGACTTTCTTGCTGCAGAATGTAACCACCCATGTGGGTGTCATGTAATGTATTAACGATGTATGAGTGCGAACACTCCTTTGCCTTGTTCACTTTGCATTTTGGTGACTAAGGTATCCAATTTTCTAAATATTTCTTCTTACTTTTCAGTCGGTAATTTTCTTTTCCCGTCTTAGTTACAAATGGGCATAGTACGGATTATTCTTTGTGTCATCTGGCATTCTGCCCCATTATGTTTAATCCTTACATGTCACGGGATAGCTTGAATGGGTATGTACTTTTATTCTCTGTTAACATGTAATAATATGATTCTTGGCGGTGTCGTATGAGCTACTGCTCGTATTTCTTCTGAATTCTTCTGATCCAAATGTATGTTGTTGCTTTCCTGTTGAATAAGTGTAGCGAGTGTAAAAGGTGATAAGCGTTTAATTGTATTGAGAAGGAACCTTACGGGGGATTCTAAGCCCGTTGGGCAACAGAAAATTAAAGTTAAGTCTTCAATATCCCTTTGAAGTGTATTTATTTTTGGAAGCTCATGCTTGTTACATACGCCTGTAAAGGCTCATAAGTCCTCCGAAATGCGAGCTCCTCCTTCCCTATTAATTATTAAGCTCTAAGAATTTGTTGTTATAACCCCTCATAAATCTTTATGATTATTATTAATTATTGTTGTTGCTGCTTTTGAGAAAGGATAAGAAAAGAAATGAACAAAATAATTCTTTAGGGAATATATTCAAAATTTAAACTTTCTTTTGTGGTCATTTGTCCAGTTACCTAGGCCCTGCCACTTCTTTCCCTCTGCTGTTCTTGCGCCCTTAATAATAATAATAATAATAATAATAATAATAATAATAATAATAATAATAATAATAATCATAATAATAATACACAGCAACATTCCTTTGTGGAACGGGGTATACGAACAAGCAATCAAATCACGTCACCAGGCCTACGTCAATTGAAACAGCAAAGAAACAGAAAACAAGTACACAATATTCCTGACAATCATCGAAAAGACAGCAAGAACAACCCTTTAAAGTCCAGTACCCCGTTTCGAGTATAATACTTCAACCCAATGCTTAAAATTCTAAATTATACAAACTGAATGTTTTGACGGTAGCTTTGGCTATATGTAGGCTATGACAATAAGACGAGACACGATCCTCGTAATTTGTTCATTGTCAATTCGTCATTTACTTTTATATCATACTAGTGGCCCATCGCACCAATAGCTACTAACTTACGTTTTGTCTCATTGCTTTGCCAGCATTATGATATGATGTAGCGTTTGGGTTATTTAGCAAACTGTTGGAGATTCTTTCAATTGTCTCTGGATTAAGAGAGGAATTTATAGAATTTTCATAATGAATTATGTTCGTAAGACTTGAATCTATCACATAAAGATGGCCGTATAATGCTGGGCAATTTTCAGTAGCCAGTAAATATGAAAATGTAACTATGAATTATCCCCTGGACCTTAAAACATTAAGGACCTAATCCTGGAATGTGGCTTCGGTTATCAGAAAGGGATGCAAAGGATATTGTACTGTTATACTGTCTTATAAGGATCATGAAATCATTATCGTGTAGGATCCTACCGTTAAATACGCCATTTACTTGAGGTTGTGGAAAATAAACCAAACCATTGTGCCAACACGAATTAAAATGTCCATTTGCCATTTCCGCACAAAATTGTCACGCTTGGCAGTGCATAGAGATTTTATTTAATAACCCTCCACTGCATAATTCATTGGACGTTTCATCGTGAACAGTGTTCAGAGCCAAAGTATTTCTTTTCGTATTGAGGAAATTATTAACTCGATCCCTGGTTCGAGCTCTGACACCTGCAGTGCTTCGTAAGACAACACCCCTTCTCGGGTGTTCTCTTCTAGGAACAGAACACAGTTCACATTTCACACACACAAAAGGAAAAAATACTAATCGAAATCAGTGTGCGTGTGTGTGCGCGCTCTTCAGCGTCAGAAATGAATAATAATTGGATTTCCGCTAGGCAGCAGGATATTCAGCCAAGGATAAATAAAACATATAGGACAGAATCACAGAATATCCAGTTATCGATAATATGTCCTTCCGTCACTGCACTACACCGAGATCTTTGACTGATGTACTGAAATCAATTTGTGAATTTGGAGGTACTTTTTTGGTAAAACGAAGTTGCTTATGATTTTTGAACAGAGTCGAGGGTGATAAATTGTTAGGCCTATAGCTTAAAATCTTACGTTATTTAATATCAGTCTATGAAATGGGGAGCGGAAGATGAAGACCTAATGATTTACAGATAAGAGGTGTGGAACTAAACGGGGCCACACAGCTGGGTACAGATAGGCATTATGGAGGCGTTTAGTAAGTTCACACGGGCTTGAAGACTGAACGCTACCGTGCTAATTGGCTGAGACGTGATGAGGCGCTGACCTTCTGACCGTATCTTGACAGGTTCGATCCTGGCTCAATCCGGTGGTGTTTGAAGGTGCTCAAATACATCAACCTCGTGTCGGTAGATTTACCGGCACGTAAAGTAACTCCTGCGGGACTAAATTCCGAAACCTCGGCGTCTCCGAAAACCTTAAAGAAAGTAGTTAGTAAGCCTGTAACATTATCATTAGACTGAACGCTTAAAAGCATCGCAGTCTATAATGGAGATGTATGTATGCATGTAAATCCTACCTCTATTGAGCAGGATTCCGACTGTGGTCACCTTGGTGATTTAGCACTCGACTATTGCGCCTACTGTCGGATTTTTTATTATGGACACTCGAGTTTAGGCTTTAATTACAAACGAGCCAATAGGCCTATTGAAATTCGAGTTATACCGATATTTTCCTTGTTTAATTCTACATTAGCGTATATAAGTCGCATTGTTTTCTACTTTCATTATTTTTTTTTTGTGGTTGTAATAAATATTGCCCGGGTTTTTGGCTTCTTCTCTAGGAAGCGCTCACTTAAGAATGTGTACAAGGAAAACGACTTGTCTGATTCTAATGAAAATTTTATGTGTTATAACCACATGTATTTGTACTGTAATACTCAAGTTACAATTTTTTCAACGACCCTGAAAAAAGTTCTTATCATTTTTCTAAAGCAACACTTTCTCAGCTCAGGATAAACGTACAGCAGCAAACATGGGCTTGTTTTGAAGCACTCAGTCATGGTTATCAGAAACTACAAGAACTGTAACCGTACAGTGTGGTACCGAATTTATGAAGAGTAATATTCAAAGGAAGTTTTGTGTACGCCGGACCGTGCGATTAACAGCAGGCCGGGTGGTGAAATCGGGCGCAGTGTTGCCGCGTTCAGTAGTAATCACGCGCGCAACGAACAACAGCTTTTCGTTTACTTTCAACCTTTAATTTTATTTCCTGTTATAAATTTCACTTCCCATCACCTTTTCTCATAAGGGCTTTGGACCTTCAACGGCAGGTTTAAAATGGTTAACTTCCTAATTTAGAAATATCACACTGTACAATTTTTACAAGAGTTATTTGTATTATTATTTACATATATTTACGGTATTTAATTCTATCAATTTTCTTCGTCTGAAAAAACACTGTGTTCCGAAGAATCGGTTCTGCTGTCATTCATGCTGATTATGACTGACTCGAAATAAGGGACATTTGCAGACAGTCCATCATTTTCCCAGTAGTGGTCTTCAATTTTCTTCGCGGTGTTTCCAGAGTTCAGGGGTCAATGTACGTAAGGCTTCTCGGCATAAAGCGTAAATTGCTTCCATACCACTACCATTTTCTAATGTGTTAGCCATATTTGTTTTTGCTATTTTCCTTTTCACGTAAGCCCAAATGAGCTCGATTGGATTAAGTTCGCAATGCGCCACTGGTAACCAAATATTCTGTACATCTGGTCGAAGTAGTTTAGGCAGTTGTTCCAGCTTCTTTACCGGCGTTTGAAACTAAGGCCTGGAAAGGACAATCAGCTCTGATTTAGTTAATTTGTTTTAATCGTCAACTCCAGGTGGCAGTGAAATATTCTTTGACGTTATCCAATGTATAATTTCACGTTTCAGCCATGACATGTTCGGGTTTTAAGATGAAGGATCGACCCTCGTATGATATGGAGCTTGATCTATAACGACAGCCGAACTTTGAGGCAATAAACTCAGGACTCTCATGAACCATTCTTCATAATGAGTCGAGTTCATCTCATTCTGGTAATCACCACTACTTTTCTTGCCAATAAAACAAAGTTCTGCACTGTCAAGAAAGCGTTCTTCACTTCCGATGTGTAAAATTATGACCTGGATGACGTATTTCCATCATTCTCCTTTGAAGCGGCTCCTACTCTCTTCACTGACGACAGCGATAATCGAAGACAATCTGCCACCTTCTGGAGCACAGGGAACCTCTTGTCCCCTACTTTTCCCCCCTCATATTGAAAGAAAAAATAACACTCAAAGTCATTGCAAACCGGGTGAGTTGGCCATGCTGTTACGAACGCGCAGCTGTGAGCTCGCATCCGGGAGATAGTGGGGTTCGAACCCCACTGAGGGCAGCCCTGAAGATGGTTTGCCGTGGTTTCCCATTTTCACACCAGGCAAATGCTGGGGCTGTACCTTAATTAAGGCCACGACCGCTTCCTTCCCATTCATCGGCCTTTCCTCTACCATCGTCGCCATAAGACCTATCTATGCCGGTGCGACGTAAAGCAAATAACAAAAAAAAATTATTGCAAGATCTGCCTCTGATAACGGCGGTCTCGGAGGCAACTTGAAGTGACGTGGTCAACATGCAGAACATAGGAAAACTGAAAATAACTTCCGGACAAACCAAGGTCACGGGCATTCCGTTTCACAACTGCCCGGGGCGAGTGTACTGTGTTCGTTGCGCGCATGATTACTACTGAACGCGGCAATACTGCACCCAATTTCACCACCCGGCCTGCTGTTAATCGCACGGTCCCGCATGGACAAGACCTCCCTTCAATATTACTCTTCATATATTCGGTACCACACTGTACGGTTACAGTTCTTGTAGTTTCTGATAACTATGACTGCGTGCTTCAAAATAAGCCCGGGCAATATTTATTACAACCACAAATAAAAAATACTTAATGAACGTCGAAAACAATGCGTCTTATATACGCTAATGTAGAATTAAACAAGGAAAATATTGGTATAACTCGAATTTCAATAGGCCTATTGGTTCGTTTGTAATTAAAGCCTAAACTCGAATGTCCATAATAAAAAATCCGACAGTAATTATATTACCTTCTCTATATAAGTTATTCGTTGCTTTCTGCATCTTCATGTATTGTATTTAACAGCCTAAAAATTTCTTTAATATTTCTATCTGCGATACTTTGTGAAACTTATGTGTTATTTTAGTGGGATTTAACGGAAGATATGGGAGAGATTAAGAAGTTGGATGTTGCTTTAAGATTCCATGAATGTCGTCGTCGGAAGTATTTCCCCGCCTAAGAAAAGTTCTATAACTTGTGGCGTCAAGTGGCCTACATTATGACGGTTACAACTTTGGGCTCTTCAACTTGTCATGTATGTGGAAAGCATTGGAATGTAACCGGCAGGTAAACACGATATAATTTATTACTCGCGTCCGATGCCAGGGCAAATAGACAGGCAGACAAACATGAAAAAGTGCTGCAATCTTTTGATAATCCATCACAACATTTCACACGGGAGAATGTAACGTGAAATTACTGCTGACGTATTGGCAACCTTCAAATACCATCGGACTGAGCCAGGATCGAACCTGCAAACTTGAGGTTAGAAGGCCAGCGCTTCGACCGTATGAGCCACTCAGCCCGGCGAAGATTATTTCCATAGCCTTGAAAGTGCGATTGTTTAAATTTCTAGGTAAACCATATCTTCGAGAGCTCTCGAATTCCGTTTTTAGAAGTTGAGGAGTTTAAGCAGTTTAACTTAAGGAAGGAGGAACCGATTAAGAAGCTAATGTTCTTTCTCCAGTGATCAATATACACACTTAAACGTATCTTCTACAATTTAGTATTATGGCTCCAAAGACGTTCGCAGTGGTGACAAACTAATGCCAGGGTTAACATTCCCATTAATATTAGCTATTCCACTTACCTGCTACGCAGGCGTAGCAGGGGGAGAGGTG
This sequence comes from Anabrus simplex, assembly GCF_040414725.1. Lineage (NCBI taxonomy): Eukaryota > Metazoa > Arthropoda > Insecta > Orthoptera > Tettigoniidae > Anabrus > Anabrus simplex. The sequence goes on from NC_090270.1 coordinate 331,134,833, forward strand.
ATACTCCCACGTGGCGCATCCCAGGTGGCGGATAGGGGGGTCCTAACCGGTTTGCGGCGGACTTCAGTGAAATAAAATACCTCTCGCGGACCAAACACACTACCCCCTGCGGGTGAGGGACGCACATGTAGAATACACACGCTGTATCCCCTGCCTGTCGTAAGAGGCGACTACAAGGGGCGACCAAGGGATGATTGAATTAGAACAATGAAACTACTCTTGATTCGTACCATCATGCGGGGAACACCATGGGTTGCATGTACTTGCGAGTAGTATCACTAAAGTGGTACGAAATAGGTTTGTGATTAGTTGCAGTAAAAAGCCTGGCCTGGTGGATTACAGTACCTGTGCGTCGTACCCATGTAGAGCAACACTGCGGGTCTGGGCGTAGCCTGTGAGTTGTACCGCTATATGAGCGGTACCGTGGGTCAGCGTTGTCTGTGATTGGTGCCCACTATGTGAGGAACACCACGGGAATACCGGCGCCCGTGACTAGTACACCTAGGTGAAGAACCTTACCGGTTTGCGTTGGCTATGAGTGGCGCTATTGTGTGAGAAACACCATAGGTCTGCGTTCCCTGTACGAATTGCAATACTTGTGGATAGTACCATCTTGTGTGGACCACAGTGAGTCTTCGCTACTTTTGATTGGTACCCCAAAATGACAAATACCATGGTTCTACTTTACTCGCGACATGTACCATTCTGTGGGGCCTTAGACGTGAATTTAGCACCCCTTCAGACATCAAGCATCATTGTGCTTTATAAATGGTCCCTTGGTCAGTAATACTATTATTCACGATCTTTTTTGTGTCTGATCCACTGTTTTTGTTTGTTTGTTTGTTTGTTTGTTTGTTTTTGTTTTTTGTAGGGTTCATGTCCATCCATTCACACTTCATGACATTTTTTATTTTATTTTGGTCAGTGGATGAATTTAAATTTTTTGTTATTTCATTTCGTACCATTAGGGGCCGATGACCTCGATATTAGGCCCCTTTAAACAACAAGAATCATCAATATTAGCTATACTGAAACATTGCTCAAAACTTGGGAAATATAATTAAAAGAAAAAGAAAATGCACATCATGAAGGAATCATTGTGTGAGTACAACTAAATTTTTTGGTGATATCTGAATCCACTTAATTTATTCATTCCTCGCTCCATGGCTGAATGGTTAGCGTGCAGGCCTTTGGTCACAGGGGTCCCGGGTTCGATTCCAGGCAGGGTCGGGAATTATAACCACAATTGGTTAACTCCTTCAAAACTTGAAATTCGGAAGTTATCTTAATGAAGCCTCTCCGCCCTAACATAGAATACAGTTCCTTTTCTACCTGGTAGTATCTGACGCCACTCCTGTATTAGTTCCTCCGGTGCAGCATTTGAAAGAGAGTGGCGAGAATTCATCTCCCTGCCTAAAGGCCGCCACACGCAGAAAGCTAAGATCAAATACGCTAAGCTACGCTATGCTAAGTAATGCCAAGCTATGTTGTGCTATGTCACGAGAAAAAGGGTAAGATAAACTATGCTAAGCTACACTATGCTAATTAATGCCGAAATATGTTGTGCTATGTCACGAATAAAAATGTAAGTTAAACTATGCTAAGCTACGCTATGCTAAGCAATGCCAAGCTATGTTCTGCTATATCATGCATAAAAAGCTAAGCTACACGAAGCTACGGTATGCCAAGTAATGCCAAGCTACGTTGTGCTATTTCACGAATAAAAATCTCAGATTTGCTACGCTAAACTACGGTATGCCAAGTAATGCCAAGCTATGTTGTGCTATGTCACGAATAAATAGCTAAGTTGAACTGTCCTAGGCAGTCATTTAAAAATGGCGGATCAATTGAAGAGGATATTATTTTATTGGGCCGCTGTAGAGGAAGACTAAGAAAGGGGAAGAAACAGAAAGAGAAGAAGATTCTGTGTACATGAAATTGGAGGGAGGATAATTCATGATGAATTAGATCATTTGATTCAAGCATTACAAGCAATTGGAAATAATTGGAAATACTTTCGTCTAAATCAGGAACAGCTTCATAAACTTCCCTCTATTACTAAGGATGACACTAGGAAAAACTGAATACGAAGCATCCACATTATAGAATGTAGGATAAAAGTGTATGTAAAAACAATACTTGATACATACAATCAATTTCCATAGTTTCATTTATTTGCTGCCAACAATCTTGCATGGTCATATCTCTTTAATAATTTGACAGGCAAGTATATTTTTGTATTTCTTCGTCAGTCTTTTATCTTCGGTCTGCATTTCATAATTTACAAACACACAAGCAGTTAAGCAATATAACAGCTGCTGTAATGAGGTAATTCTCGAAAGCCACACATATGAAATGACTGCTAGACGCCAGACAGAATGTAATCGTGCGCATGCGCTATGAAAATCGCCTCCTTGGCGATCTGTACAGTTTAACTTGTTATTATTTATGTTAGCGTTGCGTAGGTTAGTTTGTCGTTAGATACTGAACCCGAGTGACTTAGGCCCAAAGTCAATCATGATATGATTGATAAAATAATATATGGTACATTTATTGAAATACAGAAGTGTAGTTGAAAATATTTCATCTGTGTAATGTCGAAATACGAGCGAGGAAGGACGACAGACTGGAGCCTGACGGATTAGCTCGACACAACAACATTTAGCTACTTCACACCAGGGGATCTCATTAGTTGGCGAACAAGGAAATACAAGTCCACAAATAAGTCTTGGTCAGAAAGAGAAGGGGTAGGTGACACAAAGGAAGCTCGCAACATGAGTAATGCGTTGGGATATTTTTGGCAGGACGGAGATTCCCGTGCCGTCATGGAAAACTACAGCGGTTGCGAGGACATTCGCTAGCCTAGGTTCGGGCAGGTGGAGATTTAAATCACGTGACCGCTTGCCGGCCAATCGTTAAAATTTGATGGAAGACCCCGAGATACCATCTTAAGGAATGATGGATGAGATATTCTCGTAACTGCAAAAATAATCAGTAATAAATTATTGTGAGTACACGGATCGTTGTAATGAATTTATTAGATGTCACGCATTGAAAAATAATCAATAATTATTGGCAAATTAAATAAATTGAAGGCTGGATTTCTTGGAAACCAGAGAGCTTGAATGTCATTGGCTGGACGAAGACCACGTTGTAAGGGGCGCGTCCAAAGGCGCGAAATGTGAGGAGCTAAATCCACCCGTATCTCCTAAATCTGTGATCGTTAGGAGTTCATATTTAATCCAGCAAATATGCTAGCGGAGTGGATTAATTTGATATAAATTTTAACGTCCAATTCGGAGTGCAAGTACCGATATTAAAAATCCAACCCCTCCCTCAGGGGTATGACGTCAATGAATCCGCGAGGGAAAGCTTCATCCATATATACGAGCGCAAGGGATCCTCGCCGACACACTTGAAATGAATCTCTGGAGCTGAACCATCGGTCGCAGCTAACTTCAAATTCTACGGGCGTACAGTAACTCAACATTTAATGGCGCGAGCATCCGCCAGTGTTCAGAAAATGTGATCGCGCTCAAGCAACATGAACTGGAAATAGTTAACGTAGGACAGTGTTTATCAGTTATAAATATCAGTGAAGTAAATTAATTGCACTGTGAGAGAGTAATATAAATTGCACCGCAATAAGTACGTAAATAACAGACTGTGTGACGAACAGTACTTTAAGGGAATAATAGCCTGTACTTTGCAATATCGAACCGCTATCATGAACACTTCAAGAGTGCCGTATGAAACGGGCGTATCGCGTCGGACGACATAAATCGCGACGGGCGTAAAATTTGACACCTCGTCGTACGTGTCCAGGTCCATTGTGCGGTAATTGGACGAAGATTAAAATAGTGTAAATATTAAATTTTTGGGTCTAGGATATTAATTTGTTGTATAAAAGTTAAAGTGTTCAGTGTTAACGTTGTCAATGGTGAAGTTTTGTGATAATTAAGGTATTAGTGTAATATGGTAATGTGCCAGGAATTCTTTTGTGGAACTACGCCATCAAGAATGGAGGAGTAAAATGCAGAGAGGGGCCGAAAGGAGCCTCTCATCTGCAAAGCTGTAATGGAATACCGAGAAACTAAGATGAGTACTAAACTGTAAATAACATTTGGGAAATGTTATCATGATGGGAAAAATGGGAATAATTTGAGTAGACTTGGTTACCTTCTGTAACAAGATGAGTCGCTTAACGACCCCATCCTAAATTTGTAGCACGGACAGTAGTAAATAATAACAATGTAAATAATCGGGTCTTTTTATGTATTCAGTTTGTTGGAGATGTAAATTTTGTAGATATAGGGTAGTACGTTAAGTCATGCATGCATTCATATTTTCTTTGTATTCAAGAATAATTTTCTTTACATTTGATTTTGGTTATGATAGTTAAATAGACCCGATATGTGTTTTTCTGTTTGTCATTTTAACGAGCTATGTAATGACATTGAAGGAAAGTCCAGCTTCGTCATACCAGTTGTGTTTTGTTGTTGATTAGTACGTTCACAGTTTCAAAGTGAAGTTGTTAAAATTTGTGAGAAGCGATAATAATAATAATATTCCAAGTAAATCGTATCTGGATTGATTAGTGCCAGAATAAATCGAAATTGTAAAAGGGGTTATGTGTTAAACATATTATACGTGGACTACCGTGTAACAGGCGGAATTTTTTTTAAAATTAATAATAATAATCAATAAAAATAAAACTACTTTTTTTGAAGAAGAATTTACTTTTTTTATATATTTGGATATAATAATAATTCATGTGATATTGGAATATTTAGTGATCCGTGCGTAAATAATAAATTTAAGTGATCAGGTGTTGAGTTTATCAGGAATCATTTAATGACGGGACGTCGTTTTTAATTCGGAATTAAAGAGTGTGATAATTTAACATGATAAATTAATAATATTGAAATGTAGATCGGTGCTAATAATCCGTACATGTTAATGAACGTGTGGTTTAAATTACGGTCCAATATATTTTTACGTATAAATGTCGTGTCTTAAAGTTGCAATTCATTAGCCGGAACTCGTAGGACTAATATTACGAAACCATGATTGTCAAATTTTGGTAAATATAATTTCAAGATGTTACGATTATTTGTGGAGAACGAACTAAGGCGTAGATCAAAATGAGATAGAAAATGTTAAAAAATCTGCAGTCAGATAATAAAAGGTCGTACGATGTCAGAAGTGGAATAAGTAAGTCAGTTGATAATTTGTGAGAAATAAATGAATCAAGGAATATTGAGATAGAAAGGGATATAAATTCCGTACGAGAGACACTTAGGATGGAAATGAGTGTAAAATGTACGGGCAGTGTCACAGAGAAATACTGAGTTACGCAGCGGGTAGAATTCGAACCCGTGACAGCATGTACGAAATAAATAGACTGCACCGCTATTCGTTGAGATACTACGGATCTAAGGATAATGAGAGTTCAGAGTCCACATAAATGATCATATATTGTAATCATTGTAATGACGAGTGATGACAATCATGATGTCGTGATAATAATAAAAATAAATATTGCAGATAAAGGATTGGACCGCCTTAATTAAATGAGCGTTGATAAAGATGTTAAACGGGAATCAAAATGATAATATGCAACCGATAATAATAATAATAATAATAATAATAATAATAATAATAATAATAATAATAATAATAATAATAATGTAAGGACGATGTTAAATCATCGCGGTCAGATTAATAATAATTTTCATAAGAATAACAGTAATAACCATTTGTGTTTGCATCCCGCATAATGTGACGATATTAATCAAACGTGACAGTGCCAGGAACCGTTGAGTAATAATAATAATAATAATAATAATAATAATAATAATAATAATAATAATAATAAGAGTAATAATTTCAAGAATGATAATTTCATGAATATTCTGACGATAGTGGATTAAATTAATTGTTGACAACATCCCTCTACTCTTATGTTTCAATAACAAGAATGATAAATATTATAGTCATTTGTTACCTCGCTATCGTACGGTTTCCGCACGGTATTTTCCACCGCTTCTCGTTATCTCATCTGTGGCAGTAGTCTACTGAGGCTACTTTGTACCATTTCAGATCATGTGTAAATAAAATATAAATGCTAATTCAGTGGTATGGCATCAGCTGGACATCGTAAGATAGGAACTGTCCGTGTAATCCATTTTTCGTAATTCACGAGAAACATTACCCAGTCCGAGTACCGGTCTCGGAAAATGTATATAGCCGGGGTACATCATCTTAGTTAAATCGAGAAGCCGACCGTAACATGGGTTATGCTCGGGCTCCCGATAAAAGGAAGCTATATCCTTGGACAACGGTTCGATTCAAATGGAATCGACCCGTAAGTTATACTCCACTTGTAATTTCTTTCAGAAGCAACCCAGCAACATATTGATACCACTTGCGGTATAGCAAGTGATTTATTTATGTAACATGTGTGGGAATTTAAATATCGTTGCCAAATGTATCAAAGTTTCGTACGTCGGATGGCGTAATAAACTGCTCCTTCTGGCAATTATTTCAAAGGAAACCATTATCATAATCTTTTTATTGTAGTTAGATGGTACCCTTTTTAAAGTTAACAGTCACTTCCTAGTCCTATCATGGAGTCCTTAAATTCAAGTTTAAAATCGAGCCTTCCCCATTTTTAATTTTAAATTGCTCCGTTCATTCCCATATTCATTTATGCCGCTATATTCATATTTGATGACTTAAATAATGAACCGACACCCCTGAGATAAATGCTAGTCTGGGACTCGGGAGGTGGACGGGTGCAAAATGACTTGCCCAACGTGGGGCTTTAAGAACGGCAGAGAGGGCCTAACAGATGATAAAGGGAAGAACTACGAGTCATGTTGGTTGACATCAGTAAAATGATGACCAATTGTAGGACATGTTACAGTTGGGCCAGAAGCAAAAACAGATAGACCAAAGTGAGACTTTACTGTGTGCCCACTGGGAAGCTTGATTGCATTCTATAGAGGCCAATATCATTGCTAATCAATTGTAAATTTTTTATATTTTTTTCAATTTTATATTTTTAACTTTTGATTTTTATTAATTGATGACCGCATCACGGTCAAGTGCGTGTTCACTTGTAACGTAATATCATGCTAGAGTAAGGTTAGTTTCGAACGGGGCTAGATTTGACTAGTTTATTAATATAATCCATTGCTAATCTCTTCAAGTTAGGCAATGATTCAAAATTCAATAAGCTCGAAGATTTGATGTTTCTCTTTTTCCCATATGAAATTTAATATTATTTTGGTAATTCAGGACTCCATTTAAATGTCATTGGACATGAGATGAATATTATAAACAGTTATGTAGGAAGGCTTGAAATGGTAAATATATTACTGAGCACCAGTTCAAGTTATTATTTAAAAAGAGGTTGAGATGGTATAAATTAAAATTAACGTATTTCAGGGCAGGAGATTTCCAACTTCATCGTTGTTTTTAATTTGTTGTTGTTGTTGTTGTTGTTGTTATATTGGAGCGGTTTATTGTGAAATCTTAGGCGCAAGCTAGCAGTCAAGTTAAATGACATGCAAATGTAAACAAGTTTTAGAGTCAAAATTTTTTTTGTTCAATGAAAGTTAGTGTAGGGGTATAACATCATAGGATAGGGCCTAGACCCAATAGCGTATTCCTTCGTGTGCAGCAAGGTGAGAGGCCGATCGGCCCTTTTGCTTTCTCAAGAAAAGTTATAATGTCTGACGACGGTGGGGAGCGACCTCAGGACATAGTGGTAGATGGACAGGGAGAAGTGAAAGCTATCACATTAGAGGTATTAATGCAAGATTTTGCTTTGAATAATGTTTCGATGGAACGTCGGCTAAAGCAAATGTGGGCCGATAGTGTTTCTGAAATTATTCAACACATGCAGGCCGATAGGGTCTCAATAGGAAATAAAATTGAAACTAGAAAACCCGAAGACATTCCGATCGTAAGTGATAGTAATAAAATACAGTTAGCGGAGCAACCATGTGAACTGCGCACCGCATGTGATAACGAAATACAGGCGGAGAACATTTCAGTGGCCGAACCCAGGTCAGACGGGAATCCCGAGAAGCCGGAAGAGATTACGAAGGATACGGGGATAGTCAAAATTACGGTAGATCAACCAGGATCAGCACAAGACTTCCACCTCCAAGAGCAAAAACTCGAGAACTGTGAAAACCAGGAAATCCGTGAAGAGGACAGTACACCGCAACCCGAGACGATGGAACAGAAAGTGGAAAACAGAGATGGGTCACCTATAGTGCCAAACGCAATCCCGAAGTCAGTGATCCATGAGATAGAAAGGTCGGATGATGAAACTCCTAGGTTCGAAGCCCGAGGATATGTTAACCCGACAGGCTTCAGCCGGGAGGCAAACAATATCATTGAGGACAAAATTTCGGCAATACAGGCGGAGACATTGCTGCAGACTATGCATCACTATAACCGGAGATACCCCAGGCATAGAATACAACAAACCAATAAGTTCGGGAAGAAGACGGAAGAGAGGGCGACATGTGATAGGAGTCAGAGGTCAACTACTGAACAAGAGCCCAGAAAAATTTTCGATCCAGGACGTCAGCCAAGGCGAAGGATTCGACAACGAACGACAAATCGAGGGTAGATGGATGTGACTGAGAGGAGAAGGTGTACCACAAGTTTTGTAAATTGTTCGTGGGCCCTTTCAAGATTATACAAACTTATGACAACAATGCTTACAAAGTTCAGAGCTTGGATGGAAGTTCAGAGAACATCTATAACGCTGAGAATTTAAAGCTTTACCACACGCCAGCAGACCAAAGGGAAGCAGAGGATGAACGGGAGGAAGCAGATAACGAGCCGGAAGAAGATGATGTCGAAGAAGAGGATGAAGAAGAAGACGGAAGGGAAGAAGAAGTCCAAGTAATCCATACACCAATTGAAGCAAGGCCATGTCCGGAGTGTGGAGAGATAGACAGCGACGTATAGGAATTTGTAAATACGATCCATCAAATCGAAAGACAGAACGATGAGTTATGATTCAGGAACCAGATGTTGAGAGATGAAATCAATAGCCGTCGCAGAACAGAGGATCCGATGTCAAATCATGATAGTGATGGTATGAACACATCATAAAGTAAAAAAAATCTCATGATGCTCACTAGATTTTTTTTTACCTGGGCAAGAGGAAGATGAACCCGAGTGACTTAGGCCCAAAGTCAATCATGATTTGATTGATAAAATAATATATGGTACATTTATTGAAATACAGAAGTGTAGTTGAAAATATTTCATCTGTGTAATGTCGAAATACGAGCGAGGAAGGACGACAGACTGGAGCCTGACGGATTAGCTCGACACAACAAACATTTAGCTACTTCACACCAGGGGATCTCATTAGTTGGCGAACAAGGAAATACAAGTTCACAAATAAGTCTTGGTCAGAAAGAGAAGGGGTAGGTGACACAAAGGAAGCTCGCAACATGAGTAATGCGCTGGGATATTTTTGGCAGGACGGAGATTCCCGTGCCGTCATGGAAAACTACAGCGGTTGCGAGGACATTCGCTAGCCTAGGTTCGGGCAGGTGGAGATTTAAATCACGTGACCGCTTGCCGGCCAATCGTTAAAATTGGATGGAAGACCCAGGGATACCATCTTAAGGAATGATGGATGAGATATTCTCGTAACTACAAAAATAATCAGTAATAAATTATTGTGAGTACACGGATCGTTGTAATGAATTTATTAGATGTCACGCATTGAAAAATAATCAATAATTATTGGCAAATTAAATAAATTGAAGGCTGGATTTCTTGGAAACCAGAGAGCTTGAATGTCATTGGCTGGACGAAGACCACGTTGTAAGGGGCGCGTCCAAAGGCGCGAAATGTGAGGAGCTAAATCCACCCGTATCTCCTAAATCTGTGATCGTTAGGAGTTCATATTTAATCCAGCAAATATGCTAGCGGAGTGGATTAATTTGATATAAATTTTAACGTCCAATTCGGAGTGCAAGTACCGATATTAAAAATCCAACCCCTCCCTCAGGGGTATGACGTCAATGAATCCGCGAGGGAAAGCTTCATCCATATATACGAGCGCAAGGGATCCTCGCCGACACACTTGAAATGAATCTCTGGAGCTGAACCATCGGTCGCAGCTAACTTCAAATTCTACGGGCGTACAGTAACTCAACATTTAATGGCGCGAGCATCCGCCAGTGTTCAGAAAATGTGATCGCGCTCAAGCAACATGAACTGGAAATAGTTAACGTAGGACAGTGTTTATTAGTTATAAATATCAGTGAAGTAAATTAATTGCACTGTAAGAGAGTAATATAAATTGCACCGCAATAAGTACGTAAATAACAGACTGTGTGACGAACAGTACTTTAAGGGAATAATAGCCTGTACTTTGCAATATCGAACCGCTATCATGAACACTTCAAGAGTGCCGTATGAAACGGGCGTATCGCATCGGACGACATAAATCGCGACGGGCGTAAAATTTGACACCTCGTCGTACGTGTCCAGGTCCATTGTGCGGTAATTGGACGAAGATTAAAATAGTGTAAATATTAAATTTTTGGGTCTAGGGTATTAATTTGTTGTATAAAAGTTAAAGTGTTCAGTGTTAACGTTGTCAATGGTGAAGTTTTGTGATAATTAAGGTATTAGTGTAATATGGTAATGTGCCAGGAAATCTTTTGTGGAACTACGCCATCAAGAATGGAGGAGTAAAATGCAGAGAGGGGCCGAAAGGAGCCTCTCATCTGCAAAGCTGTAATGGAATACCGAGAAACTAAGATGAGTACTAAACTGTAAATAATATTTGGGAAATGTTATCGTGATGGGAAAAATGGGAATAATTTGATTAGACTTGGTTACCTTCTGTAACAAGATGAGTCGCTTAACGACCCCATCCTAAATTTGTAGCACGGACAGTAGTAAATAATAACAATGTAAATAATCGGGTCTTTTTATGTATTCAGTTTGTTGGAGATGTAAATTTTGTAGATATAGGGTAGTACGTTAAGTCATGCATGCATTCATATTTTCTTTGTATTCAAGAATAATTTTCTTTACATTTGATTTTGGTTATGATAGTTAAATAGACCCGATATGTGTTTTTCTGTTTGTCATTTTAACGAGCTATGTAATGACATTGAAGGAAAGTCCAGCTTCGTCATACCAGTTGTGTTTTGTTGTTGATTAGTACGTTCACAGTTTCAAAGTGAAGTTGTTAAAATTTGTGAGAAGCGATAATAATAATAATAATATTCCAAGTAAATCGTATCTGGATTGATTAGTGCCAGAATAAATCGAAATTGTAAAAGGGGTTATGTGTTAAACATATTATACGTGGACTACCGTGTAACAGGCGGAAATTAATTTTTTAAAATTAATAATAATAATCAATAAAAATAAAACTACTTTTTTGAAGAAGAATTTACTTTTTTTATATATTTGGATATAATAATAATTCATGTGATATTGGAATATTTAGTGATCTGTGCGTAAATAATAAATTTAAGTGATCAGGTGTTGAGTTTATCAGGAATCATTTAATGACGGGATGTCGTTTTTAATTCGGAATTAAAGAGTGTGATAATTTAACTTGATAAATTAATAATATTGAAATGTAGATCGGTGCTAATAATCCGTACATGTTAATGAACGTGTGGTTTAAATTACGGTCCAATATATTTTTACGTATAAATGTCGTGTCTTAAAGTTGCAATTCATTAGCCGGAACTCGTAGGACTAATATTACGAAACCATGATTGTCAAATTTTGGTAAATATAATTTCAAGATGTTACGATTATTTGTGGAGAACGAACTAAGGCGTAGATCAAAATGAGATAGAAAATGTTAAAGAATCTTCAGTCAGATAATAAAAGGTCGTACGATGTCAGAAGTGGAATAAATAAGCCAGTTGATAATTCTGTGAGATATAAATGAATCAAGGAATATTGAGATAGAAAGGGATATAAATTCCGTACGAGAGACACTTAGGATGGAAATGAGTGTAAAATGTACGGGCAGTGTCACAGAGAAATACTGAGTTACGCAGCGGGTAGAATTCGAACCCGTGACAGCATGTACGAAATAAATAGACTGCACCGCTATTCGTTGAGATACTACGGATCTAAGGATAATGAGAGTTCAGAGTCCACATAAATGATCATATATTGTAATCATTGTAATGACGAGTGATGACAATCATGATGTCGTGATAATAATAAAAATAAATATTGCAGATAAAGGATTGGACCGCCTTAATTAAATGAGCGTTGATAAAGATGTTAAACGGGAATCAAAATGATAATATGCAACCGATAATAATAATAATAATAATGTAAGGACGATGTTAAATCATCGCGGTCAGATTAATAATAATTGTCATAAGAATAACAGTAATAACCATTTGTGTTTGCATCCCGCATAATGTGACGATATTAATCAAACGTGACAGTGCCAGGAACCGTTGAGTAATAATAATAATAATAATAATAATAAAAAAAATAATAATAATAATAATAATAATAAGAAGAAGAATAAGAATAATAATTTCAAGAATGATAATTTCATGAATATTCTGACGATAGTGGATTAAATTAATTGTTGACAACATCCCTCTACTCTTATGTTTCAATAATAAGAATGATAAATATTATAGTCATTTGTTACCTCGCTATCGTACGGTTTCCGCACGGTATTTCCCACCGCTTCTCGTTATCTCATCTGTGGCAGTAGTCTACTGAGGCTACTTTGTACCATTTCAGATCATGTGTAAATAAAATATAAATGCTAATTCAGAGGTATGGCATCAGCTGGACATCGTAAGATAGGAACTGTCCGTGTAATTCATTTTTCGTAATTCACGAGAAACATTACCCAGTCCGAGTACCGGTCTCGGAAAATGTATATAGCCGGGGTACATCATCTTAGTTAAATCGAGAAGCCGACCGTAACATGGGTTATCCTCGGGCTCCCGATAAAAGGAAGCTATATCCTTGGACAACGGTTCGATTCAAATGGAATCGACCCGTAAGTTATACTCCACTTGTAATTTCTTTCAGAAGCAACCCAGCAACATATTGATACCACTTGCGGTATAGCAAGTGATTTATTTATGTAACATGTGTGGGAATTTAAATATCGTTGCCAAATGTATCAAAGTTTCGTACGTCGGATGGCGTAATAAACTGCTCCTTCTGGCAATTATTTCAAAGGAAACCATTATCATAATCTTTTTATTGTAGTTAGATGGTACCCTTTTTAAAGTTAACAGTCACTTCCTAGTCCTATCATGGAGTCCTTAAATTCAAGTTTACAATCGAGCCTTCCCCATTTTTAATTTTAAATTGCTCCGTTCATTCCCGTGTTCATTTATGCCGCTATATTTATATTTGATGACTTAAATAATGAACCGACACCCCTGAGATAAATGCTAGTCTGGGACTCGGGAGGTGGACGGGTGCAATACAGAGTGGGTCTCGGCCCACAAGTGGCCACGGCTGGTCCGTGGTCCAACAGCTCTGCACTCTGACCGGCCAACCGAGCAGAGGAGGGGTGGCCACGGCCTGCCTCTGCATTCGGGAGACGGGGCAGGACTGGACCTCACGGCTGGTCCCAACCGTCAGTTGTGTCCTAAGAATGGTTTTCCGTGGTTTTCCATTATCCTGCACTAAGGCGAGTGCCGGGACAGTTCCTAGTGTAGACCACGGCCGCTAACCCCCTTACTTTCTCCGAGCATCTCCTTCATCGTAACAAATCTCCCGGCTTGAGAGACGGCGTCACCGTCTAAGAGGCCCGCCTCCCCCTTCAGGGGAGGAAGACAAACATTTTAGTAGTAGTAGCATAGTGTGTGATGGGCATAGCACCCGTGTCTTAATAATAATAATAATAATTATTATTATTATTGTCCGACTCACTGGCTGAATGGTCTGCGTTGAGACCTTCGGTTCAGAGGGTCCCGGGTTCGATTCCCGGCCGGGTCGGGGATTTTAATCGCGTCAGATTAATTCTTCTAGCCCGGGGACTGGATATTTGTGTTTGCCCCACCACTTTCCTCTTCATATTCAGACAACACACTGCACTACCAACTACCACAGAAACACGCAATTGTAATTACATCCCTCCATATAGGGCTGGATCGGCAAGGGCACCCGGCCGTAAAACATGGCCAAATCCACATGTGGGGCACAGTTCGCACCCATGACCCCCAGAGATGTGAAAAGCGGGGTAGATGCTTCTTCTTCTTCTTCTTCTTCTTCTTCTTCTTCTTCTTCTTCTTATTATTATTATTATTATTATTATTATTATTATTATTATTATTATTATTTTCCTAGCGCTTTTCCCGCACCTGTGGGGTAGCGGGTGAGAATTGCGTTGCACGTATGGATTTGGCCGTGTTTTATGGCCAGATGCCCTTCCTGAAGCCAACCCTGTATGGAGGGATATAATCACTATTACGTGTTTCTGTGGTGCTTGGTGTATGTTGGGTATTCAGGCCGAAGGCTGGTTTGATCCTCTTCAACTCCGCCAACAGCTGTCATAAATAGCCTAGGCGTCACTGAAGAGGCGTACTAGGGAAATGAGGAGTGAGGTAGTTTCCCGTTGCTTTCCTCACCGAGCCAGCCGTTGCTATTACATATCAGTCTGCCAAGCCCACAGAAATGAGCCATATTTTCACACCACTCATAACAGGGACTGGCTGCATAAGGAATGGTATTACTAGCATCGCTCATACCTCAGTCACGTTCATATTGTCAAAGCCAAGGATGAGACCGAGACAGGTCAATGAAAGTAACAAATTTGATATAGCCCATACCAGAAGACATAGTGCACTGTAAACACTACATCGCGCTAGCAAAGGCATGTGGTGGTTGGTAGTGTGGTATATTGTCGGAATATGCAGAGGAGAATGTTGGGAGGGACACAAACACCCAGTCCCCGAGCCAGAAGAATTAATCAGAAGCGATTAAAATCCCCGGCCAAGAATCGAACTCGGAACCCTCTAAACCGAAGGCCAGTACGCTGAGCATTCAGCCAACGAGTTGGACTATTATTATTATTATTATTATTATTATTATTATTATTATTATTATTATTATTATTATTATTATTATTATTCATCGTTAGAGCCACTAAGGACCGCGAGATCTCAACTGTTTGTCTTCTTGCGGGTCCACCAGTTTTTCTTCCTTCCTGAGAGTACTTTCTTTCATGCATCAAAATTTACATGCTTCAGTCGAATTGGAGCTACTTCTTTGTGAACCTGTCTAAGTTTGTGTTTCAGTGGTACTCGTAGTCGAATGTCAGTTTCTGACGTTCCATACTTTAAAAAATCTTTATCGATTTCCACCAACCAAGGAGGAATCATCTTGAGACTTCTGAAGTAGCATAACAAACATTTACAGGTTCTTTCAGCTGTCACTCTGAAGAGATGAGCATAATATGTTATCCCTCTTTTCCGGATTACGCTTGATATATTTTATGTTGCTCTGCAGTCTGTAAACACCATCTTTGAGGTTGGTGCCAAGAATTTTCCGGATAATCCTCCTTCCCTAAATTGCAGCTTTTTCAACCATGCTGTGTGCTCGAAGTCTTAAACATTCTCCTGCACATAATTCTTTAAGTCTAATTATAGTCTGATTATGTCCAATTTTTGCATTTCGATTCATGGACTTTTTGTTGTATATGTTATGAATGAAACGGAAGGCTGTTTCAAAGTTGTTGACACGTATTAAGACAGCGAACTTATCAGAATTATTGGATTCAACCCGTTCACTAAGGTACTTGTTTCTTTCCACTTTCAAGATTTTACTGTGGGTAGTCAGAATACGTGATGATGGAAGTCGTAGAAATCAAGTGGGTATAGGAGATTTTGAGGCCAATCTTAACTGCGTATTATTATTATTATTATTATTATTATTATTATTATTATTATTATTATTATTATTATTATTATTATTATTATTAGTATTATTTCATAAAAGGTTGTGTTACATCAATTTATCCAAACGAACTTCTCACGCTTTGCCACTGACTTGAATAACGTAACGAGTGCAGTAATGTTGAAGAGACTGAAGTTGAGGCTCTTGTGTGGGACAATGAATTACAGTTAACTTGTACTGACATTTGTGGCACTCGCTACATTATGGCAGCACAACACCCAGACGCCATTTGTCACCCTTTCGCCCTTCACCCTCTACGACAGCACGCATGCGTCCTCTCTGGCAGTTCACGTTCCTCAATGGGCCGGCTGTAACATGATTCTTTGTGTGTTTGCTGTGGAGCTCTTTTTAAGTCGAACCCAAACATCGATACCACTCAGCTGCAGCCCCTTGAGCGCAGCTAGAGAGGGATTTAGAACACAACTTGACTCTGGCGTCGAAGAGAACAGTCAACTGTATTGTCTTCTCGCGGCTTGTTAGGATCATTCCTTTGTTAGTCTATTGGCTACTGTACACACCTTGCGGGATGAGAACGCCGTTTTCTGTTTGACGAACTTCGGGAAGTATTTGTCAGCGTATTGACTCGTAGAAAACTTATCAATCACTAGTTTTACTGTTAGGGTTGCCAGGTTTTTGAAGTACCAATAAGGGACAGGTCATATCGATACGATATAACGACATTTGCTCGAGAAAACACTGATACAGTACATAATTTACTATACTTATTTCTAACATGGACTCTGTTATAGAGGGTAACAATTTTTTTGTACCTTTGTTTGTTTGTTAAGAATGAAGCCAGACTTTTCAGTGTCGACTTAGTTAAATGTAACAAAAACTTTTCCGCCTGTCTAACACATTGCAATTTCAATATAAAATTATAACACTACACATACCTGTAAAAATACACACTATTATACAGATAATGACATGTTTCGTTCTACAAGAACATCCTCAGACTCTATCAAATCACTTAAAACATGCTCATATATATACAGTATTCTTTATGTTGCGTGAACTTGTCAGTGATAGAGAGTTTAGTGATAATATGAACCAGTATTGACCAAAAAAAATTACAAGTATTAATTTAATGAAAAACTTCTGTACTTATCTAGAAGTTTTTCATTGTATTAATACGGAATTTTTTTTCATATTATCACTAAACTCTCTGTCACTGATAAGCTTACGCAACGCACACAATACTGTACATATAGACGCTTGTTTTAAGTGATTTGATATAATCTGAAGATGTTCTTGTAGAACGAAGCATGCCGTTCCTTGTGTAATAGTGCGTATGTTTACAGGTATGTATATAGAGTGATCTATACTAATATATAAGAGGTAAAGTTTGTTTGTATGTATTGGATAATCTCAGGAACTACTGGACCTATTCTAAAAATTCCTTCACTAATAGAAAGATGCATTTTCCCTGAGTGCTATAAGCTATATTTTATTTTCAAAACAGAGGGGGGGGGGGGGTGATGTGGGGAGATATAAAAATACTAGGCTAATATAGGCGAAATATCGAATTTGTCGTACAAGGACGAGACAATACTCATTTTAAGCCCCTTGACGCAAAGAACAAAACTCGGTAAGCCCTACGGGCCCGACAACCGTATTTTACGGCCCTAAAACCAACCGTTATTGAGATACTGGCACCAAATTACCCCTGCTCTAGGAATCGGATAAGGAAATGAACTGCCGTAACCATGACATTATCAGCTCCAGTATCCTTACAGCAGCGAGATTATGTACAATATATCACAAAAACCTAACATGTTACAGACATAAAATTTGGTATCTCCTTTAAAATAAAAGAACACAAATTTTTGTTTTCAGGAAATGCACTTAAGGGGCGAGGGTTGAAAAGAAGTGAGGAAGGAGTTGAATTCTTTATATGAGGATACATATGTCTCATAAACGGAAGATGTTACAGACGTTAAAATTGGTAGGCTGTACTTGGAATGTATTTCAAAAATAAATGAACGCACTTTTTCTGGAAAATCCACTTAAGGGGGTGAATTATTTTTAAAAAGCGGGTGATATTTTAAAATGAGTATCTTATTCTCTTCTACTGGTTTTCCCACACCTGTGAGGTCGCGGGTGCGAACTGTGTCACACATCTGGATTTGATGCTGTTTTGCGACTGGATGCTCTTCCTGACGCCAACCCTATGTATAGGGATGTAATTACTATTGTGTGTTCCTGTTGTGGTTGGTAATGTGGTGTGTTGAGTGAACATGAAGAGGAGACTGTTGGGACAAACACAAACAACCTGTCCTCGAGCCAGAAGAATTAATCACACGCGATTAAAATATCCGACCCAGCCCGGAATCGAAATCGGAACTCTGTGAACAGAAGGCTTCAACGATGAACTCTCAGCGAAGGATTTGGGCAGTTTTTAAAATTAGTGTATCTACAGTATATCTCATAAACTTAACATGTTACAGGCATGAAAACTGGTATTTATAATTTCCTTTAGAAAGAAACTCCCTCTTTTGACTGTTTCTCACATGTAGAGTTCCATGTCGCATGTTCCAGACTTATCTCTGCCAGTAGCTTGGTCATCTTAGCCCCAAAAGGTAATGCCACAAACGTGGTTTTTCAATGAGGTTCTGGCGTAAATGAAATGCAATTTTTCGGCGTGTTCTTATGCTTTAGGGATTTTCAGATAATGTCTTAGTGCAGTACCGAGGAGCAATTAATTATTATCAACTTACGAAACCTTCGCGAGCGAAGCCGTTGGTAACAACTAGTAATATACTCTATATTGAAATTGCAGTCTGTTTGACAGACTGAAATGTTTTTGTTACACATAGAGGGTAAGAGAAGTAGAGGGAGACCAGGACGACGATGATTGGACTAAGTTTCTAACGATTTAAAGATAAGAGGTATAGAACTAAATGAGGCTACAGCACTAGTTGCAAATAGAGGATTGTGGCGACAATTCGTAAATTCACAGAGGCTTGCAGACTGAACGCTGAAAGGCATAACGGTCCATATATGTACTATAATTACAGCATTAGATTTTCTGATGACATTTCCATAGTAGCAGACTCTGAAAAGAAATTAAATAGAATGTTGAATGTTCTGTGTGATACCCTGAAATATCACAAAATTTAGTTGTGAGCAAAGATGGCAGGGAAATTAATACAAACGTAAGAATAGGACATTTCAAAATAGAACAAGTGCAAAAATTCTGTTACTTAGGAAGCATTATCAGTGAAGACAATGGATGCACCAAGGAAATCAAACGAAGAGTAGGTCTTGCTAAACAGGCCTTTCAAAATAATAGAAGTATTTTAACAAATACCCATATAAGTTTGGAAACAAGAAAGGCTTTGTATAATCCTTTGTCTGGAGTGTACTGCTTCGCGCCTGTGAGAGCGGGACTATTGTAAAAAAAAAAGGAAAAAGATTCATTGGAAGCAACTGAAATGTGGATATGGAGGAAAATGACGAGGACATGCTGGACTGAAAAACAAGACGAATCGAGATATTATAAAGGAAACCAATGAACATGGGAGACTGATAAAGGATACAGGCAGAAGGAAAATAAAACCTGTAGGTCATATACTGAGACACAATGAATTCCTAGTCATTGAAGGATAAATACTGCGAAAGAAAGGAAGAGGAAGACACACTTGATGGGATGTAAAAATTAAAACAAGTGAAGTGAACAGCAGAATTGAGATGAGAATAGTTGCAGCCTTTAGTGTATAATGATGATAATGACATTGTAGACACAAACTTTATTACAGTATTTTGCTGTTTCATTTTCTACATAAAATATTTAAAACAGTATTTTTTTATTTCCCCATCTTTAATAATGCCGAATCTCCCTTAAACAAGTCATCACATTTCTGACAACTATGATCAAAGTTACGCAAGACTTGAATTTCTGACTTTATCAGAGTTGCGGAATATCTATTCACTTCATCATTCCGATTTTTTTTTTAAAACTGAAAAATCTAACTATGCATTCGAAGCAGGTACATTTAGAAAATAATTATGATATTTAGTATAGCATTTTTGGACATCAGCTAAATTAACTTTAGAAAAAGTAACCCATTTTGAATTCGCATCACAATAGTGATCACCAAGGCCAGGATTTTGATTACCTAAATATGTTTGAAAGTGATTTGTAAAATGACAGCAAAAATCCAGTAAAATTATTCGAAAACTTAAAAAATTACTAACTTAAATGAAATTTTACAATAAATTTACTAATCGAGTTGGCACAGCCTGTATTTATGGTATAGACATTATAATAAGCTTTTGGGCTTTCCACGTGTCAAGAAAACAAGGTGAAATTCTTTACGTTTCGCAGAGAACATTTCTCCGCGTCTTGAGAAGCAAATCTCGACTGTTCATGAGGAAGACTTCTCCAATAGCAGGTATCTCTCCTGCAATGTGGACATTTCCAAGAAGCAAGTTTCTTTAGTATCTCATTGACAAAACTATGTGAAGATTCTCAAGTATCCGTATCCATCATCATTTAAATTTGAGATATTATCCAATACCACATGTGTAAATGCTTCAAAATCTTCCAACATGTAAGAAAATGACTCTAAATTTATAATATATTGTAATAAATTCAATAAAATGAACTAAAAATACAAAATGGCAAAAAATGACAAAATATGATCTAATAAATTATCATTTCTACAACGTGAGAACTATGATGAGCAATTCTATAAAAGTTAGCAACGTCTGTTCTGAACCAATTAAAAGATGACATATCATCAAATTCATAGGCCTGCAGAATGCTATCAACATCAATACCGATATATCTAGCTCCAGCATAACATAAATCAATGTTATGGGAAAAAATTATTCATAAAACCTATCAAAACTAAAATCTAGACAAATGTTAGTAGATTGCAAAGAATGAATCCTTTCCGTAAAATCAGAAAGTGTAACATCTTTGAAATGTAAAGCCTCTAGTTTCTTAAAAATATTAACATCACTGTAGTCATGAACATTTTCCAGATAATTTATTTCAGAATTATGATGCAGAATCGTAAGATGAAGTCTGATGAACTGAAATGGAGGATCGGTAAAAACTACTGTAAACAGATAATTTTAATCATGGCAAAAGTGAGTTGATGCTGTATGCTGTTAAAATTGGACATTAATTCAGATCTTTAAATACGGGAAATCACGTATATACGGGACACACTGTTCTCATTCCGTATTCCTCCTCGCATCGTCAGATTACAAGTAATTACAATAGATGATTGGGAGAGGAATCACACAAGGCATTAGACTATCAGAATTACTTGATACGAGAATTGGGAAATATTCAGAGGGAAGCGGCACGATTTATTCTTGGTGATTTTCAACTGAAGAGTAGTGTTATCAGAGTATTGCAAATCTTGGGCTGGGAAAACTTGGGAGTAAGGAGACGAGATGCTCGATTAAGCGGCATGTTCCGAGATGTGAGCGGAGAAATGGCGTGAAATCACATAATATAAAGTTGGAATTCAAGAGGACAAAATGGAGCAAATACTCATTTGTAGAAAGAGGAATAAGTGATTGTAATAATGTATGAAAAAAAGTGGGACAAATTTCTAAAGTCTTTAAACCACGTAAGAAAAGGCTAGGTAAACGACTGACAGGTATTCTACCACTTGGATGACAGCCCTGTAAGCAAATCATTGATGACTGATTAGTTCCAAGATTTTCTTCACATTTCCTATACTTTTTTCAAAAATGCTATTTGTTCTGGGCGTCGACCTAGAAACATCTTTTGCCGCTACTTGCACCATATGTTACGAACCTGCGTGTATTTGGAAATTGCGGAAGTGTAAAGTGTTGAACGTGAGGAAAGGAACGTTAAGGACGGCACAAACACCCAGTCCTCAGGCCAGAGATATTAATCGTTTACAATTAAAAATCCCTGACCCGGCCGGGAATCGAACCCGGGGCCACCGGGTGACAGTTTCCTACACTTAGCACGCACTCACTCATGTAGCTGCCTCTGTGGATCAATGGTAGTATGTCGGTCTCCGGATCAATTAGTCCCTACTGATCTGCATTTAGACCAGTCGCCCAGGTGGCAGATTCCCTATCTGTTGTTTACCTAGTCTGTTCTTAAATAACTGCAAGAAATTGGAAATTTATTGAACATCTCCCTTGGTAAATTATTCCAATCCATAACTCCTCTTCCTATAAACGAATATTTGTCCAAAATTGTACTCTTGAATTCCAAATTTATCTTCATACTGTGAATTTCCTAGTCTTAAAGACACCACTCAAACGTTTTCGCCTTCTGTTGTCATTCCACGTCATCTCTCCACTGACAACTCGAAACATACCACTTAGTCGAGCAGCTCGTCTCCTCCTACCTCTTCCCAGCCCAAACTTTGCAACATTTTTGTAACGCTACTCTTTTGTCAGAAATCACTCAGAACAAATCGAGCTGTTTTCTTTGGATTTTGTCCAGTACTTGAATCAAGGAATTCTGGTGAGGATCTCATACAATCGAACCATACTTTAGTTGAGGTCTTACCAGAGACTTATATGCCCTCTCCTTTAGATCCTGGTTTCAAAACAAATTTTAAGGATAACTTAAAATAAACGTGTAAATATATAGAGTAGTACTTGATACAAGAAGATGTTACATTTAATTAACCACGAGAAATCTAAATAGAATCATAGCGATAATTTACTGGTATGGTTAATTGCAGGCAGTGTGCCTATATCTTGCCCGGAAGCCCCTGGTTCGATTCACGGCGATGTCAGGCATCCTTACCTGGATTTGATTGCTGCTGGAGATCCTCTCAGCCTACGTGATTACACTTGAGGAGATATCTGACGATGAGATGGTGTCCCCGGTCTAGAAAGCCAAGAATAACGGCCGAGAGGATTCGTCGTGCTGACCACACGACACCTCGTTGTCTGCAGGCCTTCGGGCTGAGCAGCGGTCGCTTGAAAGGTGAAGGCCTCTCAGAGCTCTTGCGCCATGGGGGATATTTCGTAAGTATTACAACGAACACGGCCAATAAAATGGGTTAATTTGTTCTGAATAAAGAACCACAGTTTGTTGATGATGGATGAGGAGACTGCTATGGAATACCGTTGAATATTTGCATAACTGAAGAATATGTTATCCATACCACTTCTTATATGGCAGTAAAAGCATAAGACAATACTATGCAGGTATATAAACGTCAGGAGCTATTACGTTCGAGGAATCTTGTCTACCGTCTGTGGTCTAGTAAATATTTTCACTGTTACAGTACTCTGGTAATAAATAACAAACCTCACTGGTGTCTCTTGGGTACTAACAATGAGACTAGCACTCAAAGACGGAAGGAATAGAAATGTTTTTGGCAATAAAAGAATTCCCAGTGAACAATATACAATTTCAGTGATAATGATTTGTGTCACTATCGGTGTTTTTTAAGACTATGAGAAGAAAAGTAAACGGTGAAGATAAATCAGTATCTCTTTGCATTTGATTGTAGCGCCTCAAGAAGTCTTCATATCAAATAATCACGAGATAAAATTACAGCCAATTACTCTCTCTCTTACAATACGAGGTCTCTACCTGGGATTTTTTATTATTATCTATAATTGTATATGATGTACTCAGAGCATAGAATTATAAACCCATTTGATATGTCAGATAAATAACGGTTAATGACCTATCAACTGAAGATGATGCTGACCACTTGTATTGAGGAGGAAGATACCAACCGGTAAGGGGCAGCTTTCATCTGATTAGGGAACAAATAAAACTGTTGGATTTAAAATAACTGGTAGCTTACAGAAAATTCCCTTGAGGTCACAAGTATGAGAAATGAATATGAGATTTATAAGGGTTGCCCAAATGAAACGGAGTCCGTATTCGAAGAAATAGAACGTTGCGCACACGTCAGTGGATGGCTACGAATGTCAGGAAAATGTCTGGTATCGTCGCGAAGAGTTGGTGTGCTGTTTTTAACTGCGTAAGTAAAATGATTGGTAGGATGTATTTACCGTAGTGTGAAGGATGTGTCGCTCTTCGATAGCCCTCATCAGTGATCTGCATTTAGGGCTGTGCCCAGGTGGCAGATTCCCTATCAATCTTTACCTAACTTTTCCTTAAACATTTTCAAAGATCTTGCAAGTTCATCTAACATTTCCCTCGATAAATTATCCCAATGCCTCACTCCTCTTTCTACCTATAAACGAATATTTGCCCCAATTTATCCTCTTGAATTCCAACTTTATCTTCATAATATGACCTTTCCTACATTGAAAGGCTTCAGTCAAGCTTATTCGTCTACTAATATCTTTCCACGCCATTTATTCACTGACAGCTAGAAACATACCACATAGTCGAGCATCTCGTCTCCTTACTCCGAAGTCTTCCCAGCTCAATGTTTGCAACATTTTCATAACACTACACCTTTATCAGAAATCACCCAGAACAAATCGAGCTGCTTTCCTTTGGATCTTTTCCAGTTCTTGTATCAAGTAGTCCTGGTGAAGGTCCCATACATTGGAACCGTACTCTAGTTGGGGTCTTAGCACAGACTTATACGCCCTCTCCTTTACATCCTTACTGCAACCCCTAAATACTCTCATAACAATGTGAAGAGATATGCAAAATTTCTGAACTACTTCGTTAATATGATTACACCAATGGAGATCTTTCCTTATATTAACACCTGGGTACTATAAAACTGAAAGGACTTTTCCTCTTGTTGCAGCTTACAAATTGACTTTCCATCCCATTTACCATCATTCCATTATTCCCCGTCCATCTCATAACATTGCTTAAGTCCCTGTGTAGTCGTTCACAATACTGCAACTCACTTACTACTCTATCCGCAAATAGCCATATCTCTGATTGTAGTCCTTTACTCATATCATCTACATATTTTCGTTAGTAGTCTCCTATGCTAGAACCTAACAATATTCTTGGATAGTTCAATATCTATGCAGTCCATTTGTCCTGCTGAATCTAAAATATCTGCTATTTCTCGCTGGAATCCTGCAAGTTGAGCCGCGCTGGCATAAACTTTCCTAAACTCAAACAGTGTCCTATTAAAACCAGTTAGTAGTTTCGCAAACGTGTCTAACATAATAAGAAAGAATTCTTTCCCAGAGTTCAAGCTGACTGGTCTGCAGTTGTCGCTATGTTTATCACCGTTTCTTTTGTACGCTGGGGCTACTATTAGCAACTATCTGTTCATTTGGTATAGCTCCTTCATGCAAACAGAGTAATCAAAGTAGTACTTCAGACAGTGGGTTCGATTCCCACCGTTGGCAAACCTGAGGATGGTTTTCCGTAGTTTCCTGTTTTGACACAAGGTAAATACTGGGTCAGTATCTTAATTAAGTCCACGGGCGCTACCTTCGTAATCTTAGCCCTTTCTGTCGCGGAAAACGTTAGATGTGTTCGTGCTACGTTAAATAAGTAGAAAAATAACAACAACGCTTCAGACGTGCTGTTATAATCCAACAAATCATCTTTAATATATCCCCAGGAAACTTATCAATTCCAGCTGCCTTTTTTCTCTCAAATTGATACATCGGTCTGTAAATACGAGGCGTGTTTTTTAAAGTAAGGGCCGTTTTGTTGTAGAAACTAGTAGCTCACGCGTCGTGTGCCGGCATGCCTCGGGAACAACAGTGCTCAATTGCAGCTCTGTTGCTAACCTGTACAGTTCTGTTCTGTGCTTGCTCAAATGTTCAAGATTATCGACTCGCTCGCCCCGTGCCAAACTTTGAGAAAACTACAAAGAACGATACAAAACAAAAGACGCGGCATTCTGACAAAGGGAATTGTCCTTCTCCACGACAATGCAAGGCCTCACACTGCAGCTCAGACCTTGCGCCGAGCGATTACCATCTGTTCCGCAACCTCAAATATCACCTCAGCGGCAACCACTACGATGATGACGACGAAGTTAAAACGGCGGTGAACTCTTGGCTATCAGAGCAGGCGGCAAATTTCTATGAAGAGGGTATTCAAAATTTAGTTGTAAGGTATGATGATTGTTTAAACAAACTTGGCGACTATGTTAAAAACAGAGTAAAGCATGTAGAATTTGCAAATAAATGTGGTGTTTCAAAATTGTATTTCGTTGTGTAGCTATTTTCAAACGGTCCTTACTTAAAAAAACACGCCTCGTATATCAGCAGTGATAAATTTCAATACTTCGCTGGTGTTAGTCACCTCTTCACGCTAGACGTTATCCTAGAGTCCAGCTAAACATACTGATGATTAAATAATTCTGCCTTCTGTAAATCCTCACATTTACACTCCACCTGGTCACTTTATTATTCTTGGAATGTCCCTCCTGGAACCTGTTCCTCTCTTGAAATACCTGTGCATACCATTCCACTTTTAAATACATTCATATTACTGCCAATAATGTTATCTCCAGCGGACGTTTTTGCTAAATACAATATAGTAGCAGGTTCCTTCAGTCTCTCCTTACCTCCACGCCCATTCCTGTCTTTCTTTCTAACCTACACCTCATTTTTAAACTCTTTATTTCCGTGTCATAATCAGAGGGGTACGCAAAAATTAATTTCGTGGGGGGGGGATATTAAATATTAAAATTTGAGTACTTGTATAAAATAATGCTGCGTGTATATTTTGAAATTATAAACACTAAATTAAAACTTTCAAAATAACACAAGTATTTAATTAAGACACATTTGTATTTACGCTGATGTTTACAATAGCAGGCGTCTCCTGCATTTTTTGGTCAGCTCATGCATTTTTCTATGGTCATATGTTCTTCTTTGTGTACATAAAAAGAGCTAATCCATTAAATATTTCCTGTATAATCATATGCAATAATTTTTTAAATAATTTAGGAATTAAAAAAGAGCGTTCTGGTGTGCCTGTGGTTACTTGTAACACAGCAAACAGTTTCAGTACGCGATGTATTGCTGGGAAAATATCAGTGTTGCAAAATATTAAGTGCAGAAATTAAGTTCATTGGTTCAGGATGATTGCTTCTGAAAGAAAAAACTTCTTTTCCACATTTAGTGTTCACTGGAAAATACTATTTTACCCACCGGGCCATTGAATCATAATGACATCAACAGCAATATGTATTTTTTTTTTACAAGTTACTTTACGTCACACCGATAAAGATAGGTCTTATGTCGACTATGGGATAGGAAAGGCCTAGGAATGGGAAAGAAGCGGCCGTGGCCTTAATTAAGGCACAGCCCCAGCATTTGCCTCGTGTGAAAATGGGAAACCAGGAAAACCATCTTCAGGGGCGCCGACACTGGGGTTCGAACCGACTATTACCCGAATACTGGATACTGGCCGCACGAAAGCGACTGCAGCTATCAGGCTCAGTATTTATTTCATCATACTATTCTTTCAAAATTGGACAATGGATTGAGGGAGAATTATTTCCATGTCTCTGTGTGAAGTTGCGAACTCGTCACACCACAAATATTTTACCTGTTTATGTCATCCATTGTTCACAAACTCCAGTCCTGTTGCTCATTCAACTTCCGGCTTAACTGTATCCTTTCTCCACAGGTCCACACTTCCTCTCACTTAACTCTTTGGCGGTAAAGGTAAGGGTAAAACCCATTCACTTTGAATCGAAGGACCGGGTAGAGATCATACCCTTTTCATCTTTGGCTGATGATGAAGGGGGTTACCTGCGAACTGCGATGTCTTAACAATTGCAGAATACAACACAGACTGAAGATTAAATGCCGAGCCAAGCTCACTGTAATATTTATTAATGACAGCATCAACATATTATTGGCAAATACGTAGTTCAAATTAAAAGCAAAGGAATGAGACACCTACAACCTTCATTTACATGGTTACCATAATTAGACACACAAGTTCTAAACTTAAGAATTTCGGCGATTTATCTCCCAGTCCTCCCCTCTAGGTACGCTCTTTGTTATAATGTGTTGAAGTCCTTACAATACCTAAACGTACCAGTTCATACCTATTTCCTCACTCACTCCTCAACAATTTCTTTAAACTCACCCCATAGGCTCTTTACATAGACCTACCAGTTTGCTTTTTATGACTTTGTTCTTCAAATCCACAATTACTACACTTAGTGTCGCTTCACATTATATTATTTCGGTACTGATATAATTGGTAACACAAAAATTGTTGTTCGTAATGAAATAATCGTTTTTCAGCGTTTCTGGTAGGAACGATTTTGGTTATCGATGTTGCATTTTTTTCTGCTGTTCATTTCGACTGGCACAAAAGTGAATGACCAAACACAACATAACTGGAATTAGGATTTTTAGGCAGTAATAGGGTAGAATGCAAACTAACTGAAGCCAGCAACAAGTCTACACACTGCCAGCACAACGGTTATGGTATGAGCTTTGCATAAATACTAGGGGTACGGTCCATCGGAACCCCTTGAATTTGTTACTCTCGCTACAGTGCGGGAGAACGGGTCAGACGATGTTCCCTAACAACTAAATTAGGCTAGTTTGTATTCTAATCTATTAGAGACTAAAACTTCGATGTCTAAACATAACACAACACATTCCTGAAGTGTAGCGCTGAAACGGCTGCCTATTTTGTGAACTGCCGCATCGGCAGGGATGTAAAAGTGAATTCCATACCAGCGAGTTCGTTCCACAAAAGGGTAGAACCGATGCAAGAATAGTGTGACAACAAAATCACAATTCCGTTGATTTTCTTACTGATTGTAAAATTAAATCGTCCTGCGATATTTCTTTCTTCTCTGCGTTAAACCAGAGCTCAACGTTTCTTCGGCGACAAAATGTATGTTAACAAAAAGTAAAAATTATATTGATATAATTTATAAATGGCTTCTCAGGCAAAAAGAAACGCTCGCGGACCGATTATGGCCCGTTGGCTGCCAGTCAGAAACCTCTGGACTATGTCCTGTTTTAAGTTCTGGAATGCCTTACGATCAGTGACAAGTATGGGTCTTAAGTATGTATTTCCCATCTACTGACTCCATCCTCATTTCGTGATGAAGCAGAGCTTGGATCCGAGAGTTCGTGTCACTGTGCCTCGTCAATCAATCAATCAATCAATCAATCAATCAATCAATCAATCAATCAATCAATCAATCAATCAATCAATCAATCAATCAATCAATCAATCAATCAATCAATCAATCAATCAATCAATCAATCAATCAATCAATCACCACTGATCTGGAATTAGAGTAGTCGCCCAGGTGGCAAATTCCCTAAGTGTTGTTTATCTTGTCTTTTCTTGAATCATTTCAAAGAATTCGGAAATTTACTGAACATCTCCCTTGATAAATTATTCCAATCCCAAAAATCCTCTTGCCATAAACGAATATTTGTTTGAATGTGTCCACTTGAATTCCAACTTTATCTTCGTGTTCTATTCTTTCCTACTTTTAAAAAAACCGTTACAAATTATTTGTCTCCCATGTCATTCCAAGCCACTTCTCAAATGCCAGCTCGGAACATACCGCTTAGTCGACCAGCTCGTCTCCTTTCCCCTAGTCTTCCCATCCCAAAATTTGAAATAATTTGGTGTCGGAAATCACCCAAAAAATCTAGCTGCTTTTCTTTGGGATTTTTCTAGTTCTCCAATCAAGTAATTCTGATGAAAGTCCCATACACTGGAAGCATACTCTAATTGTGGTTTTACCAGGGACTTACAATGTCCTGACCTTTACGTCCTTACTACAGCCCCTACACACCCTCATTCATAGTGAATATTCCTAAGAGTTGCCTAATAGTGTATTGAATAGTATAGCATCTATTGATTTTTGGTATTCTTTCTGGTACTCAACGGTGATATGAACTTTACAATGATTCTTCCATAGTTCTTTATTTTTTCTTTCTGATACCAGTCCTTGTACTCTTCAACTACAGCAGCTCTCGAACAACCCACAAGTGTAGCAAAGGCATCTAAACATGGTATCTGGAACTCCTTTTAACGATCAGATTTGGACAACTTTAAAAAATCGAAAATACGTAGAGTGAAGGAAATTGAGCTCTCTCCGAACAGATTGCATTATTCATTTAACAGTATACGCTCAGTAAGAATTTCTCAGTAGATACATAGGATAAAATGGAATTGTCATCACGAGAATTTGATCCATGAATTTCTAGTTTAATAATAGAAATGTTATTGGTTTTACATCCCGCTAACTACATTTACAGTTTCTGGAGACGCCAGGTGCCGGAATTCTGTCTTACAGGATATCTTTTACGTACCAACACGAAACTGCTGTATTTGAACATCTTCAAATACCATCTGCTAATTCGGAAGAGGAAGGCCAGTGCTCTACGCTCTGAGCTACTCAGCCTGGCGTAATTCTGGTTTATTAGCGACTTCTACGGAGACTGGTTCTTGTATATGGCATTATTACAAATTAAATTGAAAAATGAATATTTCAACGGCCCGGGATTAATTCCAGGGACTTCCCCCTAGGATTAGTAGTAGAGTGTCGACTACAGGTTCAAAGCAACTAGGTGTACCATCTCCCAAGTCACTCAGGGTTCGCTCTATTAAAAAAAAAAAGCAGTCATGATGTCACAAAATATTATCAGTTAAAACTAAAGTTTTTTGACATATTTTTAATTAAACAGACCGTTTTCAAAATATCAGCAAGAAGCCATTTCATCCTCTTCGTAGCTTCCTTTCCTCCTCTGAATACTGTAAAGTTAATTAGTCCCGCATTTCATTTAACACCATTGTAAAATATATACCGAGTCTCAAATTAGCCCAACTGCTTAGGGATAAGAAAGGGCTAGGAGTGGTAAGGAAGCGTCTGTGGCCTTAATTAATTAATTTGGTTATTGCGAAAATGGGAAACCATGACACACCATTTGCAGGGCTGCCAACGGAGGGGCACGAATCCTCTATATCCCGCAGCTGCTTTAAAGTGATTCTAGAACATAGTCTATATATATTTTAAGTTTGCTTTAGTCTTTCTGATACAGATAGGTCTTATGGTGTAGATGTGATAGAAAAGGGCTATGAGTTGAAAGAAAGCGACCGTGGCCTTAATTAAGGTACGGCCCCAGCATTTTCCCTGTTGTGTAAATGGCAAACCACGGAAAATCTTCTTCAGGGCTGCCGACAGTGGAGTTCGTACCCACTATCTTCCGAGTGAAAGCAGATAGTTAGAAACAACACACTTACATACATGCATACAAACACACATACATTAAACCAGCGATCTCTAAGGTCTTTTTATGACATGAAATATTTTGTAGTGAACAAAAGTATAATTTTCACAATGAAAAGAAACCGATAATTATAGGCTATTGCTGGATTTCTATTTGATTAATTGCCATCTCTTGGATTGTAAATAGAGGGGTATGATGTACCCTACTTTTGGAAGCCATGTTCTCATACATAAATGATAAATGAAGTAACAATACCATTTCCTTGTTTCCACCTCATGAATACTAATAATCTAGAGTATAATGAATATGGATTTAGGATATTCAGGCAATCGAAGTCATATATTGTGAGAATGGACGTGCAGTAATACCTTCGCTTGAGTGTTTTCCTTGCCCACAGCACTTACAGGGGTCAGTAGGCGTGGCACTTGCTGGGTAGCATAGCTCATCTCCTGCGCCAGAAGTCGCGGGATCGAAAGCTGCCAATGACATTAGTTATTAAGAGAGTTTACATGCTAGAAGCCTTTTTCTGTAGATTCTATGACATAATGAAGAATTTCCAAGAACAAAGTCTTTTAATACCAACAGGCATTCAGCGTACGGAAATTATTTTTTCTTCTTCTTCTTGTTAGATACAACCATATATGGACTACGGAGACACAATATAACTTCATTCCTTTTTCAATGTGTTTTTCCCTTGCTTTTTACTTTTCTGTCAAATATTTTTCATCTATTCTTTCTTCTTAGCCTGTTTTCTGCAGAAATCTTAGGCCTTTCTCCGGAGAAATGCTTTACCCCCACACCTTCGTTCCAATATAGGGATGTCACCGCTAGTGAACTCGTGCCCTCATCCTGAGGTGGTGCAGCTCTTTTTAGACACACCCCCGATGGAGGTGAGCTGCTTGTATCACTTTAACCACATACCAGCCCTCCTGCCATTCTGAAATTTCTGGCAGTGACCGCTGAATGGCATAGTCGCTAACTTCCTACGAAGGAGGGCGTGGTTCGCATCCTGAATAATGAACGTGGGATTTTAAAGATATGTATTATAGCTCCAGTGATCAATCCAGTATCAGAAACTGCTGTTATCGTTTTCGTGTTATCACTTCCATTCTTTCACACTTACATTTGACCACAGAACGCACAACCAGCAGGATGTAACTGTATCGTTCTGATTGAGCCGACAGCTGACATATTGTAACCTTTCGTGGTATCAGTACATCAATAGACCATAATATTCCCGCAACATGACGTTAAAAATGGAACACCTTGGATGAGGCCTTCGACCGGGCGCGGCGCCGAAGACCCCTTCTCCCCTACTAGCGTTACAAGGCACTAGCTGAGCCGGTAGAGACATACGGGTCGCAGTCTGTCCTTACTGGGCAGTAATCTAATAATTTACAGTAGGGGAATCATAATAATGAGAGGAATACTATTTACCTATGAAATGAGAAGAGTGAATAACGTTTTTTTAAAATTTTAATGCCTGAGAAAACACGTAGATAATTTATACATGGATATGCCACCATATTAAACCTATAAATTAGACACCGTAAATTCCCTTGAGTGTGTAACTGTCCTCTCTAGTCCTTTCCCTAGAATTGCAATTCACTCTGAAGATATTCAAACACATTATGCACTAGTACCGTTGTACACAGAAATAATTGGATGATGGCGTATCTTGTATTACTCGCCTTATTTACATTATTACACTATATATTCAAATACCAAGTCGTCGTCCTATTGGCGAGAATTAACCTTAGTTATCGAATGAACCAGGTGAGACGTATTTGATATATGAGCTTGTCTAAAATATCTGAAAGTCGTCTCACTTATTAGAAAGAAAAAAAAACACCTATCTCGCTATCTCATAAAACAAGCAAATAATACACATCGTATGTTCCAATGGGATGTCACCTAAATATATATACACGAATTCGACACTTGTACAACGATGGCCCCTAAACAAATCATATTTAGCGAAACAGAAAACAATACAGTATTCAAATACATATCACACCTGTGGAGAGAAGGCAATAAATACACTCGACATTCACAATATAAATCACGGACCGGGGCATCCGCCCGTAGCTGGTGGCAGCAGCATAACTGCCTCTGGCGCTGATGAGACATGAACTCATGTCCCGTGACAATTGTGAAGCGTGACTTCCACTCTGAAAATCCCTAGCCGTTTTAATTAGCATAAAGAAATGGGGGAATTCTCTCATTTATTGGAATTGTAGTTCTAACCAACGGTGTCTATTTCTGACTGGTTGCATGTAATATCGATGCCGGAGAGAAGCAGAACGAGCCCTCTAACACTAAGTTCCTCTCACAGCGGCGATAGTATTTCACATCCCTCCTTACCTGGCCGGACTTTAAATCTCACCGGCCAGCTGTTTACACTGTCCTCACCCTGCGCTTTCACTTTCAACACAAGGGAACTCAGTCCCGTTATCTAGCCACCTCGGCATTTCGCTTCAAAATATCATTATTCCTTGGATGCCACACGCATCAATTAAACACATCGGCTTGCATCTAGCCTACTTTATACCATTAGCACAGGATAAACAACCTTGCGCATACTTTGCTTATATTTCATCAACACCGCATTCGATCTATTCCTTATCGGCTAGAGTAGCTCAATCTCATTTCTCGGCATAACCAATACACGCATATTTTGGAAGAAAGAAAGGCCCTAGCATTCGGGACAAAGTATGCTAACACTCGCGTTCTAAATAAATTCACACATTATCACACTTCACTTGTCATATCGAGGTTTCTTCTTCGCCATACTTAATTTATACAAGGGGATGACCTAACACATTACGTGAAGCATCTACTACAGAAAACCTTGAAATTTCTAGATGACTCATATTACTCGTATCTTTTTATCAATAGTACATGGAGTGATTTTCAAGAACATTAAAGAATCCCTTTTAATTCCCATAGTGCTCCACGGTAAATCAAATCTAGGGTCTTAAATTATCATGCATGAATTCCCATATTAAATAAAGAAATACGGTCCCGGACCGTGAAGAAACATAAACACTAGCCTTATCAATAACTACTACCATCCCTTTGAGAACAACGAAATCTTACCCTACATTTCTAAAGAATCTGCATGCATTAAATATTTACATTTTTACAGGAAATAGACTTTCAAATATTTTCACAATACTCATCTGCCTGGATCACCCCACAGCTCACCCAAGAAGGCACATCTAGTCGTTTAGTCTCCATTACGACTGCATCAGCAACCTGGAGTCCGGTGTTCGGCTGCCGCTGGGTGGATGGCATGATGTCTTGATTCCCCGTGACTGATGTCACTGGCACACCACAATGAGGGAATCTGACTTAATTATAATTGTGATAATTGGCAACACATTATAATTTTCTATGATCAGAGAGACTCATGGGCTCGAGTTCTCTAACCAAGCACCGGTAATGTTTGTAGCCCGTTGCTTTCCCTATTGGCTGTCTATTCTACTATCGGCAGTTAGGCCCTAATTATCACGTTCACACTTTCACTGTTATTAGAAGTCCCAAAGCTACCCTTACGAACGTGGTTTGACCTTGCCTAATTCAGCACTAGTTTATATGGGAGTACAGATTAGCTACTACGTCTGGGATTTTTTTTCACCGATAACGCCCTGAGTTTACGCGTCGCCACTGAGCCGCACTTTCTCCTACACCTGATCATTCATCATTATATGGTTACTGGATCTCCCATGTTATTTCTTCGGCAGTTAATACACTCGTGGATTTACTTACACGATTTCACAGCCTACTAGCGTTTGATTTACGTTTTCTTTACTCATATATTCGTACACGTAAGCACTCTGCATATCATATGACCGTCATGGTTAGGGTTAAATACCGCACTCTGTTAGTATCAATAAATCTTCACTCCACTGTTACATAATCATATCACTGATAGAATTTCAGCTACATAAACACTATTCAAATGATTATTGACTGGTCACACTTTGTAGCACTGAAGCAAAGAATACTGAAGAGTCACTCACATTAGGTACCACTTCACTATGCCACTGGCAGAATAGAACAAGATGTTTGCCTCAGTTCGCACCCCCTTTTATCATGAAACGTGTCAGACTTGAGAGAGAGGGTAAAACTCCTCCTACCTGCAGAAATCGGTCCGGTGGCACGTGGTTTCCAGGATCGATCAATGCATCAAATTAAAGCTCAATTGCGCGAGTTTCTACTGATCACTTATCATTTTGATCACTTCACGCGTTTTGCTTTAATCTCGAAAGCGTCCTTTGATATCCCAGTGAGGGAGGGGCTTGCAATTTGGCGGTTCCGTGGCTTCGGTCACCCTAACAGCTTTCTCCAGATGGTGAACACCTGTGGGATGTCCACAAACTGCGCAGATTATTCCATTAGAATCATGTAAAGGACTTCTTGGTGTCAAAATTTTCTATAAAATTCGCCGCTTTTAATGAACCTTGAGTCATGAAAATCTGCCTTGTAGTATGCGAGTTATGTTAATTTCTCTCCTGAAAACAGTTGAAGACAGGTTTCTGGCAGCGGTGTTTCCGCGGGAAAAGGAGCGAAAAAGTGATATTTGCCAACGCTGGGCACGACCTCCGTGACCTACTTGCTGTGGGAGTGTTTCTTTCTCTGTCGCGGCTGAGTGAGAGCGCTTCTGGCCGGAGGCGAAAATATGTCTCGGTACAGTACTTACGCGCAAAGAGAGTTTGGTGCGTGGGGCTGACAGCTCGCCACTCGCACCCCGTGGTGGGTGGACGTGCGCTGACTTGGGCGCTAATTAACGTATGAAAGCGCGGAAAACGGCATATTTGAGCGGCGGGATGCCACAATATAGCCTTGATGATGTGATGAACGGTCACAATATCGGACACTGCAGTCCAAAGATTCCCATAAAGGCTCTCATGGCCGCGGTAGAATCAGCTTTTGGGTGGTTAAGCCGTCTGCTTTTGCAGAATTCCACCCAGACGTGCCGTCAGTTGGAATTTTTTATTCACACGCCCCTCCAAGACTCTGCTTAGCAGTGGCGGACTGTTATTATTATTATTATTATTATTGTTATTATTATTATTATTATTATTATTATTATTATTATTATTATTATTATTATTATTATTAGATGCCGAAAATACCAGAAAACTGATCACGCAAAGCTCACTTAGAAGTTGTGTATTTCCTTCTTTGCCAGGCAGCCTTCAATTTTTCTCTTATCGTGGTTATTCCTTCTTCTGTCCACTTGTCTCTTGCCTTCTTCTTCTGGTTTCTCTCTGACTCTACTTCCCACTTGCTGATTTTCGTTCTGTAGCAGATTCGGTCTGCGATGTCGGCCACTTTGATTCCTGGTTTTTCCAGGTCTTGGCGGATTTCCGTTGTCCACCTATTTGTTTTGATGTTTTCTGTTGCCTTTAGTAAGATTTTTGTCAGTCTGTTTTCTGGAAGCTGTTTGATGTGTCCGTAAAATTTCAGGCGTCTTTTTCTGATGTCGGCCGCGAGGTTTTAGAGCTCCTCGGTTTTTGTTCGAGATTGCAGTCCGTATCATTCATCTGTCAGTTCTGGGCCGATAATTTTCTGACGATTTTACGTTCGTCCTTCAAGATGTCTTCGAGTACTGTTTTTCTGTGGAGATTCAGTGTTTTACTCGCGTTTATAGTGTTTCAGACTTGATCACGGTGTTGAGATGTCGAATTCTGATTAAGATTGACCAGGCTACGGCCACACGTGCAGTAAATGCAGTTCGCCGGATGCAGTTCAAGAAGGTCTTGCTGTTGAAGGGATAGCCCAGAACTCATTTCTTTCACTGCATAAGCTGTTGGACAGTGGCCACACGAGACGGTATTTACTGCGTATTTCATTTTCGTTCATTACGTAAACACTAGTACATTTACAAAGTATGGATTATGTGGACAGTGAACATGTCATTCTGGAAGTGGAGAAGTACCCATGTTTGTACAATACGCGCAGTAGCGCCGCTATGAAGCTCGTTCCCCCGAAAATGCGCCCGTCGTTTCCCGATGAGGAAAGTTACGTGTTTATTTCGTAGTGCAAGATTGTATATCATTACAATGAATAGCAACGACGACATTTCGCCATTATAACTGACTATAGTTCGTGAAAAGTGTTCAGTGACATTCGGTATTATAAAAAAAAAATATTTGTCTGGGTAAAGCTTCAGGTTCTTGACCTTTCGCTGATAGTAGGATGAATCCACCACTTTCTTTTTTTGCAACGCCGCCTCAGTCGTACAAGTGAAAGATTCATAACTGAACTAGATCTTCGGGAACAACAGATGAGGATCCTGATGATGATGATGATGATGATGATGATGATGATGCTTGTTGTTTAAAGGAGCCTAACATCTAGGTCATCGGCCCCTAATGGTACGAAATGAGATGAAATGTTATGACAATTTTAAAATCCAGAATCATCCACTGACCAAATTCGAAAACGTGAGGACAAAGAATTAATGGATGGATGGATATGAAGTTAAAACAATCAGTGGATCCTAACCGCAATGCCCTACATTTCCAGAAACTAGCGTTAAATAATAGTATTACTGACTAAGGGACTGCGTCTAAAGCACAATACTGAATCGATGGTGCTTGTAGTCTAAACGGGTCCAAAATCCAGATCATCATCCCCTCATAATGGTACTTATCGCTAGGAAAATAGAACCATTCTATTTATCATGTTGCGGTACTAATCAAAAGTCGCGTAGACTCGCGGCATTCCACACAGTATGGTACTACTCACAGGTAATGAAATTCGCACATGTAGGCCTAATACAGACCTATGGTGTTTAACACACTGCGGCGCTATTTTTTTTTGCTAGTTGTTTTACGTCGCACGGACACAGATGGGTATCACGGCGACGATGGGACAGGAAAGGGATAGGAGTGGGAAGGAAGCGGCCGTGGCCTTAATTAAGGTACAGCCCCAGCATTTGTCTGGAGTGAAAATGGGAAACCACGGAAAACCATTTTCAGGGCTGCCGACAGTGGGGTTGGAACCTACTATCTCCCGAATACTGGATACCAGCCGCACTTAAGCGATCGCAGCTATCGAGCTCGGTGCGGCGCCATTTACAGGTTACGCAAACCTATGACGTTCCTCACATAAGTGTATTAACCACAGGGGCCCGCACTATCCCGTGGTGTTCCTCACATAGTGGGTACTAAGCACAGGCAAGGCAGAACCATGGTGTCGCTAATCCCATGGTGTTGCTCATATAGGGGTACGAATCACAGGTACTGTAGAAGCCGGCAACGCACTCTATTGCTACTAAACACAAACCTATTTGGTACATAACATAGTGGTACTACGCGCAAGTGAAAGTGACCCATGGTGTTTCCCGCGTGGTGGTACTAACCACAAGTAATCTCATGGTTCTAATTTGATCATCCCGTGGTCGCCCCTTTTAGTCGCCTGTTACGACAGGCAGGGGATACCGTGGGTGTATTCTTCGTCTGCGTCCCCCACCCACAGAGGGGATGAGGATCCTTGCTCTGCAGCAACTGTGCTACAACTGGATTTCCTGCCGCCGTGTGGCATCCAGCGGCAGCAATTGCCATGGTAGGCCTACAGTTTTCGCTGCTTGCTGCAACTGTATTTACTGTCTCGTGTGGCCCTAGCTGAGAGGCATTTTTTTAAAAATGTTTTGCGTTCGGCCGAGGGCTCTGCTCATTTTCTGGATGCGGACCTCGAGGGCCTTCTGTTCTTTTCCAGTTGGTACTAGAATTTGTCCGAGATATCGGAACTCAGTTACTTTTTCGATTGTGCCAAATTTCGTGTTAAAATTCTGGAGGCTGCAGTGGTTATATATGACCTTGGTTTTTGAGAAGGAGATTTGTAGCCCGAATATTTCTGAGCATTTCTTGAGGGTTTCAATTTGGCTGATTGCCTGTTGTTTGTTTGTTGGGAGGATCGCGAGATCATCTGCGAAAACGAGACAGGAGATTTTTACATGTTTCCTTGTCATACTTAATGGTTGCCAATTTCCTTGAGCTTTTAGAGCTTGTTCCCATTTTCTCATGATTTTGTCCAGGGCTATGTTAAAGAGTAGTGGGGAAAGTCCATCTCCTTGTCGGACACCGGTTTTTATCTGAAAATTTTCAGATGTATTTCCTATGAATTTTACTTGGGAGGTTGTTTTGTTGTCCAGTCCGTATTCACTCAGTGTTCGGAAGAGGGATTGCCGGTCAATGGAGTCGTATGGTTTCTGGAAATCCACGAAGGTGCAGATTGTGGGTTGTTTTCTGGTGTGTCGCAATTTCAAGATAGTTTTCAGATTGAGTATCTGTTCTGCACAGGAACTGTGATGTTGTTGTTGTTATTATTTTATTATTATTATTATTATTATTATTATTATTATTATTATTATTATTATTATTATTATTATTATTATTTCTTTGATTCTTAATTTGTTTACCTTCCAAGGTTGGTTTGGCAGGGGAGGGGGCATTACAACTGGGGAAAGGAGCCAGTACCTCGCCCAGGCGGCCTCATCTGCTATGCAGGAACCTGGTGTGAGGGATGGGAAGACTGAAAGGGATAGACAAGCAAGAGGAAAGGAAGCGGCCGTTGCTTTAAGTTAAGTACCACCCGGCATTTGCCTGGAGGAGAAGTCGGAAACCATGGAAAACCACTTCGACGATGGCTGAGGTGGGAATCGAAACCCCCTCTACTCAGCTGACCTCCCGAGGCTGAGTGGACACACTTCGAGCCCTCGTACCACTTTTTAAATTTCGTGCCAGAGCCGGGAATCGAACCCTGGCCTCCGGGGGTGATAGATAATCACGCTAACCACTACACCACTATTTTTCTTTATGTTCCGATATATTTCATCATTACTTCTTGATTTCCAGAGTTCTGAAGTTCCTAGCGGACCGAGGATTTCTCGTATAATGTTTCTTTCCAGTACTTCTAATTTATTGAGCTGTAATTCAGTACTAGACAGTCACCCGCGGGTAGGCCCCGTACTGTACTGCAGTGTTGTATTTTGAGGTTTTTAGAAAAACACATTGTGTTGCAGATATTCCTAGTTGCACCGTACTCTCCTTCCATCTTGTGTATCCCTTCTTCGACAGCGGATTTTCCGAAACCATTTTCTTGAATTGTTTCTCCCAAATATTTGAATTGTATTATTATTATTATTATTATTATTATTATTATTATTATTATTATTGTTATTATTATTATTATTATTGTTATTATTGTACCGGTTAGTACAGTACACCTATACGCCTCACATTTGAATTTTCCGCCTTAAAGTACTCCTCTACAGTTGAAACTCTAAACTTTGAAACTGAATTAATTCAACCGTTTATCAGAAGATGTCACTGTGTTAATTTCGAATTGTTTTTGTTTTCTAATTATCAAGAAGTGTGAACATTCTCTCACAGATGTCTCTACCAAAAACTATGATCATGCACCCTGGTGCGAAGTGATGGAACTTTTCTTGAAGATATTTTATACTCATAAGTTTTCCTATAACTAAAATTCGTTCTTTCATTTGTGAGTTGGCAATACAAATCTTTTTTTCCGCCAGTTTTGAAGTTAGCCAATCAATAATTTCTGTCATTAATTTTCAGCCAATTGTGTCTTTCTTCCCCAATTTTTGATGTGTAATTTTCAGTTAGCCAATAAACGCCTATGGGTGTGTCTTAATTATTCATGAAAGGTCTCGAATCTTCCCCGAGAGTATCAAAACTACTGATTTTCCTGGCTCTCGGCCACTCGTACAACGTCTAGCTTAGTGTATGGAAGTATAGCAGGAGGCGGGAAGCGCCTCTTTCATCCGCCAGCAGCTCTTCTACAAGGTAATGGCCTTTTAACATCTTTATTTCTTGCTAGCTCAGCAGTTTAGCCCTCGGGGAAGGTCCGAAACGTTTTCATTGTAACCTACCTTTCGAAAAATGTAACTTAGTGCCGGCTTATGTAAAAGTTTCTTATTATTTAACTGTAAATCGGGGATAGAGAGTGCTTTACCCTCTCGAGCTCCCCTTCATTTTGAGTTGAGGTGACTACGTTTTCATAACCGATTTTCTACTCTTAAGGTATTCAAATTTTCTTATACGAGTCACCTCCCTAGTTTGGGAATAGCCCCTGTATCATCGGCCTAGGGCCCCTTAGGTTTTATATGGTTTCATGTAGGAGTGTAAGCAACGCCTCCATTCATCTTGGTATTTTGGGCCATTTAATTAATCTGTTCTTTTCCACTGATGCCCTGTAGGCTGGGTACGAGATACCCGTGTTTAATTCTTGTATGTTGTGCCTCGATGGCAAGTTTTGGTAAAGTCTGGTATTGCCTTTAATAGGCTTGAAAAATTGAGAGCGGGTCAGCTCTTTCTTGTGTTTGAAAAGTGCCTCTGGGAGGCTTGAGGTTAAAAGTTGGGAGCAAGTGCTCCTTGAATGAAGGCGTTTTCTGCCCTTTGAATAAATGTGTGTATCTTGGTAATGTTGGGCTAGTAGCTCAAGGGTTATGTAACTGAGGCTCGAAGCCAGAACTTGTAAAGACCTCGAAACTTGTGCTTTCGTTTGTAAAGTTATCAGTGTACCTGTGGTTTTTTAATTGTTATTTCACCTAGTGAAAATCTGTTAAATCTTGTTGTCTATTGAAAATATAACCTTTATTGAAATTTTAATTCATCTTTCGGACTTGTAGTTAGACCCATTCCAGCCCGCACCTTCTTTCACCTCTGCATTCCATGGATAACTCCGTAACAATTATTATTATTATTATTATTATTATTATTATTATTATTATTATTATTATTATTATTATTATTATTATTATTATTATTATTATTATTATTCGTTTCGTCCGGCTGTGGACCACGTTATTTCAACCATTTGCATCCTTGAGCTTTAATTCTTTTGCCAGTACTCCCGCATTCGCTTTCTGTGAGCCTCCTTTCTTTCATCAGTCCACTTCTTCCCTGTTTTTAGCTTCGGCTTTTTTTGGAATCGCAGGTATGCTCGAACTTTCTTTTGGAGAGGAGCACATTCCTGGATGTCTTCCTGTGTGATCCCTATTTCTTGAAGGTCTTTTTCAACTTCGTTGAACCAGGGTCCCATGGTTTTCTTGTTTATAAAGAAGGATAAGATCCGGTTGGTCAATCTCTACGAGCTCATACGTGTAATGTGGCCTTAAGAATTAATCCTCCGTTTACGAATGGTGTCCGTTATCCTTTCCACATGCAGGTGCAGTTCATTGTTATGCCGTCTTCTGTACTCACCATTTTCTCTGATTGGTCCTAGGATCTTTCTCAGGATTTTTCTTTCTTTAGCTTCTAACTTTTCAATTTAACCATTCCTGTTCACTACAAGGCATTCTGCTGCGTATTATTATTATTATTATTATTATTATTATTATTATTATTATTATTATTATTATTATTAATAATTGTTTAGTGGAATTATACTCAGCTTAGGAGACACGTACTGGAAATGATGTGCAGGAAAGAAATATCCATAAAGTAAGGTGAAAGGAAGTTGCACCAGGAAGGAAAGGCGAAGAAAACCGTTATGCAGATGTAGAAGTTTAAACTGGCGGAGTGGGTAATATGAATAACAAGTCAAGAGGTGATGGCTTCCTTCCAAAGTCTCGCTGCAGAATCTCGGCGAATACTTCCTTCCTGTAAGCCCGCTACATCAGTTCTATCAACTGCCAAGTGTCAGAAAAATAAACAAAATAGGCTAAAAAAATGAAATGGAGTGGCGTATGGCTTCTAGTGCAGGGAGTGTCCGAGGGGAAGTTCGGCTCGCCAAATGCAGGTCTTTTGATTTGACGCCCTTAGGAAATCTCCACGTCGTGATGAGGATGAAATGATGATGAAGACGACATATACACCCAGCTCCCGCGTCAGCTAAATTAACCGATTATGGTTAAAATTCCCGAACCTGCCGGGAATCGAACCCGGGACCCCTGAGACCAAAGGCTGGCACGCTAACCATTTAGCCACGGAGTAGGACAAAATAGGGTAATATTACGATTCATAAACGCACTATTTTTAAATACCAGCAGTCATGTTCTTAATGTCATTTAAGATAATTTTATGAGAATTTATTCGGGTACAGCACAAACGTTTTTCCAAAAGGAATCGTATTAGTGAAAATTAAACAGCAAGAATATCTCGATCACCAAAAGCATCCTAAATGCTATAGGAATACCGAATTTTATCACCAGATTTGTTCACAGTTTTTAAAATATCCAAGTAATTCCTGAAAAGCATTTAATGAACTGTCTTCTAGTAGAATGGAAATAAGGAGTACATACCGTTGTCAAAGTCCTGTTCGAGCTCTGACACTTCTCAGCAGGTCAGCCTTTTTATTTCGTCGTTAGTGTATAATCTCAGCACAGAAGTCTAATACCGGCACTCACCTGCAAGACAAAAGAAACATACAATATAGGACGGTGCTTAAGATCTATAATAAAAACAATAGCTCTTCTCTTTATAGAAAAATTCAATTATAGAGCGGAATCAAATAACAAATATATTCTAAGAAGTGGAAGCCCTGAGTTTTGTTTATTATAGTAATGGTAACTACTACTACTACTACTACTACTACTACTACTACTACTAATAATAATAATAATAACAATAATAATAGAACCCAAGGAACAAAAGTACACTGGATAGTAGACACCCAAAAGGATCTTGAAGAGTTCAATATGGATCAATCAATCAATCACTACTGATCTGCATTTAGGGCAGTCGCCCAGTTGGCAGATTCCCTATCTGTTGTTTTCCTAGTATTTTCTTAAATTATCGCAAAGA
Source organism: Anabrus simplex (assembly GCF_040414725.1). NCBI lineage: Eukaryota > Metazoa > Arthropoda > Insecta > Orthoptera > Tettigoniidae > Anabrus > Anabrus simplex. The sequence continues at coordinate 331,178,686 of NC_090270.1, forward strand.
AATTGTAAATTTATTGAACATTTCCCTCGGTAAGTTATTCCAATCACTAACTCCTCTTCCTTTAAACGAATATTTGTCCCAATTTGTCCTCTTGAATTCCAAATTTATATTAATCTTTCCTACTTTTAAAAACATCACTCAAACTTATTCGTTTACTGATGTCATTCCACATAATCTCTCCAATGACATCTCGGGACATACCACTTAGTCGAGCAGCTCGTATCCTTCTCATTAGTCTTCCCAGCCCAAACATTGCAATATTTTTGTAACGTTACTGTTTTATTGGAAAACACCTAGAACAAATCAAGTTGCTTTCCTTTGGATTTTTTTCTTTCACTTTTTGAATCAAGTAATCCTGGTATTGGTCCCATACACTGGAAACATACTATAGTTGGGCAGCTTAAGTAACAACGGCATGCATGTAGCGTGGTGCTTTGACCTTCCTTACAAGTTTTATTCCAAGCGATACCTTCAAAAACACAGTTCCATTTAGGACTGCAGAAAAAAGTGATTCCAACTGTAATTCATATTCTGATCTTCCCAGTTGTAAAAGCTCAACTATTCGTCTACTAAATATACACCGTATAACAAAAAAAAGAGACGCACCAGGAAGGAATTGTCCGATGGGGATACAAATCGGTGGATGTGAGGAACAGACATACGAAACAAACGATCAAAAATGCAGAACAATCGAACGATTTATTCCAGAGTTAGAGCGTTACAAAATGAGGACGTCAATAAGGTGTTGGTCCGCCCCTGGCCTGGATGCAAACTGTCACTCGACGTGGCATAGACTGATAAAGTTCCCAGATGGTGTCCTGTGGAATTTCGTGCCAAATGGTCTCCAACTGTTGGGCTAAATCGGCAACATTCCGGGATGTTCACGACTGCCTTCCCATGACGTCCCAAATGTGCTCTATGCGAGAGAGATCTGGCGAACCAGCTGGCCAAGGAAGGATATGGCAAGCTTGAAGACAGTTCATAGCAACACGTGCTGTGTGCGGCCGGGCATTATCCTGTTGGACAGTAAGGCCTGGATGTCGCTGAAGGAACGGTAACACAACCGGCCGTAGAATGTCATCAACATACCGCTGTGCTGTCAGTGTGCCAGGAATGACCACCACAGGGGTTCGGCTAACAAAAGAGATTGCACCCCAGACCATCACCCCCTGTTGTGGGGCTTTGTGGCGTGCGATAATCAAGGCAGGATCCCCACGCTGGCCTGGACGTCTCCAAACACGTCTACGCATGTCGTCAGGGCACTGTTGGAAACAGGACTCGTCACTAAAGACTATACGTCCCCAGTCAGGGCAGTTCCACGTTGCTCGAGCGCGGCACCACTGTAATCTGGCTTGACGGTGAACAGGCGTGAGTGGTAAGCGGCGTAACGGGCGGCGCGAGCGCAAATTCCTCTTGCTCAGGCGTCTTTTGATGGTCATGGTGGACACTCTGGATCGTTGATAACTACGACTCCAGTGCTGTGACAACTGTTCTGACAGTCGCTCTGTCTGCCCGTGCTGTTGTGGCCCTCGGTCGACCACTGCCGTCCTGACGCTGATGACTGCCGTTGCTGACCCACGCTTGCCAGTATCGTCTGATCGCCGCAACACTTCGACCCAAACGTCCAGTGACAGCTCGATTCGACCAACCAGCTTCTTTCAATCCGATCGCACGACCTCTTTCAGACTCTGACATCTGCTCGTAATGAGCACGAACCGTTCGGCGTGGCATTCTTACAGCCGACGTTACGAAAGCGCAGTCGAATGCAAGAACTACTTTGAGTTCGGATGAGCGGGAGCTCCCGTTATTCATTCATTGTACACCAAACTTTAATCATTTGCATGTTCGGTCCGAGTGTTTTTGCATACGTAATTTCCTTACATTCGAACAACGCCTTCCCGGTGCGTCGTTTTTTTGTTATAGAGTAAACCCTCACAGATTCTCTCCATTGACAGCTCGGTAACATCCCGCTTAATCGTCCCACCGACACAGATAGGTCTTATGGTGACGATGGGATAGGAAAGGAACTAAGCGGCCGTGGCCTTAATTAAGGTACAGCCCCAGCATTCGCCTGGTGTTAAAATGGGGAAACCACGGAAAACCATCTTCAGGGATGCCGACAGTGGGGTTCGAACCCACTATCTCCCGGATGCAAGCTCACAGCTGCGGGCCCTTAACCGCACGGCCAACTCGCACGGTGTGTTTTAATTCCCGGATATATTTCAGTTTTAACACAAATATAGTTCATTACTCAGCGATAATAGTGTCTTGTTATTTATGTAAATTTCTCATATACACATGTGATATTGAAAATTTTGATGGAACACCTACCTTCAAGTACCACCAGCCGCCTCTGCTAAATAGTGATAGAGAACAGCTATTAATATGTTGCATTGTTTGTTTCTAGCTCCTTGCGGTCATCAAACAGATTCCCTTCGAAGGCAGTTGTTTACTCTAACGATACACGTCATTACGCACCCTCAGCTTATCCCACATGTACAGACTTCAAGGTCTGTCACCTCCACTCCCCACACTACACGGACAGACAGGTAGAGCAGCGGTAACAAAATCTCTCCCCCTACTCTCAGCATCGAGGCCAGGCTTGAAGAACACACCAGTGTTCTAGATATTGACACTGAATCAACACCAGCGGGGAGAGCCTGTCCTTATCGAACGATACCGTTCTGCTGTTTCTAAACAAACCTTTCTCTTTCAGCCATGGACACTTCGTGGAGATCTCAAAAAATGACGTTTTCAGGTTAAAAAAAGCCAACGTTGTAATCATGGAGGTATGCGGGGTAATTGGTTACGAGTTCGCTCCGTGTTTTCACCATTTCTGAATCTGTTCGGGACGCAGTCCATTAGCAAGTTAAATTTGCAAGTTCTTGGACTCATTTAAGAAATGTCTAAGTTAACATTTGATAGCGTGATTGTGGTGGTTGTTTTAAGAGGAAGTACAACTGGACAACTATCCTCTATTAACACTGATCAGAAGAGGTCTGTAACTTCAAACATTGAAGGGCTTGATAAAAGGAAAGAGGGCCACGAAGGGCGTGACAATGAAACAAACCTAAATTCCTGGGGGAAGGAAGGGGGGGGGGGCGTAGATTAGCATACACGTTATTCCCTGCATATTGTAAGAGGCGACTAAGAGATGCGCCAGTGGCTCTCAACTTGGGAGCATGGTTTGGCGATCACGGGACTCTTAGCTGACTCCTGGCATTGCTTCCAATTACTTGTGCCAGGCTCCCCACTTTCATTTATCCTATCCGACCTCAATTGGTGAACGCTTGTACTTTTCTGAGCCTGAAGGTATTAGGTATAGAGGCCTAGGATGCCTTTCATTCTCACGCCCTTGAAGGCTCGTGTCTTTCTCTGGCCGATACTTCCAATTTTCGAAGTGTCACATCCCTTCCATTTTCCTCCCTGATTACTGTCAATAGAGGATTGTTGCCTAGTTGTACTGCCTCCTAAAACAGTATTCATTCCTGCTGGGCTGAGTGGCTCAGGCGGTTGGCAGGTTCGATCCTGGCTCAGTCCGGCGGTATTTGAAGGTGCTTAAATACGTCGGCCTCATGTCGGTAGATTTACTAGCACGTAAAAGAACTCCTGAGGGACTAAATTCCGGCGCTTCGGCGTCTCCGAAAACCGTAAAAGAGTAGTTAGTGGGACGTTAAGCAAATAGCATTATTATTATTATTATTATTATTATTATTATTATTATTATTATTATTATTATTATTATTATTATTCATTACCACCAGACACACACCCAACACCATCGGGTCGGAAAAGAACAATAGGTGACCAAGGGAGGTCGCATAAGAGAGACGGAAGGGGAGGAGCCTGACACAAGGAAGTGGAAGCAATGACAGACTCAGCTCCGGGAAACCGTGGTCACCAAACCACGCTCCTAATTTTAGAGCCCCTGTCATTTACAGCAGCCAGAGGATACCGTGGGCGCATTCTACCACACCCACCCAGATAGGGTCAATTGACAGAGATCCGCCACCACGGCGACAGCTCTAACCGCAGATCAATGATGATTGATTGAATTAGGAGTGGTTAAATGCAAATGGGTATTCGCCTAGTGTACGGTTAGCGTGCCTGCCTCTTACGGGGAGGTCCCGGCGTTAACTCCCCGCCCCGCATAAGGATTTTAATTCTTGACTAAGTGCACTTACAAGGAGAGGAGAGACACTCCGTCCAACAGATTTCATAAGCTTCAATATACCTGTGGGGGACGGGGGGGACGGAGAACCTCAAAAGTAACTCGTGTGTAAGGGTTTTGGTCAATATGCTATCGTTTTCGAAAATAAAAGGTCAAATGTCATGACGCAGAATCCGCTCGGACAAAGTGAAGATGATAGAGCAATAAAAGGCGAACAAATTTTACTTAAACCTATCGGGTCCGCACCCTAATAATTTCCGAAAAATTGATGAATCCCCATTCCAATATCATGCATTGGGTATACTTGGATAGTTATATCGCAGTCAACCGGAATGGAGGCCTAGTGGTCACAGTACTTGTCTGCGACGTGAGTTCGAGTCTTGTCGCAGCTATATTTCCTGTAAAGAAACAAATTAATATTTGAAGGAACGAGAGGATAAAAATGCGAGCAAAAATATTACGCAAATTGCAGTACACTTTACAGTATTCTTTCCCTGAAATTAATATAAGCCTAAAAGTTTTCACGGTTACTACCCTCTCTCTCTCTCTCTCTCTATCTCTATCTCTATTTGTATAAACTTGAGGTAGAAAATTATGTTCACGTCCGCCTCTGTGCTGTAGTAGTTAGTGTCATTAGCCGCCACCTCCGGAGGCTCGGGTTCGATTCCCGACGCTGCCACGAAATTTGAGGGTTGGAACAGGGTCCACTCAGCCTCGGGAGTACAGGGGCGTTCGATTCCCACCTCAGCCATCCTGGAAGTAGTTTTCCGTGGTTTCCTACTTCTCCTCTAGGCAAATGCGGGGATGGTACCTAACTGAAGCCACGGCCGTTTCCTTCTCTCATCCTTGTCTATCCCTTCCAATCTTCCCATCCTCCCACAAGACCCCTATTCAGTATACCAGGTGAGGTGGCCTGGGCGAGGTATTGGTCCTCCTCCCCAATTATATCCCCATGCCCCAAAGTCTCGCGCTTCAGGACACTGCCCCTGATGCGGTAGAGGTGGGGTCTCCCGCTGAGTCCGTGGGAAAAACAAACCCAGGGGTAAACGGATTAAGAAAGAAAGAATTATTTATGCCTTTGCTGACGAGGCCTACTGTTTACAGTGCACTATGTCTTCTGATTTGGACTAGAACAAAGTTGTTACTTTCATTGATCTCTCGCAGGTTTTTTTTGCTACTTGCTTTACGTCGCACCGACACAGATAGTCTTATGGTGACGATGGGTTAGGAAAAGCCTAGGAAGTGGAAGGAAGCGGCCGTGGCCTTAATTAAGGTACAGCCCCGGCATTTGCCTGGTGTGAAAATGGTAAACCACGGAAAACCACCTTCAGGGCTGCCGACAGTGGGGCTCGAACCCACTATCTACCGATTACTGGATACTGGCCGCACTTAAGCGACTGCAGCTATCGAGCTCGGTGTCTTAGTCTTATCCTTGGCTTTGACAATATAGAAGTGACAGATGAGAGCGATGCTAGTAATATCATCCTTATGCAGCCAGTCCCTCTTATGAATGCTGTAAATGTGTCGCTCATAAGGACAGTTGGTTCGTACAATTCAATGAACTTCGACGAGTGGTAAGTAATAGGGCCTCCTGGCTCGGCAACCAAAGCAACGAGAAATTACATCACTCCTTATTTCCCTAGTATTCGTCTTCAGTGACGCATAGACCATCAATAACAGCCGATGGTGGAGCTACTGGGGATCAAACCAACCTTCAAGCAGTATACTCAAAATCTACCGATATTATCTAGATGGTGCGATATAATTAACCCTTGTTGGAATGGCTCGTTTATAATCAGACGAGGGGGTGGTTCGTGGCACGGGAAGGAGGGGAGCAATCCTCCACATTTCCACCTTCAAGTCGCACAATGAACAGCCCATCGCATCCGCAGCCGGCATCGAAGCAACCAGAAAGTCTATGAAACCAGATCATACCCTCCCTCTAAGTGATGCAGATGGGTTCCTTCAATACAAGCGTTGCTGCCAAACATTATTATTTACCAACAATAACCTAAGTGTATCTATTAGCTGAATGGCCAGCGTACTGTTCTTCCCTTCAATCAATCAATCAATCAATCAATCAATCAATCAATCAATCAATCAATCAATCAATCAATCAATCAATCAATCAATCAATCAATCAATCAATCAATCAATCAATCAATCAATCAATCAATCAATCAATCAATCAATCAATCAATCAATCAATCAATCAATCAATCAATCAATCAATCAATCAATCAATCAATCAATCAATCAATCAATCAATCAATCAATCAATCAATCAATCAATCAATCAATCAATCAATCAATCAATCAATCGCCTAGGTGGCAGATTCCCTATCAGTTCGTTACCTAGTCTCTTCTTAAAGGATGTCAAAGAAGTTGGAAATTTAGTGAATATTTACATAGTTAAATTATTCCAATAAATAATTCCTTTTTCTATAAATGAATATTCACCTCAATTTGCCCTCTTGAATTCCAATTTTATCTTCATATTTTCCTATTTATAAAAACTCCACTCAAACTTATTCATCTACTAATGTCTTTTTTTTTTTTTTTTTTTTTTTTGGCCAGTTGCTTTACGTCGCACCGACACAGATAGGTCTTATGGCGACGATGGGACAGGAAGGAACTAGGAGTGGGAAGGAAGCGGCCGTGGCCTTAATGAATGCACAGCCCCAGCATTTGCCTGGTCTGAAAATGGGAAACCACGGAAAACCATTTTCAGGGCTGCCGAGAGTGGGGTTCGAACCTACTATCTCCCTAATACTGAATACTGGTCCCACTTAAGCGACTGCAGCTATCAAGCTCGGTCTCTACTAATGTCATCCCACGCCATCTGTCCACTGACAGCTCAGAACATACCACTTAGTCGAACAGCTCGTCTCCTTACTAGCAAGTCTCCCCAAGCCAAATCTGCAACATTTTTGTAACGCTACTCCTTTGTCAGAAGTCATCTAGAATAAATCTTACTGCTTTTCCTAAGATCTTTTCCAGTTCTCGGATGAAGTAATTCTGGTGAGAGTCCCGTACACAGGGACCATACTCTAGTAGGGGTCTTACCAGTGCCTTAAACACCCTCTCTTTTACATGCTTACTACAACCCGCTAAATATCCTCTTAACCACATGAAAAGATCTTGATTCTTGTTTATAGGGGCCTAACATCTAAGTCATCGGCCATGAAGAGATCTATAACCTTGATGCACGATCTCGTAAATGTTATTACACCAATAATGATCCTTCCTTACATTAACACCTAGGTACTTCCAGTGATCCTCGTAAGGAGAGGTGATGGTATACAATTTCTAATCACTAGACTGCGTGCTAAAATCCTGGATTGAGTTCCAATCCTCACGGCAGTGCTCATACTGAGTTACAGCACATGACGCTGTTGATGGTGATTCGTCTACCGGATAGCGACGTTAAGACTTGAATACACAACTTGGTGTTATTCGACGGGAGTAAGCTATGTTCCGACACCGGGTTTCACCCTCTCCCCACCTCATTATCATCATCTCCTCACACCCAGGTGCGCAGGTCACCCATGGAAGTAAACTTGAATGACCTGCACCAGGAGAGACGAACATGTCCTGGGTACACTCCCCGGCACTAAGAGCCACACGCTAAGTAAATAAATATGAAACAGTTAAAAGATTACATGCCATCCTAATCTGAGCCCGGACAATAACACAACACTTTATTATGAAAGGTAATTTTCCTAAGTAATAATTATTAATTTGGCGATATTAGGTCGCGTAATGTTGATAATATGCTGACGCGTTTCGATCCTGCGACGAGGATAGTCTTCAGAGCACTAATAAATAATAATGTATTGGCAACTGTCGCTGCATAGTAACTAGACTCAAGATAGAGATACCCTGTTAGAAATATAGTTCATTCAGGGCCACCAGAGTCAAGGAGAGAGATGTTGACGAGTTAACTATGGTGGGTAGCCGTCACCTTTGTTAAGATTATTAGCAATTTCTATCGCCTCGCGAATGATTCTGGGCATAAAATGCTTCTTTTTATAAATGACAGAAGTTTCATCAAAAATGACTTGATGGCTATTCAGTATGGCATGTTCTGGTACAGTGGCAAAGTGCCTGCAATGTTTCTCAACCCTCGTTGATACATTTCTACTTGCTTAGCCAACATAAACCGATCGATAGGAGCAATGAATCATACATATTCCAGCACAGTTTAAACCAAAGGATCTTTGATAGACCACACTCCAATAATTTCCGCCTTCTGATAATATTGCCTCTTACCGAGCTCGATAGCTGCAGTCGCTTAAGTGCGGCCAGTATCCAGTATTCGGGAGATAGTAGGTTCGAACCCCACTGTCGGCAGCCCTGAAAATGGTTTTCCGTGGTTTCCCATTTTCACACCAGGCAAATGGTGGGGCTGTACTTTAATTAATGCCACGACCGCTTCCTTCCCACCCCTAGCCCTTCCCCGTCCCATCGTCGCCATAAGACCTATCTGTGGCGGTGCGACGTAAAGCAGCTAGCAGAAAAAAAAGAAGATAATATTGCCAATCCTATCCGCGACAGATTGTACGTATGACAAGAAGGCCTGGTACTGGCACTGTTTACTCTCGTGTTAAAGTTACGTAAGGATTCATCAACCGTAAATTGTTCTGCATTAATCAAAGTACCTTCTAAATCGCATTCAATGTTGTGTAATTTCACAGTACACTCAACAATGTGCGAAACTCCTTTCATCATTGGCAAGTATACATTTGACGGCACTACTTTCAAATAGCAACACGCGTTTTGCTTGCAAGTTTGTCATTATTCTTATCGAATGAAACTTACTCTGTCCAGTCAGGAGAACGTAACAGCATGATGTATTAGGACGCACATGGCATGCCCCCAGCGCTGCATCGCTCAATAGGCCTACATCTTAGCACCGCGTAGCAACCCTTCCGATCACGACATAGCGTAAGCAATGTCAAGCTATGTTTTGGTGTGACACGAATACGAAGCTAAGCTTAACTATGCTAAGCAGCCGTTTAAAGATGAAGAGGTGGCTTTCTTATTGGAAGATGAAGAATTTTTTATTTTTAGAATTTGCTTTACATCGCTCCTACACTGATAGGTCCTATAGCGACGATGGGATAGGAAGCGGCCGCGGCCTTAATTAAGATACAGCCCCAGCATTTGTCTGGTGGGAAAATGGGAAACCAGGGAAAACCATCTTCAGGGTTGCTGGCAGTTTGGTTAGGGCTGCTGGCATTGGGGTTCGAACCTACTACCTCCCGGGTGCAATCTCACAGCTTCGCACCCCTAATCCCACGACCAACTCACCCGGTGGAAGATGAAGAAAGAGAAAGAAACAGAGAGGAGAAGATTCTGTACACATCAAATTGAAAAGAGAATAATTCATGGCGAATTCCATCAACCATTGCGTGCAAATAATGAATTAAAAATTACTTTCGTCTAAAACAGGAACAGTTTCATGAACTTCCCCCTATTAATGAATATGATACAGTGGAACCTCGGATTGCGAGTAACTTGGTGTACGAGTGTTTTGCAAGACGAGCAAATATTTTAAATAAATTGTAACTTGATAAGCGAGTGAGGTTTCGCAATACGAGCGTCACGTGTACGTACGTTTCCACCTCCCCTGTGCCTTTGTTTTCCCCTCCCCCTGCCACTCGCTTTCCTGGGAAAGTGTGTGTAATCATTTCCCGCGCTGGACTTCAGTTGGCGTGCCTCGCTCGCATAGTCAACACCGTACGAGTGTACATGTTTTGTTTCTGTCATCTGTGATATAACTGTTTTGCAACGATGGGCGCTGTGAACGAAAAGAAGGCTAAAAAGGAATTCGGTCGGAAGAAGGAGATGGTTACAGTGGATGTATCTGTTCAATGACAATGCAATGTCACATTTTCGTGAAATAATCAAAAGGAGGCAAAAGCAACAGTCATTGGACAGGTTCCTCTTTAAAGTTGCACGAAAATAAAACATTTCCAATGAACCAACCGATAGCAGTGATTCCGTTAGTGAAATTCGTGCTACACAGTAACTCTTCCCATGCCATCTCTCGTCTCCCTCACACCAACCATGATTCTATTGTAAGGTAAAGTGCAGTTTAATTGTTTTACGTTATATTTTGTTTTAGAAATGTTATGCGAATAAATGTTTTTGTGTTGTGGACGAATCATCCGAGTTTCAATAGTTTTTATGGGAAAAATTGCTTTGATATTCGAGCGATTTGGATTACGAGCATGTTGCCGGAACGAATTATGCTCGCAATCCAAGGTTCCACTGTATTTAAAAAACTGAATATGGAGTACCCAAATATTTGAAAGTAGGGTAAAATGTATGTAAAAGTAATAAATGATACGCACAGTCAATTTCCAAAGTTCCATTTTTTCTTGCCAACTGTAGTCCTTCGCAGTTGTATTTAATAATTTGACAGAAAAATGTATTTTTGTATCTCTTCAATCAGTCTTTCTTCCTTTCACCTGCCCTCCATGTTCATTAACAAACACAAAAACAGTGAAGCAATAAATAACTACTCTATTGAGATAATTTACGAAAGCCACACAGATGCTAGATGCTGGGCAAGAATGTGATTGTGCGCGTGCGCAAAGCCAGTTACAGCTCTGAAAGTCGCGTCTTCGATGATATGTAAAATTTAGCTTGGCATGGCTTCGGTTAGCGTAGCTTAGCATGGCATAGCAGTCTGTGTGTGCCATTCCATAGAATAGCTTTCTGTGCGTGGTGTCTTTACTCGCTTCTGTAAGTTTACGCTCTATCCTATTACTGCCTAACTATCGAAAGTCAGTGATAAAGCTATTGTCGCTCCTTCCTGCTCCAGCGATTTCAACATTTGAAGATACTTGGATACGATCATCATCACTATAACTTTCATTCATATTTAAGCAAATATGAGTGAGACTCAGAACAACCTATACCGGTCATTCGCCTTTAACAGAGGGGATGAAAATATCTTTTGTACAATACTTCATCAACGAGCCTACTACGTTGTCGTAGCAGGGGGAGATGGGATACTCCCATGTGCCGCGTGCCAGCTGGCGTATAGAGGGTCCTAACCGGTATACTGGCGGACTTGGGAGAAATAAAATAGCTTTCGCGGACCAAACACATAACCCCCTGCGGATGGCGAGCGCAGACGAAGAATACACCCACGGTAAGAGGCGACTAAAATGGGGTGACCAAGGCATGCTGAATTTTGAACCACCAGATTATCTGCGATAAGTACCATCGGGCGAGGAACACCATGAGTCGACTTTTCTTGCGATTAGTACCACTTTGTGATGAATATCATCGATCTGTGGGTGGTGTACAGTACCCGTTGTTTAGTATCCACTACTATGATGGAGGCACCCCTCTTTCCAGCTTCGGTTGGAACGCCCTTAGGAGAAAAATGAGGCTACACTCTCTGGAGTATTTCAGCATCTGGTTGTGTACATCATAAGTCTGCATTTTGAGGAACACCACGGGTCTGGGCGTTGCTTGTGATTATTACCCAGTATGTAAGGAACACCACGAGATGGTACGGGTCCCCGCGAATAGTACCCTATGTGAGGAACACCATGGGTTTGCGTTGCCTATGAGTGACGCCATTATGTGAGGAACACCATAGATCTGCGTTATCTGTGCGTAGAATATTACTTGTGAGTAGTACCACGATGTGAGGAACACCGTTAGTCTACGCTACTTCTGATTAGTACAGCTACATGATAAACAACATGGTTCTACTTTACTAGCGATAAGTACCATTATCAGGGGCCGTTGACCTGCATTTTCGACCCCTTAGGACAACAAGCATTATCAGTTCAGGATTGTGCTGTGGAAGTAACCCCTTGGTTAGAATATATCACTGTTTCTGGGAAGGTGGGTCATTACGGATCGGATCGACGGATTGTTTTAAGATCATAATCATTGTTCGTAGTCGTCTTTTTGAATTCTAGTCAGTGAATTGATTTTGAAATTATTTTTAACTTCGAATATTTTGAGTTGGATCCGCTGATTTTTTTTACATATATTCTTCATCATAAAGTTTTTAATTCTGGTCAGTGGATGAATTTTGGAATTTTAAATTGCAAATATATTTCGTGTCATTTCGTATTTTTAGGGGCCAATGGCCTAGATATTAGGCCCCTTTGAACAACAAGCATCATAATCATCATTAATATTTCAGCGTTTCAAAATTAATTTGCATTTCGCTGTAGTACATAGGAAGAAGGCGCCGAATATGCTGCGTTTTTCTTCACCCACTCGTACATTTCCGCTACATGTTACTTAACGTATTTCCTTTACTCCTTCACTTTGTCCTTTGATCTCCAAGCTCTAATACCAAAGAGACCCCTCCAGCAGATGAAGAAGCAGTATAGGATGTGCGAGGCAGTGAAGCTATTTATATGAGTGGAGGAGTGAAATATGATAATGTAAAGACGAAAGGAAGGCAAAAATAAGAACAAAATATGGGAAGTAGAAGAGAGACTACGCTTACAAGCGAATAATAAGACACGCGCCCAACTCGATACTGAAGTCCCATCCCATCTCGTTTATGGCATGAAGCATTATGGAAATTTCTTAACACGGCGCAAGGTGACACGTGTCGTGTGCTCTGAAATGCGTTCCGGAAGTTACAATGTCGTGACTCGTAAGTGTTACCCTTAAGCTATAAATGCAATTAATATGGAAATGAATCGATACTTTTCCTTTACCAAGTTATTTAATTTTCTTACAAATTTTCAGCCGTCAATGCGGATCTAACATGAGATTGATAGTCTGTAAGGCTATTTAATGTTATGATGGTAAAAGCGGTGAAAGGTTTCACCAAGAGGAAATGTCCTTTCACTTTTAACAATCTGTGTTGTACCTTAATTAAGGCCACTGCCTGTTCCTTCCCATTCCTCCACCTTTCCTATTCCATCGTGGATGCGACGAAAAGCAACTATTTAAAAATAATAACAATCTAAGGGATCCTGTTTTCGATTCCCGGCCGCGTCGGGGATTTCGACTTTCGTTGTTTAATTCCGATGGTTCTGGGGTGGGTATGTGTCCTGTCTTTAGCATTACAGCTCATCATCATCCTCACAGACGTGCAGGTCTCCTATTAGGCGTCAACGCGAAGGATCTGCATGAGGCTTCTCCGAAGGCCGCGCTCCGTTATTTATAGTGGAGAGATGGCCTTGGATGAATAAGGTCGAGTGGAACTTTTCAAAGAAGAAAAAATCACTATATGAAGACAAAGTTGGAATTCAAAAGGACAAATTTGGGCAAGTATTCGTTTATAGAAAGAAGACTGGAATAATTTTTCAAGGGACATACTCATTTTCCAAATTCCTTGTAGTTATTTAAGAAAAGACTAGGTAAGTAGGCGAGAGGAAATTTACCACCTGAATGACTACGCTAAAGGCAGACGGCTGATTGATTGACTGACTGATTGATTGATTGATTGATTGATTGATTGATTGATTGATTGATTCATTGATTGATTGATTGATTGATTGATTGATTGATTGATTGATTGATTGATTGATTGATTGATTGATTGATTGATTGATTGTTGCACTAATACAGTTAAGTAAGACCTTATGATGTATGTATGTCTGTCGGGTATTCAGCCCGAAGGCTGGTTGGATCCTCAACAGGTTCACCATTAGCTGTCATAGATGGCCTAGGTGTCACTGAAGAGGCGTACTAGGGAAATGAGGAGTGAGGTAGTTTCCCATTGCTTTCCTCACTGAGCCAGAAGTTGCTATTGCACATCAGTCTGCTAAGCCCACTGAAATGCATGCACCAACCGACCCTATGAGTGACATTTTCACACCATTCAAACAGGGACTGGCTGCATAAGGAATGGCATTACTAGCATTACTCATACCTCAGCCACTTTCATATTGTCAAAGCCAAGGATAAGACTGAGACAGGAAAATGAAAGTAACAATTTTATTCTAGCCCATACCAGAAGACATAGTGCACTGTAAACACTACATCTTGCCAGCAAAGGCCTAACCTTATGATATCAAAGGGCAAGGATTGAGAAGGTAGTGGCCGGGTTTTTAATTAAGATCAGGTATACCAAACTATACGAAAATTATGAGGCAATAGGATTATTTGGAGTCTGGTATATTCAACGATATTAGGTTGAGGAAAGCAATGGAAAACTACTTCACTTTTCTTTAGCCTTGTACCCTCATTATGGCCCGCCATTGTCTTTTTGAGATTTTCCTATAACACATATCCATATTTGAGGCTGAAGATATAACAGACAGGTTAAACGATATTTGCAAAACATACAATAATTATTAAAAACGGTTGATAATACCACCCTTGTGTTTTCATTGTGCAATTTTCTCTTGTTTTTACGTTTGATGGTTATCATCACATAGATGTCCGACTCGTTGGCTAAATGGTCAGCGTACTGGCCTTCGATTCAGAGCTTCCCGGGTTCGATTCCCGGCCGCGTCGGGCATTTTAACATTTATTGGTTAATTCCAATGGCCGGGGGGGTTGGGTGTTTGTGCTGTCCCCGCAACTCCCACACCACACTAACACGCAGTTACCTACACATGGCAGACGTCGCCCACCCTCATCGGAGGGTCTGCCTTACAAGGCTGCACTCGGCTAGAAATAGCCACACGAAATTATTATTACTATTATTATTATTATTATTATTATTATTATTATTATTATTATTATCACGTAGATGCTACGAAGAAAAACCGTATGTAAGTAACTCTATCTCAGAACCCAGTCAATTCGAAATAAGAAACAAATAGGCCACAACAGAGGTGGGCATTCGCTGACGGTAATTTTCTTGTCAAAGGGAAAGCGTACTTTTATTTATAGCGGTCACACGATTTCAGTGAAAACTCGTCCCTTACTCTAACATTACAGTACGTCTCAGTCCTTCAGAAGCAATCAAACATCAGTCTACCTGATCGCCTTTCCTCTCATTGCT
Organism: Anabrus simplex; assembly: GCF_040414725.1. Lineage (NCBI taxonomy): Eukaryota > Metazoa > Arthropoda > Insecta > Orthoptera > Tettigoniidae > Anabrus > Anabrus simplex. Next base: position 331,193,808 of record NC_090270.1, read on the forward strand.
GCTGCACCAAGAACAATTACTCCAGAAAATGACAGCTTCATTCAGAAAAATTGGTGATCAGTGGAGAAATTTGCGACTTTGTGAAATTCCAGAAGAACTAAAAAAATCACGGAAGCAGATTTTGCAGTGGTATGAAATACATACGAGTGTGACGTTATTGGAGATAATTTATTTACAGAACTCATGGCATTCGCATGGAATCTGTCACCTACGAGATAGTTCTAAATGCAGATCAATGGTGACTGATTGATTATCCGTATTTGATTTAACTTGGAAACCAAGTGAAGTCTCGTATTGAGGCGGTAATGGTGCACTAGATACACTCGGAATGACGTGGGTTCGATATTCCGCCTTCATCATCCTCATCATCATCATCCTCATCATCATCATCATCATCATCATCTTCATCATCAGCCTGTAGACGTCCACTACTTCCACACCGTCCTCCACTGGGCAGTCTATCCTGTTTCTCCCGGTGTGACGTTGGATGACGCCTTGCTTCTCCGTGACTTTCAGGGTATCTTTTTTTTGACAATTTGCTTTACGTCGCGCCGGTGCAGATAAGTCTTATGGCGACGATGGGACAGGAAATGGCGAGGAGTGGAAAGGAAGTTGTTGTGTTGATTGAGTCATCAGTCCACAGACTGGTTTGATGCAGCTCTCCATGCCACCCTATCCTGTGCTAATCTTTTCATTTCTACGTAACTATTGCATCCTACATCTGCTCTAATCTGTTTGTCATATTCATACCTTGGTCTACCCCTACCCTTCTTACCACCTACACTTCCTTCAAAACCAACTGAACTAGTCCTGGGTGTCTTAAGATGTGTCCTATCATTCTACCTCTTCTTCTCGTCAAATTTAGCCAAATCGATCTCCTCTCACCAATTCGATTCAGTATCTCTTCATCCGTGATTCGATCTATCCATCTCACCTTCAGCATTCTTCTGTAACACCACATTTCAAAAGCTTCTATTCTCTTTCTTTCTGAGCTAGTTATCGCCCATGTTTCACTTCCATACAATGCCACGCTCCACACGAAAGTCTTCAAAAACATCTTTCTAATTCCGATATCAATGTTTGAAGTGAGCAAATTTCTTTTCTTAAGAAAGCTCTTCCTTGCTTGTGCTAGTCTGCATTTTATGTCCTCCTTACTTCTGCCATCGTTAGTTATTTTACTACCCAAGTAACAATATTCATCTACTTCCTTTAAGACTTCGTTTCCTAATCTAATATTTCCTACATCACCTGCCTTCGTTCGACTGCACTTCATTACTTTTGTTTTGGACTTATTTATTTTCATCTTGTACTCCTTACCCAAGACTTCATCCATACCATTCAGCAACTTCTCGAGATCTTCTGCAGTCTCAGATAAAATAACAATATCATCGGCAAATCTCAAGGTTTTGATTTCTTCTCCTTGGACTGTGATTCCCTTTCCAAATTTCTCTTTGATTTCCTTTATGTAAACATTGAAAAGGAGAGGGGACAAACTGCAGACTTGCCTCACTCCTTTCTGGATTGCTGCTTCTTTTTCAAAGCCCTCGATTCTTATCACTGCAGACTGATTTTTATACAGATTGTAGATAATTCTTCGTTCTCGGTATCTGATCCCTATCATCTTCAGAATCATAAATAGCTTGGTCCAATCAGCATTATCGAATGCCTTTTCTAGATCTACAAATGCCATGTACGTGGGCTTGTCCTTCTTCATTCGATCCTCTGAGATCAGACGTAAAGTCAGGATTGCTTCACGTGTTCCTACATTTCTTCTGAAGCCAAACTGATCTTCTCCCAACTCAGCTTCAACTTGTTTTTCCATTCTTCTGTAAAAAATACGTGTTAAAATTTTGCAGGCATGAGATACTAAACTAATGGTGCGGTAGTTTTTACACCTGTCAGTACCGGCTTTCTTGGGAATAGGTAAAACAACATTCTGCCGAAAATCGGATGGGACTTCTCCTGTCTCATACATCTTGCACACTAAATGAAATAACTTTGCCATGCTGGTTTCTCCTAAGGCAGTCAGTAATTCAGAGGGAATATCATCAATTCCAGGTGCCTTGTTCCTATTTAGGTCACTCACAGCTCTGTCAAACTCTGACCTCAAAACTGGGTCTCCCATTTCATCAGCATCAACAGCCTCTTCATGTTCCAGAACCAAATTATCTACATCTTTACATTGATACAACTATTGGATATGCTCCTGCCATCTTTCTGCTTTGTGTTCTTTCAATAGAAGTGGCTTTCCATCGGAGCTCTTAATATTCATGCACCTAGATTTCCTTTCTCCAAATGTTTCCTTGATTTTCCTGTATGCAGCATCTACCTTTCCCAGGACCATACAGCCTTCGATATCCTTGCACTTCTCCTTCAGCCATTCTTCCTTAGCTACCTTGCACTTTCTATCCCCTTGATTTTTTAATCGACTGTATTCTTTTCTGCCCTCTTCATTTCTAGCATTCTTGTATTTTCGTCGTTCATCAATCAGGTCTAGTATTTCCTGAGTCATCCACTGATTCTTAGTTGATCTTTTCTTCCTTCCTAACATTTCTTCAGCAGCCCTACTGACTTCATTTTTCATGACTCTCCACTCTTCCTCTATAGTGTTTCCTTCAGCCTTTTCATTTAGTCCTTGTGCAACATGTTCATTGAATCAATCCTTCACACTCTTTTCTTTCAACTTGTCTAGATCCCATCTTTTTGCATTCTTTCCTTTCTTCAATTTCTTCAACTTCAGATGGCATTTCATGACCAACAAGTTGTGGTCAGAGTCCACGTCTGCTCCTGGGAAAGTTTTGCAATCCAACACCTGGTTTCTGAATCTCTGCCTAATCATAATGAAGTCTATTTGATACCTTCCAGTGTCTCCAGGTCTCGTCCACGTATACAACCGTCGTTTGTGGTGTTTGAACCAAGTATTGGCAAGGACTAAATTATGATCCGTGCAGAATTCAACCAGCCGACTTCCTCTTTCGTTCCTTTGTCCCAATCCAAATTCTCCTACTGTACTACCTTCTCTTCCTTGGCCTACCATTGCATTCTAGTCTCCCATAACAATTAGATTCTCATCACCTTTTACATATTGTATTAAATCTTCTATCTCCTCATATATTCTTTCAATTTCTTCATCATCCGCTGAACTAGTAGGCATATAGACCTGCACTATTGTGGTGGGCATTGGTTTGGTGTCTATCTTGTCTATCTTTCACTATGCTGGTCGTAGTAGCTTACCCGCTGCCCTACTTTCTTATTCATTATTAAACCAACTCCTGCATTTCCCCTGTTTGATTTCGTGTTGATAATTCGGTAGTCGCCTGACCTAAAATCCTGTTCTTCCTGCCAACGTACTTCACTTATACCAACTACATCTAACTTCAGCCTATCCATCTCCCTTTCCAGATTCTCTAACCTACCACAACGATTCAAACTTCTAACATTCCACGCTCCGACTCGCAGAATGTCAGTATCCATCTTCCTGATGATCGCCCCCTCTCGTGTAGTCCCCACCCGGAGATCCGAATGGGGGACTAGTTTACCTCCGGAATATTTTACCCGGGAGGAAGCCATCATCAGTACATCATTCATACAGAGAGAGCTGCATGTCGTCGGGAGGTAGTTACGGCTTTAGTTTCCCGTTGCTTTCAGCGTGTAGCAGTATCAACACAGCTAAGCTATGTTGAGTATTATTACAAGGCCGTATCAGTCAATCATCTAGACTGCCGCCCTTGCAACTACCGAAAGGCTGCTACCCCCCTGTCGATGAACCATTCGTTAGTCTGGTCTCTCAACAGATACCCATCCGATATGGTTGCACCTGCGGCTCGGCTATCTGCATCATTGGGACACGCAAGCCTCCCCACCGCGGCAAGGTCACATGGTTCGCAGAGGAGGGAAAGGAAGTTACCGTGGCATTTAATTAAAGTACAGCCCCAGCATTTGCCTGGTGTGAAATTGGGAAATCACGGAAAACCATCATCAGGGCTGCCGACAGTGGAGTTCGAACCCACAATCTCCCGAATGCAAGCTAATAGCTATGTAAACCAAACCGCACAGACACTTGCTCGGTGGGATATCCTCTGTACCAGAGCTCTGAATTACTTCAGGTTACTTCTGGCTACACGACGCACGCCTCCCCACTCGCTCCACCTCATCTGTGATTCCTGCCCTCCTGATCTCATTATTCTGGAGTCGGTCTCGTAAGTTGATCGGTCGCTCCATCGTTCGCTGGCAGACACAGTCTCTTAGCCCTTTTCGTTGTGACAGCCGCAGTTTCTAGCTCATAGCTTCCGACAAGTTGCACGCACAAGTTATGGACCTTGCTCTTGAGGGTCATAGGAAATTTTGATTGTCGGAGGAGGTACCTGAGTTTACCGAAGGCCGCCGAGGTCAAGCCGAGTCTTTAGGTTGTCCTGCCTAAGACTGACATTGTGCCTCAAGTAAACATACTCATCAACTTTCTCAAGTATCCCGGGCTGAGTGGCGCGGAGGTTTGAGGCGCTGGGCTTCTGATCCCAGCTTAGCAGGTTTGATCCTGGCTCAGTCCTGTGGTATTTGAAGGTGGTCAAATAAGTCAGCCTCGTGTCGGTAGATTTACTGGTAAGCAAACGAACTCCCGCGGGACAAAATTACTGCGCCTCGGGGTCTCCGAAGTCCGCCAAAAATGTAGCTATTCGGACGTAAACATAATAACATTATTATTTTCTCAAGTACGTTTTTGTCGATGGTAACGTGAGTGTTGTTCGGGCTTATAGTGTTCTGCAGGCTTATCTTCAGTCCTATAGTTTGGGAGGCTTTTGGAAGTTTCGCAGCATTGTTTAACGTTCACTAGCATCATTACCGGAGAGGAAAATATTATCACCGTAGCGATGGTGGTCAGAAAGTCGAAAGATTTCCACTTATGTATAACTACGTGGTCCTGAAGTTCACTCAACCTACAACACAAATGAGTACCACGTAAATTCCTGGGGGTAAAGTGGTCTAGCCTAGAGTTAATCACTCTGATGCGAGAAATCCAGCGCTTTACTGCCTTGAGCCATTATTTTCGGCCATAAATACAAGGTTAATTCTATTTAAGGGACCAGAGCAAAGGCAACGATATAAAGCGACGTGTTACTTGATATGATACAGAACTAATAATAGTAACAACACGTCTAGGTTATGGCGAAGAAACAGAATTTATATAACCACACTAACGCAAGAAGGCGATGAGCAAGGCACCACATAATCCAGAGGCCATGGAAAATCAAAGAGTGTTTAATAATACTATTTCGCGAGATAACATATCTTTAAAGGTAAAGGTTAATCTAGGAAAAGGGACCGGACAATACTGAGCATGGAAAAGAAATTATATTCTGATGAAAACACGAGACCTTACCCTCTCAATTTATACATTAATAGAAATCTAGAAACGTGTGAAATGACTAGCTTATAAACTGAATATTTTTATAACCCCAAGCTGCATTCAAGACAATTTACTGATGACTCGCAATCACAATACATAAAAAATAACAAGCCATTTGAATAAAAATATTTAAAAGGTAGGAATCCATTAAACGAAAATAGACGTTTTAAAGCTAGGACAAACAAAAACTATCGATTACAATAAACCCTGAACATGACTATAAGGGCCAAAGAGATCTACCAAAACGAAATACATGTACAATATATTCACGAAAAAAGGAAGAGATAATACCACAAATGTCTCTTGCCCCGCTTTACTTTCGCTAAACTCGAGAATTCATATTTGAAACACCACCAAACTTAGAAAACTAGCTACGTTTCAAAAGAAAGTTTCGGGCTGACCACATTGAAACCCCGCTTATCTACGATTTATACCCCTGCAGATATATAAGCAAAGCCGATCATCAACTACTGCACACGATGTAACGAGCAATTCACATCTCTGAGAACAATGTCTTTAAAGGTCGTAACAAGAATAGTCACATTTGTTTGGAAACAAACGTGCGACCCTGCTGTCAAGAATTAACCAACTCACCCCGAGTTAGCTTCAAAAGGATTTCTGCCACCGTAGCTGTTACTAAAGTAGTTTAAGGCATGACAAAAGTTTGGAAATGGTGTTCTGAATTAACTTAAATGGGTTTGACCCCAAGCAATCGCACTCTCTACTTCTGTCAAGTGACGTGAAGTACATGAGTGAATTAAAAACGATCACCTGAAAAAAACCACCTTAGCAAAAATAAATAAATAAATAAATAAATAAATAAATAAATAAATAAATAAATAAATAAATAAATAAATAAATAAATAAATAAAAAGCAGGTCCGATGTCGTGGCGGCATTAAAGATACTGAAGAGTGAATTTTCATTATTGCGATCAAAGTCTCCCTTGTTAGCAGATTAAGATATGCCGTCTGCCGCTTCTCCTCACTGATACAGCGCAAGGTTGAGGTTATACATGGTTTGCCTGAACACGTCACCACAGACTGCTGCAACCATACGTCAAACACAACTTTTAGATTCTTCCACCGCCAGGTGGAAGGCGAAATTATCACCTTAGGAGATTGTTCCAGAAGACGGTAGATCGCTGGATGCAAAAAGTGAACGCTCAATTTCAGTTTCAGGTTGGTAACAGGATGGGCAGGAGAATTTCCAGATGAATGTACCAATGATCGTTTCGCCCAGCGAGAGGTGTGTGGTGCATGCAGTGAGGATGGTCGTTACTCAGGCCAGCCACCTTATCCCAGGCTATGGAAAAAAGGAACTTTTTAATGTACCTTACATTTCTCCAGGCTTTGAGCACTAGTTTACAATTCCGCTCTCTCTTTAAAGGAATTGCCACGTGGTGAAAATGTACTTGTTTGAGGCGAGCTATACAAAAAGAACTTATATTTAATGAGGTGAAACCTTAACTGGCAACTCTCATTCCAGCTCGTGACACACCATAACCTCATTAATTATTTAGGACGCTGAGTGTGGTTAGGCTTGGTAAACTGAATTTTATATGAATGAAGGAAAATTTCTTAAGAAATTCTACCCCAATCACGAGGATGTAGAATTATATGAGCTGAGGTTTCAATAGATTTTCCGCCGCATTGCCTCGCAGACAGAGGAAATGTTTCCTTGCTCACGGCCATATTATATATCTGTGCTTTCATTTGTCTTGGGGAAGAAGAAAGGGAGACAGAGTTATTATATATTTAACAGAATAGAGCCGCCATCGTTAGAGGCTCTAACAATAGAGTGTGTGCTCTGCGTGTCCTTTGTGGCCGGCCAACGTGAAACCGAAATTTAGCCAATTTCTTTAACTGAAAAAAAGGGCGAGAAGAACGAATTCCACTTCAAGGGATTTCTTATGAAAGAGAAAAACCGAACATAATATGTGACCGTTAGAAAGCATGGCCTGAGGGCGGATCCTATCGTTCTTCAGGAGGGAGATGTGCATTTCTGAGATTTTCTCGATCGAACGAGTTGGCCGTGCGATTAGAGGTTAGTGAGTTCCATCCCCAATGTTGGCAGGCCTGAGGATGGTTTTACGCAGTTTTCCATTGCAATCTGTGGTGTTGGGAAGACAACAAAAAAAGGACAGAGATGCTCGACTAAAGCGGTATGTTCCGAACTGTCAGTGGAGAGGTGGCATGAAATGACATTAGCAGAGGATAAAGCCTAAATTGGGTTTTTAAAAGTGGAAAAGTTCAAAAGATGAATATAAAGTTGAACTTATTTTCTGTCTTTCTCTTACACTCATTTAATACAATATCAAAATATTACTGATTGTCTTTGTTAACTCTTACAAAACAGCTTTATATTAATATTTGCATTACTTTTCATATTGTGTGGTTTCGTGTAGGATAAAACACTAATGCCCTAATTTCGTTACTAATAAAGACATCTAATACTACTAAACTAAGTCAAGCCAAACCAAACTCCATGGTGCAACAGCCCTGGAGGGCCTTGGCCTACCAAGCGACCGCTGCTCAGCTTGAAGGCCTGCAGATTACCAAATGTCCTTTTGTCGGCCAGACGAATCCTCTCAGCCGTTATCCTTTGCTTTCTAGACCGAGGACGCTATCTCGCTGTCAGATAGCTCCTCAATTGTAATCACGTAGGCTCAGAAGCCTGATCTGGGCGACAATCGAGCCCAGCATCTCCGTGTAAGTGGAAGGCACACTAGCTGCCACCCCCGGAGGCCCGGGTGCGAGTCCCGGCTCTGCCACAAAATTTTAAAAGTGGTACGAGGGCTGGAACAGGGTCCAGTCAGCCTCGGTAGGTCAACTGAGTAGAGGTGGGTTTGATTCCCACCCCAGCAATCCACGAAGTAGTTTTCCGTGGTTTCCCACACTTCCTCCAGGCAAATGCTGGGATGATACCTAACTTAAGGGCACGGCCGCTTCCTCCCCCCTTCCTTGTCTGTCCTTTCCAATCTTCCCGACCCTCCGCAAGGCCCCTGTTCAGCATAACAGGTGAGGCCTCCTAGGAGAGGTACTGGTCCTCTCCCCAGTTGTATACCTCGACCCAATGTCTCAAGCTCCAAGACACTGCCATTGAGGCGGTAGAGATGGGATTCCTCGCTGAGTCAGAGGGATGAACCAACCCTGGAGGGTAAACCGACTAAGGAGAATAAGAATAAGAAGTGTAAATGAGGAGATGCATATTAAGAAGCACATTAACGTCCAGTCCCGAACCAGAGGTGCGGCTAAACTGCCCGGCGTGACAAGAATCAAACCCGGTACTTTCTGAACCGCAGCAAGTACCATGAATATTCATCCAAAAAGAAAGAATTTTTTACTCATAATCTTCAGTTAAATAAACTATCGTGAGAAAATTTAAACGACTGAAAAAGGAAAGAACACTTCAAATTTTCTGTACGAATTCCAACAACGGATCAAACGGAATTTGGACCAGTATTGGAATCCGGCAAGTTTAGTATCCAGCCTCATGATAGTATTCAAGGCTTCTTGAACGGTACCGGGCGAGTTGGCCGTGCGGTTAGAGGCGCACAGCTGTTAGCTTACATCCGGGAGATAGTGGATTCGATCCTCACTGTCGGCAGCCTTGAAGATGGTTTTCCGTGGTTTCCAATTTTCACACCTGGCAAATGCTTGGGCTGTACCTTAATTGTTAAGGCCACGGCCGATTACTTCCCACTCCTAGGCCTTTCTTATCCCATCGTCGCCATAAGATCTATCTGAGTCAGTGTGACGTAAAACAAATTGTATTTAAAAAAATCTTGAACGGACAGGAAACAAAAGGAGGAAAGGGGTAGACATGAATTTTGAAAACGAGTGTAATTTTGATAGAGTAGCATGACTTAGGTAGTGGGTTTTGTAATATCCCAAGTTCTTAAAGCAAGAAGTAAACTCCAAAATTTCTGAATATTTAAGTTTACAAATTAACCATGTTGGAACTCAGCAACTTTGTCATTGTGATATAAACATTTTTTCGGTATATTGAAAAAGGTACGAAGAAGTAAAGTTCCTGCTCTGGTGTCCTGTTCAAACTGTCATGTCCAGTCGACGCCAGAACTACAAGACCGAAAGGGGAACTTCTCAGCCGCAGAAGCTGCATGACGTACTGGAGATGACACTTGGCTCATGTCCAGCCCCAAGATCTGCAGCTAATTGCTCTGTTTCCTTGCCGAGCCATACGTTCGGACGGAAGAAAATACAAGCTTGATTATGAAGCTTGTTCGATCAATGAATAATTCCATCAGCATAAACTCTGGGCAGGGAGCAGTCGAACAGCAGTGATATCAGTGTTAGCTTAGCCGGGCTGAGTGGCTCAGACGGTTGAGGCGCTGGCCTTTTGAGTCCAACCCGGAGAGTCGATCCTGGCTCAGTCCGGTGGTACTTCAAGGTGCTCAAATACGTTAGCCTCGTATCGGTAGATTTATTGGCATGCAAAAGAACACCTAAGGAAGAAAATTCCGACATTTCAGCTTCTCCGAAAGCCGTCAAAAGTTGTTAGTGGACCGTAAAAACAATATCATTAATATTGTTTTATTAGCTTAATGCTAAATGATGTTGGAAATAACGTCATTTTAAGTTTCAGAACCATAAATAATAATAATAATAATAATAATAATAATAATAATAATAATAGTACCGTATTTACGCGAATAATCCTCGCCACCGAATAATCCCCGCACCCTAACTTTAAGAAGGCTGATTTTGAAAAAAAAAATTCCGACATTGACTCAAATAAAACACGCACCCCAATTTCGTGCCTCAATTTTTTTTTAAATATGCGGGTATTATTCGCGTAAATAAGTTAATAATCAGGAAGAACACTTATTGAGGATGGACAGTAAGAGACTAACGAAGAGAATCTTTGAATTCCTCAGGAAGAGGAAGACAAAGCTGGAAAGGTTTCGAGAAGTGAGGTTGGGCATGACTGAGATGGGGGGTCGGAAGATTACATCATGGACAGAAATCAATTTAGACAATTCGTCAGCAAGTTCCGCGCTTTCCAGGTGACTGGGGAAATAGTAGTGAGGAAAGGGAGATCCTGTACAATAGAAGGAAGTAGGAAAAAGATACTGGCAGAGACTGCAGGCAGAGAAGGCTAAAAATACCGAAAATGTTGTCAAACGCCGTGAATAGACAGGAAGAAAAACATTAGTATATTAGAAATGTTAATAAAACGAAAGATCTGGAAAATAATAGAAAAATTCTCGGTCCTGTCAAAGGAAATGTTGAGTTCAGCAGATATCATCACCAGCTATGCACGCCCATGCACCTGATCTGAATGTGGACGAGGAGATAAGAAAAGGAAGGGAATCTGGTTCAGTGAACTGAAGGGGGGAACTGTAAGTAGTGAATATCACACACATATTATATACTACATTTTTAACAGCTTAACATCGCACTAACTCGAATTAGCTCGCATATATCCGTATAAAGCGAAGTGTTACAATGCACAGCCAGTTCATTTACAAAATCGAATTAACGGTTATTCATGTTTCATTTTTCAGTAAATTTGTCCACTTCCATGTTTCTGATAGTATTATGTTTCTATCTCTGCGAAATAATAATTGCTGGAAGAATGAGGAAAACAAAGGAAGGAAGGAAGGAAGGAAGGAAGGAAGGAAGGAAGGAAAGAAGGAAGGAAGGGAGACAGAAAAGGAGAGTAATACAATAAAGAGGTAATGGAAGGAAGGAAGGAAGGAAGGAAGGAAGGAAGGAAGGAAGGAAGGAAGGAAAGATTATCAGTTATAAAGAAAAGCAACTAGAAGTAAAGGGGGATGGGAAAGAATAATCAGGGAGAAAGGGGAAGAGAAGAGAGAAAGGGACATTAGAAAATAGCAAGAGAGGTAATAACAACCTAAGAGAACCTAGGGGAGAAAATGAGAAGAAAAGTAAGGAGGGAGGATGTGAGAGAAGAGAAAAGGAAAGGAGGTTAGCAGGGAATTAAGAAAAATAGTGAAGAATGAAGAAGGTGAGTCGGAAGGAAGGAATTGAGAACTAAACGAAGGGAAGAACAAAGAAATGAAGAATAATGTAAGGAGGACAGAAGAAAGAAGTAAGGAAGCATCCACTTGCGAAAAGAAGAAGGCAGAGTAATCATTGTTTCACTTCGCCTCGAACACTAATGGCGGGAAGGGGAGAACTAAAGACATCTCAACATTTTATTTCTCCAACGTAATGCCATTAATTCAAATCAATAATCACTACATTTTTCACTTCTGTACTTGAAAGGACCTAGTGTGATACATACGAGCCATCTCTCCAACAGCTGTCATCAGCAGGGCGCCATATTCGAGAGATGTGCCAATATATCGCACTGGACGAATTCCTTCTAGAGAAGTGTTCACACACTGCCATCATCATTTGTCGGTTATCTCTGACTCGTATGAGTTGTCGTTCGGACACTCCTAAAATCTCAATAATCATAATCTGGAAAGTTAAGTTTTTAGGTGATATTTCTGATTTTTTTTTTACATTAAGACAGGTGCCAGAGAAGGAGACGGGTTATCTCTGTTATTATTCAATCTTTTGCTAGATAATGTAACCCAAACCTGGAAAAAGGAAACAAAGGAGTAATATCGTCTAGCTAGCTAACCAAAAAATTCACATCACATGTTTGAACTTCACAGATGATCCCAATTCTATCCAACGCAAGAAGCAATTCAGTCCCTGGAAAACTGCATGCAGTTGTATCTAAAACTTAACTCCAAATCTCATAGGCCTGTGAGAAAACACGATATATGGAAGGGTGTTCTCAGTATTAGAAAAACAACCTCTGGTAACTCAGTTTGGCAAAATCCCTCTGGTAAATAATTTCAAATACTTAGGGGAAATCATACAACCATCCGGATTAAATCGCGAAGCAAACAGAGAGAGAAATTCTCAGTTACAAAAATCCTACAGAATCACATGGAATAGGTACAACAAACAATCAATATCTCGGAACGCTGAATTAAAACACTGTAACACTGCAATTAAGCCTGAAGTAGTATACGCATCAGGAAACTTGACCGTTGGAAGCAGATCAATAACTAAAATTTTAGCAAGAAAAGAAAATTCTTAGGATGGAAATGAGCTCTCCTGAATTATATCAGCATTCTGAGAAAATATCGGACACTATTACAAGAGAATATTGAAATTTCATGCTCATATTCAAAGAATAGATAATGAAGGTCGTATTAAAAAGATATTTACATTACGCTTTGTCACTAAAAGTCAAGAATAATTGGATAATTAAAATTGAAAAAAGACCTTCAAGAAAGCAGCGTAACAGGTGAAATTATATGGGACAAGCTTAGCTTTAGAACATCGGGGAACAAACATCATTTTGCTGAAAACCGAAGATGAGAATCACCACTGCTTGGGCGGAAGAACGGAAGAAAAAACACAGCGAGAGGATAAAGAGGTTCTGGGAAGAGAAAAAAGCAAATTCACCTCCTGAATAACTTCAATCGCGCTCCTTATTTGAGCACAACGTTCTGGAGAAATAATAATAATAATAATAATAATAATAATAATAATAATAATAATAATAATAATGTCCGCCTCTGTGTTGTAGTGGTTAATGTGGTTAGCTGCCACTCCCAGGAGGTCCGGGTTCGATTCCAGGCTCTGCCACGAAATTTGAAAAGCGGCACGTGGGCTGGAATAGGGTCCTTTCAACCTTGGGTTGTCAACTGAGTAGAGAGGGTTCGATTCCAACCTTAGCCATCATCGAAGTGGTTTTCCGTTTTCTCCCACTTCTCCTCCAGGCAAATGCCGGAATTGTACCTAAGTTAAGGCCACGCCGCTTCCTTTCCTCTTCCTTGTCTATCCCTTCCCCCACCCTGTCTAGCATAGTAGGTGAGGCCGCCTGAGCGAGTTACTTGTTCTCCCCCCGGTTGTATCCCAGGACACTGCCCTTGAGGCGGTAGAGGTGGGATCCCTCGTTGATTCCGAGGGAAAAAACAAACCCTAGATGGTAAACCAATTAAGAAAGAAAGAATGAAAGAGAAAGAGAAAGAAAGAAAGAAAGAAAGAAAGAAAGAAAGAAAGAAAGAAAGAAATAATAATAAAATACTAATATCGTATGGCCTGAGCTACCTTGTGCAAACACTTCGTTTTGACAGCATTTAGGGTGTCTGCATCTCAAATTCCAAGTACCGATTTTCTGTGCCAGATGGGAGAAAATGGATCTATGTGTCGGCAGATATATTTTACATGCCAACATCGTACGACATAGAGTGCTGAATGGACATTTCTTTACCATATTTGAAAAATTTTAGTATCTCTGCCGGGTTTATCGCATATCAGACACCGCTCAGTTTATGCGTCAGGAATTGCAGTCTGTAAGGACTTGCCAGTTACTGCTGACGGGAACCTTCATTTGAATGTCTTGACATAATCATCTTCTTCTGGAAGATTGAGACCCCGCATCCTCTTGATGCATTACACTTCACCGACTAGTATAAATTAATCTTAATGAGTAAAGTGCCTGTAATGTCCTAACACACCCATCATAGGGGCTCTGAAGACTGCTGCACATCTATTGTTCTCTCATTTACTTCATGAAGGCAATTCCAGCAGCCTTCGAGCACAATCAGTGTACGTACCAATGCAGACTGTTAATGACCTCGTAGTTTCATTAGCTTCTCCAGGATTTTAAAAAATGATATTGTTCGTGGCGTCGACCACCGCAGATCTATTGCCACTACCTTCACCTTATGATAGGAACCTGCGTGTAAGTGTAATTGCGGAAGTGTGCAGTGTTGAATGTGAGGAAAGAAACGTTAAGGACGACACAAACGCCCAGTCCCCAGGCCAGGGATATTCATCATTTACAATTAAAAACCCCTGACCCGGGGCCGCCGGGTGACAGGCGGACGCGTTGCCCCCCTACAGCGTGAGGCCGGACTTCTCCAGGATTACAGATTCCTCTTAGTTTATCAGCCTGAAGGCTGACTGGATTCTCAAATAGCACCATCAAAATTTATGTGGTTGTGAGGAATTCGCAAAAACCGACGTTAGTGTAAAACGGAGGTGTACTAGGCAAGACGAGGAGTGAGATAGTTTACCATTGCTCTCCTCAATGGATCAGAAAGTAGAATTGCAACATGACTGACGATATAATCATCATCATCACCTTCATCATCATCATCACCATCATAATCATCATCAACCACTATCTGCATTTAGTGCAGTCGCCCTGGTGGCAGATTCCCTATCAGTTGTTCACTCAGTCTTTCTTAAACGTTTTCAAACTGTCGGCAGCCCTGAAGATGGTTTACCGTGGTTTCCCATTTTCAAACCAGGTAAACGCTGTACCTCAATTAAGGCCACGGCTGATTTAGTCCCACTCCTTTCCCTTTCCCATCACATCGTCGCCATAAGACTTATTAGTTTCGGGGCGGGGTAAGGTTTTCAAATAAGCTGGAAACTTATCAAGCATCTAGTTTTGTAACTATCCCATTCCATATTTTGTCTTCTTATGGAATAATATTTTACCCAATTTTTCTTATTGAATCCCGAATTTATTATCATATTATTATCTCACTTCTTGAAACTTCATTCAGGATTATTCGTCTACTAATATTGTTCCACGCCATTTCTCCACTGACAGCTCGAACATACCGCTTAGTGGAACAGCTTATCTGCTTACTCCCAGCCCAAAAATTGCAATATTTTCATAATAGTACTCCTTGTTTCCGAACCAGAAGCAACTACACTGCCTTCTATGTCATTAATCAACACCTATCTTACACCAGCAGCTTCCATTCTGTCACAGTCATAATTGACCCCGGATTTTAAATGGAAGCTACATTTCAATCTGCCCTGCTCCAAGAGATGAATGAAAATATTGCTCCCATCGAAAAATCGACAGTTCTAGCCCTTCAGGAAAGCACGGTTCAACCCGGAAATTAAATTAAATAATTCTTCACACCGTGGAAGCTTCACTTCTAAGATACGGAACCTTTACGGGGAGGATATTCTCAAAGCTACTAGGCAGTTCGACAACCTTCGAAAGAAAATGAGTAACTACCTGGCTCAACTCGCCTTTCTGAAACGCTGCAGGGACAACAGCATTATACCAGCATGTGTGAGACTGAAATATCACACCAAGAACCGACGGACTGACCGTATTCTTCACGAAACCAGCATAAAACTCCTCAGAGAACGGATCAGTGACACAAGACAGTCTCTGGACCACCTCAACAATAAATTATTTCATCTCCACCTGCAACTTGCCAGCACTTTGTCGCTCAATGACTGGACCACGTTAGACAGCATTAGCAACACACAATCCCATGCTTAATATTACGTTTTTCGTAGTATGGGGAACTCCTACTTTGTCTGCTAAGCAATGTTTCCAGCATTATAATGGCAACGTAACTGCCACAACACCAGGCTGAAAGTTAGTTCACGGAACAATCTTTTGAGAAAGCTCACAGCCACCACCTGGGGAGCAAGCCCTCACGTCCTGAGAACCTCTGCTCTTGCTTTGTGTGTGTCCGCTGCAGAGTACGCTTCACCTGTGTGGAGTGCATCCACTCACACCAAGGAGGTTGACATTGCAATCAACGAGACTGTACGTATCTTGTCGGGATGTCTGAAGCCAACCCCAGTTGACAAACTCTACCTGATTGTTGGAATAGCTCCCCCCGCTATCAGAAGGGCTGTTGCTGCTGATGCAGAGAGAACAAAGCAGACTAATGATTCTCGCCACCCACTGCATGATCACCAGGCTGTAGTCTGTCGACTGAAGTCGAGAAAGAGCTTCATCACCAGGACTCAACCACTGGTAGGAACACCTGAGTCTAACCGCATCACCAGGTGGAAGAGCGTGCTGCCGCCTGATACTCCTGCAAAGGAAGAGCTAGCTCCAGGAAATGACCTGCCCCACCCTATTTGGAGATCACTTAATCGTCTTAGGGTGGGCGTACCTCTTTGCAAGACCAACATGCAAAAATGGGCCATACTTCCAGCTGATGGAGACGCATCCTGCGAGTGTGGTGTAACACAAGATCCGAACCACCTGCTCATCTGTCCCCTACTAGAACATCCCTGCACTACACAGGACCTGATCGAGGCGAACAACAAGGCCATCGGAGTCGCTACATTTTGGAAATGCTGACCGGACACGGAATGATGATGATGGCAACGTAATACATAGTGCAGTGACAGAGAAAGAAACGCTATTAATATGTTGTTTTCACGTAGAACCAAGCTATTTGGGAACCTGAAGGTGATGGGGATCACATACGGAGAACGAAAACGTATCTACAATCTGTATAAGAACCAGTCTGTATTGATGATAATCGAGGTATTTGAAAAGAAAGCAGCAATCCATAAACGAGTGAGGCAAGGCTGCAGTTTGTTCCCCTCCTTTTCAGTGTTTATATTAACACAGGCCTTAAAGGAAATCAAAGAGGAATTTGGAAAGGGAATCAGAATTCAACGAGAGGAAATCAGTACCCTGAGACTTGCCGATGACATTATTATTTTATTTGAATCTGCAGAAGACCTGGAGAAATTACTGAGTGGTATGGACAGAGTCTCGGGCAAGTAGCAGAATATGAAAATAAGTCCAAAACAAATGTAATGGAGTACAGTCGAACGAAGTGAGGTGATGCAGGAAATATTAAATAATAATAATGTTATTTGCTTTTACGTCCCACTAACTACTTTTACGGTCTTCGGAGACGCCAAGGTGCCGGAATTTAGTCCCGCAGGAGTTCTTTTACATACCAGTAAATCTACCGACACGAGGCCGTCGTATTTGAGCACCTTCAAATACCACCGGACTGAACCAGGATCGAACCTGCCAACTTGGGGTTAGAAAGCCAGCGCCTTAACCGTCTGAGCCACTCAGCCCGGCAGAAAATATTAGATTAGGCAATAAGGTATTAAAGGAAGTGCATGAATTTTGTTACTTGGGTAGCAAAACAACTAACGATTGCAGAATTAAAGAGGACAAAACGTGCGGACTGGCACAATCAAGGAACGTATTTCTTAAGGAAAGAAATTTGCTCACTTCGAACATTGATATAGGCTAGGAATTAGAATAATTTTTTTGAAGACATTCGTCGGGAGCGTGGCATCGTACGGAAGTGAAACGTGGACGATGACTAGTTCCGAAAGGGAGAGAACAGAAGCTTTTGAAATGTGGTGTTACAGAACACTCCTGAAGGTGAGATCGAATCACGAATGAAGAGATGCTGAACCGAACTGGTGAGAGGAGATCGATTTGGCTAAATTTGACGAGAAGCAAAGATAGAATGACAGGATACATCTTACGATACCCAGGACTTATTCACTTGGTTCTTGAGGGAAGTTTGGTAGGCAAGAACGGTAGAGGTAGAGCAAGGTATGAATGACAAGCAGATTAGAGCCGATGTAGGATGTACAGTACCGGTCAAAAGTTCAGGACCACATAAAGAAATCACGAAATGTCATCTAGAACCTAAAATTGGTGTTACGAGACCTCTGTAATTTTGTTTCTAAGCTCTCACACCTAACAGGATATACGTCGACTGATTTTATTGAGTCAGTCCAAATACTGTAGAAGTTATGAATTTTCAACTCTTGGAAGGTCAGACAAAAAAACTAAAAAATTGTGGTAATACAATGTACTGTGTACTCTATTTAGTAGCAAGTATAACCACCAAGAATTTTTGTAGACTTAGCAATAGGTGGGGGCCATTTTAGTATAAATATAAAAAAATCCGAAAATATGTGGCACCGTTCTTTTTGCGTGTTTTATTTTTTTCGAACCAGCGCCAAAATGGTTGATTTATCTTTGCCTTTGTCATGTATGGCCCAAGGTCTCAGGGCGAGCTATCGGCGTCAGACTTATCTGCCCTGATAGTTTCATTTGCACTATGCGAATGGCACCCAATAACACATTTTTGATGTCAATAGTTCACACTGAGACCTATGACAAGAACAAGGAAAAATTGACCATATTAGCCCTGGTTTGAAAAAAATAAACAAACGCACAAAAATTGGTGCCGCATTTTTTAGAAATGTTGACACCCCCTCCCCCCCCCCCCCCCCACCAACTATTGCTAAGTCTATAAGAAAATCGTGGTGGTGATACTTGAAACCAATTAGCGTATATAGTACATAATATGTCCAAAAATTTTGACTTTCTGATGTGACCTTACAACAGTTAAAAATGTATAATATACATAATACTTGGCGTAAATCAATGAAATCAGGCGACGCATATCATATTAGATGCGAGAGTTCAGGAAAAATGTACAGAGGTCTCGTAGCACAATTTTTTATGTTCTAGATGACACTTCATGATTTTTAATGTGGTTCTAAACTTTTGACAGGCACTGTAGTAGTAGGTAGAATTTAAAAAAAATGAGCACAGGATAGGGTAGCATGGAGGGCTGCATCAAACCAGTCTATGGGCTAATGACTGATACAACAACAACAGCATCAATAACAAAATGCATACGGAAGATATCTTAAGTTGCAGAACGAAAATGGCCAACTGGAACCGGATGAATCGAGTCCACAATCTTCCGATTCAATTCGGGTGCTCTCCCGATACAGCTACGGGGACTTCCGCCATTTTTGTTACAGAAAATAGGGTGAAAGCGTCAAGAAACTTCGCCGGTTCCTGGTTGGTCCTGTTCGTTCAGACTGAAAACTACAATGCTTCAGCCCATCGCTTCCCAACTGATTCAGTGAACACACTACGGATGTGAAGATACTTGTCTGGTCCCCTAGGTGCCGCGATCTCAATCCTACTGAGTACATCTGGGATACTGTTGAGAGAGATGTACGGGCCTGGAACATGTTCCGACCAATCTTCGTGGAATGTGGGAGGCTGTGCAGCGAACATCGCTCCCCAAAACTTCCGGTGTCTTGTGTAGCATGCTTCGCCGCCTCATCGCCATCATCAAAGTGAAATTGGGAGCTACACGCTCCTTAGGCAGGTATCTCTAACTCATTTGCTCATGAGTGTATATACAGTACTTGCAAAGTATTTTCAGCAATGCGTACTTAAATGGTGAGCCTCAAGCGGCAGCTCGCTCGCCTCGCACAACTGGGTTCCGCGGTTCATATCCCGGTCACTCCATGTGAGATTTGTGCTGCACAAAGCGGAGGCGGGACAGGATTTCCTCCGGGTACTCCGGTTTTCCGTGTCATAATTCATTCCACCAACACTCACCAATATAATTTCATTTCATCTATCAGTCATTAATCATTACCCCAGAGGAGTGCAACAGGCTTCGACAGCCGGCACAATTACTGTCCTCGCCGCTAGATGGGGGCTTCATTCATTGCATTCCTGACCCGGTCGAATGACTGGAAACAGGCTGAGTATTTTCATTTTCAGTACAGTAGAACCCCGTTTATCCGAAGTAAAGGAGGCGGAGCCACTTCGGGTGACGCGTTTTTTCGGATGACTCATGGTAAATATTTTCGGAAGTTAAATGTCGAGATAAAACTGCATAAACTCTGTTAAGCAAAGATGCATACTGTACATTAACATTAAAAGGTTTACATAATGTTACTCATTTTTTTAAATCGGTGATTTTCTTCTAAATTTTCTTGGTGCAGAGCTGTCGTGCAGCTATGTCACGCCAACGTTTAATCAACAATACATCAGCTGGTGTAGATTCATTGCTTTGTTCAACAAAGCGCAAAGCGATCTGAAATAATTAAACAATTTTTGTTAGTACTTAACTGAATACTGTAGAGTAATTTTATTACAGTACTGTAATAAAAGCGTGTGGCACTGTATTTTAATAACAATTCGAAATCAATCTTACCTTCAATGTATTACATAAATCATGTGCTGCAACTCGATTCTCAGAACTGCTATTGTCAAGGACGGAGTCGTCTGCATAATCTTCATGATGAATAATATAGTAATAACCCTAACCCCATGGTACTACAGCCTGAAGGGCCTTGGCCTACCAAATGACCGCTGCTCACCCCGACGGCCTGCAGATTACGAGGTGTCGTGTGGTCAGCACGACGAATCCTCTCTGTCATTCTTGGCTTTCTAGACGGGGAATACAACAATAATAATAATAATAATAATAATAATAATAATAATAATAATAATAATAATAATAATAATAATAATAATAATAATAATAATAATACAGTAATAATAATTCCTGCTTGTTCAAGAAAAATGTATGATGGAACGAACCGGAGGGCAAGAAACTGTTTTGTTTTATGCTACACGTGCATTGTGGCATAAGTCATAACATAAAAATAGGGTTTGCCTAGTGGTTCTCAGCACATATAGCATGAGAATTACTAATATCGACGGCTAAGAACGAGAGGGTAAAAACGAAATATTAAAATGCAATTTCGCCAGAGCATTTCGGTTTAGCCGGGATTCGATTAAGCGGGGTTCTACTGTAGTTAAATGGGATCATAAATCTATTTTGACACTGCGGGCTTGTGAAAACTTATTCAGTCCGTGGAAGTATCCAATATCAGTATTCCTCTGAATAATCAAGTCAAGATTTCTCAACTTTACTCAGAAGTGCAAATTGAGAAACTTGATTTTGTTGGTTTAAAAGCACTTTAAATTATGTGGAAAAACTATATTAGTAAAAAGGCAAAGTAATCTTCGTACAAGCCACTAAGGCCTTTGGAGGGATGGAAGGGTCCCACTCTCCGTAACCCTGGTGGGGTAGATCTCTACTCCCGGCCGCCTTCTCCCCCGGGAATTAACCTCGTACTCATTTTCGTGTAGGCTGAGTGAACGTCATGGCCATATGCACATCCGGAAGTGGAAATCTTGTTCCTTAAAATTTTCGACTTCCGAACCGTGAATGGAACCCACCTCCTTCCGGGTGAACCGAGCACGCCTTTACCACCTCAGCCAGACAGCCTCTAAATCAATAATACTATTTAAATTTAAAATATAGAACCCCCAAGCTTCTCGATATATTTAGTACTTTTTCTCTAAATCTGCAAAATGAACTGAGCGGAAGTCAGAATCACCCTCTGGAAATGGACCTTTGTATAGCCTACGTTCTTTGAGATGAAGAGAAGTTATGAAATACATTTTGTCAACCCCTGTATTTGATGGATGTAATTCATTATTTCATTAAGGGCTCAAGGTATTTTAACAACCCCTTTGCTACGGGACCGAGTAATTAACCCGGAAATTAATTTATGAAGAGAACAATTAGGCGCAAGGAGCGGTGTTCTTGTAGTAATTATGAAACGTGAGACTTGTCCGTAATTTGGCTACTTATAGTGTCTGCTAACCGATAATACTATAGTAGGCCTCGTGCTGGATACACAGAGCGTTCAAAAATTCACCTTCACAGCATGAATCAATAAACAAAACAGGAGATTAAAATGTTAGAAACAAAATCACCTCAAAGAATCTGTAGAAATGAAAAGGAAATTAATTTTCGTTACAACTTTGGAGAACCACCAGAAAAGTGGACGATTAAATCTTGCAAAATTCGCGTTCTTAGTTCTACGAGAAATGCAGTGGTTGCTCGTCCTTCCTGCCAGGTATTCGAATTTCTACGGGGTTACTCTAATTAATTTTAATCTATGTTTCAGAAAATAATTATACCATGTACCTAAGGTTTAATACGTTGATCCTGCTTATGACTTGATTCTTCATTTTTGTGTATACCATACTGTAAGTATGCCTATGTCACAGGATGAAGGTAAAATTAATATTACAGGGACGTCTAAACCGATGCCAACATTAAATTCTTCAATGGTGAACTGGTGATAACAATTACATCAAATTTTATCGAGTTCATCCTTTTTAATTTGTAATTCATTTACAGTGAAATCAGTAGTGAATTCGATTCATTTCGTTGCAAATGTTATGTTTAATAATGAAATAATGTTATGTTAATAATGAAAATGAACCCTGCAATTACGGGTACCGTGCGGGTACCGGGTACCGTATCCTCATTGGATGTAGGCTGTCATCAGGGCGATCTGGTCCTTGTTCTCAGCAATTCGGGTACTGGGGTTACTGAGCCCACACCATTCTCGTAGATTCAATAGCCAAGATATTCTCCTCCTGCCTCTACTTCTCCTTCCTTCAATGCCACCTTGTAAAATAAATTGAAGGGGTCTGTATTCATTATTTCGAATCATATGACCAAAGAACTCAAGTTTCTTGTTTTTTATGTTGTGCGTGACCTCTAGCTCTTTGTTCAGGCGTTCTAGTCGTTCAGTGTTACGTATTCTGTCAGCCCATGATATTCAAAAGCATACGTCGGTAGCACCACATCTCAAAAGATCGAAGTTTTACGTGGTGTTCTCTGTTAGGGTCCAAGTCTCGGCACCATAAAACAAGACAGAAAATATATAACACCGAAGTAAACGGAGATGGAGATTGACTTTGAAGTCCCTGTTACAGAGAAGTTTACTTATTCTTTTGAATGCTGCCCTTGCCTGTTCAATCCGCGACCTAATTTCAACAGCATTGTTCCATCGGGGCAACATTAAGAAGAATAAAAATATGATGTGTGGCAACGCTCGAAAATATGTTGCATAAGCCATGGTTGAGTTGCTCATTCGATGGAGCTCAAAAATGCTCTATCATCCGTCCGACCCACCTGATTTTATTCCCAGTGACCTGGACTTCATCCCTAAGATGAAGATACCACTTCGCGCTATTCAGGCCAAACGTATTCCAAACATTCTCTAGACCACTCCATTCTAACGAACAGCCAGAGAGGCGCTACCGAGAACGTGCTACGAGTATCAATCAATCAATCAATCAATCAATCAATCAATCAATCAATCAATCAATCAATCAATCAATCAATCAATCAATCAATCAATCAATCAATCAATCAATCAATCAATCAATCAATCAATCAATCAATCAATCAATCAATCAATCAATCAATCAATCAATCAATCAATCAATCAATCAATACTGATTCTGCATTTAGGGCAGTCACCCAGGTGGCAGATTCCTATCTGTTGTTTTGCTAGTCTTTTCTTAAATAATTGTAAAGAATTTAGAAATTTATTAACACCTCCCTTGGTAAATTTTTCCAAACCGTAACTCCTCTTTCTATAAACGAATATTTTCCCAAATTTATCCTCTTCAATTCCAACTTTATCTTTCCTACTTTTAAAAACGCCGCTCAAATGTATTCGTCTTCTAATGTCATACCACGCGATTTTTCCACTGATACCTCGGAACATATAATCCGAGGTCGATAGATACAGTCGCTGAAGTGCGGCCAGTATCCAGTATTCGGGGGATAGTGGGTTCGAACCCCACTGTCGGCAGCCCTGAAGATGGTTTTCCGTGGTTTCCCATTTTCACACCAGGTAAATGCTGGGGCTATACCTTAATTAAGGCCACGGCTGCTTCCCTCCTACTCCTAGCCCTTTCCTGTCCCACCGTCGCCATAAGACCTAACTGTGTCGGTGCGACGTAAAGCAAATTGTACTGGAACATACCACCTAGTCGAGAAGCTCGTCTACTTACTCCCAAGTCTTCCCAGCCCAAACATCGCAATATTTCCCTAATTCTACTCTTCTGTCGGAAATCATCCAGAATAAATCGAGCTGCTATTCTTTGGATTATTTCCCAGTTCTCTAATCAATTAATCCTGGTGAGGGTCTTATACATTGGGAACATACTCAATTTGGGTTCTTACTAAATACTTCCATGTCCTCTCCTTTACATCCTTTAAAAAAAAATGCTATTTGTTCGGAGTGTCGACCCGGATCTTCTGCCCCTACTGACACCATATTGTATGAACCTGCGTGTAATTTTAATAGCGGTAGTGTGGAATGTTGTGTGTGAGTAAAGGAAGATTAAGGACGTCACAAACACCCAGTCCCCAGGCCAGGGATATTAATCATTTTAATAAAAAAACATGACCCGGCTGGGAATGGAATTCGGGTCCGCCGGGTGACAGGCGGAAGCGTTGCCCCCTACACCTTGGGGCCGGACCCTTTACATCCTTACTAAACATCTAAGACCCCTATATCGCTGCATACAGGTATAACAATGCATAAGGACATGGAACTATCGTATTCCTTACTTCGTAAAATAGAATAGAACGGGAAAGGCCAACAAGGGTCTGAAATAGGAAGACTCTAAGTCTGGCAAAGGTAATATCGAAGAGGACGGAGGAGAGCCAGAGTTTATCAAGTGAGGTCGGATTGGAAAGTTGGTGAGGAACACAACACAGGTTTAAGTAGAAACAATAGGGGGCCCGCTATGTCCAACTCATGGTCCCAATTTGCTTTACGTCGCACCGACACACATAGGACTTACGGCGACAATGTGATAGAAAAGGGCTGGGAGTGGGAAGGAAATTGCCGTGGCCTTAATTAAGATACAGCCCCAACATTTGCCTAGTGTGAAAATGAGAAACCACGGAAATCCCTCTTCGGGGCTGCCGACAGCGGGGTTCGAACCTACTATCTCCCGATTACCGGATATAGGCCGCACTTAAGCGACTGCAGTTATCGAACTCGGTACTCATGTTCCCATGTTCCCTTTTTAGTTACCTCGTACAACAGATAAAGTGGGTAGGGGGAATCCCGGACGGGGATCACACTCTCGCTAACAGGTGCTTGTATATCGGCAACAGACACTTGTGTGTAACCTACTTGTTAATGGTCGCCCCTGTTTAACAGGGAAAGATCTCATAATTTATTTGCCTTTTAACAACTATATGCCGCGTTACGTACGGAAGATATCAGGGTAGAAAGGGAAGAACTAGGGTGGGTAAGCTACCAGTGTAGGCCCACCTTCGGTCAGAAAGCTGCGAGAAAAAAAGTTTCTAAGCCATCCCGAACAACGGAGCCACATAAATCCCACCAATATTTCAGTCATGTAAACCACTCAGCAAAGTGTTTTTGTTTCCTGCCCTCATCAATACTGTGCCTTATCTCTGACAAATTCTAA
Source organism: Anabrus simplex (assembly GCF_040414725.1). Taxonomy (NCBI): domain Eukaryota; kingdom Metazoa; phylum Arthropoda; class Insecta; order Orthoptera; family Tettigoniidae; genus Anabrus; species Anabrus simplex. The sequence continues at coordinate 331,219,116 of NC_090270.1, forward strand.
TTAGTGAAGCACCTCCTATTATCCAGGTTTCGATCCGTTTGAGAAATAAATTCGAAGATGGCAGTTATATATTGTCTGACTACCATTAATAACATCCTATCGAATATCTACTTTCTATGGCGGCAAGACTTCTAACAGTTCATTAGTTTATATATTATTAAAACAAGTGTATATCTCTGAAGAGGCTAATTATAGGTATACTCACTTGCACTAAAAGTACAGGACAGGGTGAGCAACTTTTTTTCCGATATTCGTCGTTCGCTATCCAATGTAGGTGGTGGTAATCTGAGCACGGCTCTTCCAGAAAAATAATGCAGTACGTATTTAATGCACCGCTAATTCTTTCCAAACTCCAACTATTTTAGTCCCGAGGTTAACCTCGATGATATGACAGGATTGCGAAGTAAACCCTTAGAAAATCTGGATTGCGAATATCTTTTTGTTGCTATTTGTTTTACGTCGCACTGGCACAGATAGGTTTTATGGCGACGATGGGATAGGAAAGGCTTAGGAATGGGAAGGAAGCGGGCGTGGCCTTAATTAAGGTACAGCCCCAGCATTCACCTGGAGTGAAAATGGGAAGACACGGAAAACCATATTCAGGGCAGCCGACAGTGGGGTTCGAACCCACTATCTCCGTGATGCAAGCTCACAGCTGCGCGTCGCTAACCGCACGGCCAACTCGCCCGGTAGATTGTGAATATTAACGCTCACAACGGTGGACTTGAGAGTGATTACTTCACAGTCATCGCGGAAATTTCACGTCCGCGGCAACTCGACATTCACTGAGAGATTGACCGGCTCCGTCGCTAAAGCTGGCCCTCGGTCCAAGGACTCTTTTTTTTTTTTGCTAGGGGGCTTTACGTCGCACCGACACAGATAGGTCTTATGGCGACGATGGGATAGGAAAGGCCTAGGAGTTGGAAGGAAGCGGCCGTGGCCTTAATTAAGGTACAGCCCCAGCATTTGCCTGGTGTGAAAATGGGAAACCACGGAAAACCATCTTCAGGGCTGCCGATAGTGGGATTCGAATCTACTATCTCCCGGATGCAAGCTCACAGCCGCGCGCCTCTACGCGCACGGCCAACTCGCCCGGTGCCAAGGACTCTTGGGTTCGATGCACTTGTCCACAGTGATTTTGTTACTGATCAAAATCAAGTGTACCAACCCTAATTTGAGAATTCTGATTACAGATCTGAAGTCCCCGCTTTTCTATCACGTGCTAATTTTCAAATAATATCTAATATTTTAATTGTTACATTTGTAAGACCTTTAGATCTATTTTATTTATTTGTATTGTGATTTCAACTTCGCCACATTGCTCTTGAACTATAAATTTGGAACACATTTTCACTAGTAACAACTTGGTTTCTAGGAAATTACCGAGCTGATAATTATCCTGAGCTATTATATAATACGCCTGCAGCATTTCATAATCTAGGCTTTCGCGTGTCTTTACAAATGCACTTTCTTCGTACCCAATTTGATTTTTCCCCATTAAATATCGGTTGCAGACAGTGGAGTTCTACGTGGTCAGCGTAACGCATCATTATTCCTTGGCTCTCTCGACTGGGCCCACTGCCTCTCATATCCGACATCTAATAAGTTGTCATCACGAGGCGTAATGAAGCCCGTTCCAGTCCTCAGGGGGGAATTCAATTTCCTGAACTGGATGGGAATAGAATCCAGAGCCTTCATCTAACAGACTGGCACGCTACCTCTACACCATTCTTAGCATTTTCATATTTCCGTCCTTCTTATATCAATTTAGTTATCCAACCCACAACGCCTAATTACGGAATTTGGACACCACTGGATGTAGGGGTAGGCCTACACCAAGAGACAGGGACTAATCTTACATTAACCCAGTGTTGGTCACGCTGAGTAAATTTTTCACCCCAGTGGTGTGGCATTGTGATGAAGCTTTTGCTACTACCTTCCAACGACATTACATTGTAAGTTATCAATCAAAGAGAATCAGTTGTGATGGAGCTATTTACCACCCAATCTGCTGGGCTCGATCTGCAGGAATGCTGCAGATTAGGTGGTGAGTAGACCTGTCGAGGCCGGTCGAGCCGACACAACTCATGTCGGGTGGTTGGTCGGGACGACCACACAATCTAACAACTCACTATTGCGACACTCTGCAAGTTGGGTTGTGTGTAGGGTGGTTTTGCAACACGGGCCGATTTGTTGTCGAGCAGTTCATTGAATGTGTCTTTATCCATTCCTAGAAAGTGCCTAAAATCGAATGGTTCTAGTTCTTTAATAATATTTGTATGACTAAATTATTTTCTCTGTAATAAACACTTTCTGATGATGATGATGATGATGATGATGATGATGCTTGTAGTTTAAAGGGGCCTAACATCGAGGTCATCGGCCCTTAATGGTACGAAATGAAAAGGCAACAAAAAGTCGAAATCATCCACTGCCCAAATAAGAAAATGTCATGAAGAATGAATGGATGGACATGAACCCAAAAAAACAAAAAAAACAATAAATAAACAAACAAAAACTGTGGATCCGACGCAAAAAAGGTCATAATTAATAGTATTACTGACCAAGGGACCACCTATACAGCATAATCCTGAATCGAGGATACTTGATGTCTAAAGGGGTCCAAAATCCATGTGTAGGGCCCCACAGAATGGTACATGTCTTGAGTAAAGGAGAACCATGGTATCTGTCATGATGGGGTACTAATCAAAAGTAGCAAATACTCACGGTGTTCCACACATGATGGTACTACTCACAAGTATTGTACTTCGTACAGGTAACGCAGACCTATGGTGTTTCTCACACAATGGCGCCACTCATAGCCAACGCAAACCGATGAAGTTCCTCACCTAGGTGTACTAGTCACGGGTGCCGGTATTCCCGTTGTGTTCCTCACATAGTGGGTACTGAATTGAAATATCGTATGGCTTTTAGTGCCGGGATATCCCAGGACGGGTTCTGCTCGCCAGGTGCAGGTCTTTCTATTTGACTCCCGTAGGCAACCTGCGCGTCGTGATGAGGATGAAATGATGATGAAGACAACACATACACCCAGCCCCCGTGCCATTGGAGTTAACCAATTAAGGTTAAAATCCCCGACCCGGCCGGGAATCGAATCCGGGACCCTCTGAACCGAAGGCCAGTACGCTGACCGTTCAGCCAACGAGTCGGACATAGTGGTTACTAATCACAGGCAACGCAGACCCACGGTGTCGTTCATATAGTGGTACAACTCACAGGCAACGCCCAGACCCGCGGTGTTGCTCACATGGGTACGACGCACGGGTACTGGAAACCCACAGACCAGCCTCTTTGCTGCTACTAATCACAAACCTATTTCGTACCTAATATAGTGTACCATTCTATTTAATCACGAGAATGGATATTTAACGCAGTAAAAATATTGCGCAGTAGGACGCCGCTTGTGAGGGCGTGATGCTATACAGAGCGCGGGAATCGAAAAGGTAATTCCCCAGGCAGAGTGTGGTTGTGTACGAGTGAGAAAGAGTATATGTGGAAGAGAGAGATAAGATTTTGTTATGGGAAGTCCCAGCGCCAACCTAACAGTACTTTAAGCGAGAGCAGACAGGGTCACCACACTACGGGACCGGGCGAGTTGGCCGTGCGCGTAGAGGCGCGCGGCTGTGAGCTTGCATCCGGGAGATAGTAGGTTCGAATCCCATTATCGGCAGCCCAGAAGATGGTTTTCCGTGGTTTCCTATTTTCACACCAGGCAAATACTGGGGCTGTACCTTAATTAAGGCCACGGCCGCTTCCTTCCAACTCCTAGGCCTTTCCTATCCCATCGTCGCCATAAGACCTATCTATGTCGGTGCGACGTAAAGCCCCTAGCAAAAAAATAGCACACTACGGGAATCGAGCCCTAATTTGTATAATTGAAGGTTTCTCAGGAAAATAAAAAGATGGAAATGATTGCCAGAATTTTACGAAGCCATAGATACCTCAAGGTTTATTAATATACAATTAGATCAATAAACACGCGGCAAGCAGAACCACCGTGGGAAGATCTGGAGTGGCCGCATTCCAGACTCAAGTTGTTTCTCGGTGGATTCCCGGGCGTCCTTTGGTATGTTTCCTCCTATAAGAGCTGAGAGTTACGGAAAGGGGCATCCAGTCGATGATCATATTGCTGCCAGTACGCGTCGCGCGTCTGCCTAGATTGCGCCAGAAACCTTTTGTTCAGAACAAAGACAGTCAGTAATTATTGCAGTGCGGTAACTTTGATCCAGTGGATCGGTGATCTACAGAGTTACAGGTGGTAGATTCATAGAGGTGACAATGTTCAGATGCCTATTAGTGAGGTCGCATGTGGCTAATTGTATCGGCAACAAAGGAACGCCGTACTTACAGACTCCGATAAATAGCGGTAGGGGCGAAGCTCCCGAGGTGCCGAGGAAGTATGGACAATAGGCTAAGGAGGTCTATATCCATCCTCGGATAGACTTGTGAATCCGAATTAAGCGGGCATGAAAACACAATAACTGAGTAGATAGTTTTCTAGGGCTGAAATTAGTTTATGGCATAGTGCACAAGTTAGTGAGTATTCGGTTATACGAGAATTGAGGACAAGGAGTTGTGATATTGCAAAGTGTTAGAGCTGTATGCTAACTCAACCTAAAATGAAAGTCCAGAATGATGCGTTGTGCTTAAAGTGAACATTTCATTGTAGTAAGAGGTCGAGACGTATTCCGAGGGAAGTGAGGTGCAAGAACTTCAGAACGTGGCTTCGAAGACGCTACCTTGAACGAGGCATCCCTCAAGAAGAAGACAGCACCATGGACCAGCGGGACGGGGAGACCGGACTCCAAGAATCGACCCTGGACGAGACCTCTACCATGATGGGCTAAATCACCATAGCCTACCCGGAGGGGGAGATGAGGAGGTCATCATAACGAGATAAGTGGACCATGATTTCCTAGACATGTAATAGAGTTGGGGAGTGACGCAGAGATAGTAGAATTAAACTTGTAAATATTAATTTAGGATTTGATTGTGGCCCATCAGGCTGC